>NC_086451.1:138000841-138347716 GCF_028390025.1 Pseudophryne corroboree
ACGATGTTCTCTACACTCTGCTCTTTTTCACGGGCTCTCTCTGGGTCAGCGACCTTCTTACAGTGGGACGAGTGGACCCAAGTCTCTCTTTCGGCAACCTTTAATGCTGTCGTGCTGGTTAGTAAGACTTGGTACGGTCCTTCCCACCTGCAATGAGGCAACCTGAGCGTAGAAAATTTCGAATCATTACATAATCCCCAGGTTCAATGTCATGACAATTACTGTTTGGTAGGTCAGGAATCACCAGATTTAGATTTCTGTTTTGATTCCTCAGCTGCTGGCTCATCTTAACCATATATTTTACAGTCACCTCATTATTGCATTTCAAATCATTCTGGGGGTCAATCATTACATGGGGTTGTCGACCAAAAAGAATCTCAAAGGGTGATAGGTTAAGGGGGGACCTGGGAGTGGTTCTGATGCTGTACAATACAAGTGGCAAAGCTTCTGGCCACAACAATCCAGTTTCAGCCATCACCTTGCTCAGCTTGTTTTTAATAGTGCTGTTTACTCTTTCCACCTTCGCACTCGCCTGTGGGCGGTATGGAGTATGCAGCTTGCTATTAATCCCCATCAGTTTGCACATAACCTGAAAGACTTCACCTGTAAAATGGGTACCCCTATCGCTTTCAATTATCCTAGGGATACCATATCTGCACACAAATTCCTGCATGATTTTCTTTGCAGTGAATGAAGCAGTATTTGTGGCAGCGGGGAACGCTTCTACCCAATTTGAAAACACATCAATACAGACTAACACATATTTTCAATTTCTGCAGGGTGGCAACTGTATGAAATCAATCTGTATTACCTGAAAAGGGCCGTCTGTTGGCGGGATATGGGATGGTTCTGTTGGTATTGACTTTCCAATATTCTTCCTCAAGCAGATAAGACATGTCATTGCTCTCTTACCTGCATGAGAAGAGAATCCTGGTGCACACCAGTAGGCTCTCACCAGCTTACACATACCCTCTTTGCCCAGATGAGTCAGACCGTGTGCCGCCTCAGCTAAACTTGGAAGATATGTTCTGGGGGCTACTGGCTTACCTTGTCCATCTGTCCAGAGTCCTGAGGACTCCTGGCCATACCCTTTTGACCTCCAGACTGCCTTTTCCTGTGGAGAACACAAATTTTGCATTTCACTTTATTTTTGTGTATTGACTGTGTTGAATATCATCAGTGATGTGATATCTGTTTGTATGGGGGTGCTGGCTGCTGATTTAGCAGCTTCATCTGCCCGGCTGTTACCAAGTGACACTGGCTCTTGACTGTAAGTGTGTGCCTTGCACTTGATAACAGCCACTCTGTCAGGTTCCTGTATCGCTGTTAGAAGCCTTTTTATGTGGGATGCATGCGCTACAGGTGTGCCAGTTGCCGTCATGAAATTTTTGAGGCGCCATAGGGCCCCGAAATCATGCACTACTCCAAAGGCATACCTAGAATTTGTATATATATTGGCTGACTTACCCTTAGCCAATTTACACGCTCTGGTTAGGGCGACCAGCTCAGCAACTTGTGCTGAGTGCGGTGGGACCAGGGGCTCAGCTTCTATGATACCTCTGTCATCTACGACTGCGTATCCAGTACACAAGTCTCCCGAGTCCGTCTGTCTGTGGCAACTACCGTCAGTGTAAAAAGTAAAATCTACGCCTTCCAGTGGGTTGTCACCAATGTCGGGTCTTGCAGTGAAAGTTTGGTTCAGATATTCCATACAATCATGTGTGTCAGTGTCTATACTAAATCCTCCTTCACCATCATTCTCATCCTCCACCCTTTGTGCCTGTCCAGGCACACCCGGGGAGATAAGTTGCAGGATTTAGTGCGCTGCATCTCTTTATGGTGATGTTTACAGGGGCCATTAGTGCTAATTCCCACCTTGTAAACCGTGCTGATGAGACATGTCTGGTTTGGGCAGAGTTCAGTAAGGCTGACACTGCATGAGGTGTATGGATGGTCAGGTTGTGTCCTAACACTACGTCTTCGCTTTTACTCACTAGCAAAGCTATCGCTGCAACACTCCGCAAGCATGTGGGGAGAGACCGTGCTACAGTGTCCAACTGTGCACTGTAGTAGGCTACCGGCCTGCTGGCATCACCATGTCTCTGGGTTAGGACACCTGCCGCACACCCAGCACTTTCCGTACCGTACAATTCAAAGGGTTTCCCATAATCTGGCATGCCTAATGCAGGTGCCTGTGATAGGCATTGTTTAAGTCTCTCAAATGCCAGTTCGGACTCATCTGTGTGAGAGATCGGATCTGGTTTGTTCGAGGAGACCATTTCCTGCAAAGGTAAAGCCAGTATGGAGAACCCTGGGATCCAGTTTCGGCAGTACCCACACATTCCAAGGAAAGTGCGGATCTGCTGCTGGGTTTGTGGTAGAGTCATGTCGCGAATCGCCTGTATTCTATCAGCGGTGAGGTGTCTAAGTCCTTGTGTCAAGCAATGTCCCAAATATTTTACCTTGGTCTGGCACAACTGTAACTTATCCTTTGAAACCTTGTGTCCCGTATTAGAAAGGTGAAACAGAAGCTGTTTCGTGTCTTTCAAGGACGACTCGAGTGAATCCGAACACAGCAGTAAGTCATCTACATACTGTATTAAAACTGATCCGCTCTCAGGTTGAAAAGATTGTAAGCAGTCATGCAAAGCCTGGGAGAAAATACTTGGGCTGTCAATGAAACCTTGGGATAGGCGAGTCCAGGTGTACTGTACTCCCCTGTATGTAAATGCAAACAAGTATTGGCTGTCTGGGTGCAGAGGGACCAAAAAGAAAGCAGAACAGAGGTCAATGACAGTGAAAAATTTTGCAGTAGGGGGAATTTGCATGAGGATGACAGCTGGATTTGGCACTTCAGGGAATTGGCTCTCAACTATCTTGTTTATCCCCCTTAGATCCTGCACTAGCCTGTAACCCCTCCCCCACTCTTTTTCACAGGGAAGATGGGACTATTGGCAGTGCTGGACGTCCTAACTAGGATGCCCTGTTGTAGCAAGTGCTCTATGACTGGGTACACTCCTAATTCCACCTCTGGCTTCAGAGGATACTGTGGGATTTTTGGAGCTATCCTACTATCTTTTACTTGCACTACTACAGGAGCTACATTTGCCATCAATCAAGTGTCTTGTCCATCTTTGGTCCAGAGGGATTCCGGTATCTGGGAGATCATATCCTCTACCTTGGATGGACACTTATCTATAACAGCAGAGTGTGACATTAACCTTTGTGGGGTGTCTAACATATCCTGCACTTCCTGAACGTGATCCTCGGGTATATCTAAGAAGACACCCTCAGGAGTACAATATATGACACACCTCATCTTACACAATAAATCTCTCCCAAGTAGATTAGTCGGAGCCGATGCAGCCAGCAAAAAGGAGTGCTTGGTCTGCAAAGGCCCTATCGTAATCTCAGCTGGTCTACTTAAAGGGTAGTGTTGCACTATTCCTGTTACCCCCATTGCTGAAATTGTTTTACCCGTGGTTTTCATACCTACCGTTGAATTTAACACTGACCTGGCCGCCCCTGTATCTACAAGGAAAGGTAGTGATCTACCAGCTACATCAACTGTAACCTCCGGTTCATTTCCAAGGCTAGCAATCAACTTCACTGGCTGCAGACTACAGGTGTGGCCTAATCCCTATTGTATATTGTGGCCCTCCCGCAGCGCGCTGGCAGCTACAATATGTGAGGGGGGTAGCTGAGAATTTTCAGAGGTCTGTCAGTCCCTCCTAGGTGGGTACCTTCTGGTTTCCCCTGCATGCGGCTCATAACTCCTCCTATGCGATCCCTGATCCCAATTACGTGTGTTATGCTGTGGGTCATGTTCTGGTCTAGGGGGTCGATATACCTTATGTGTGCCTTTATAATTACAGTGCCGTGCGTAATGTCCTTCCCTCTGGCAGTTATAACATTTTACTACATACGACTTACCATCAGGGGTCTGGGGTTTCGGCTGATGCGGCTTCGTTGTAAGGGCTTTTATACTTACTGTCATCAGCTTATCCCCCTGTGACTCCCTGTGCTTAATGATGTTCCGATCGTGCTCGATAGCGGACTCTCTTAATGCAGCCACGAAATACCTCTCCAGTTAGGTTGAGTGGTTTGTACCCTTGTTCTCAACGTTTCTTTTAACCCGTCCATTAATACTGACACAGCTACCTCTCTATGATGTACATTTTCCTTAATGTCCTCGACCCCAGTGTATCTAGCCATTTCCTGCAGTGCTCGCTGGAAATATTCAGAAGCGGGTCACCTTCTTTTTGTCTTATGGAAAAGATTTTATTCCATTTGATAACAGTAGGGAAATATACTCCTAATTGTAGATTGATCTGTCGTACATTATCCTGAGTGTATTCATCAGTGAGAGGTACTTCTACGTCTAATTTACAATCAGTAATGAATTTCGCAGGGTCAATATTGGAGGGTAAACATGCCCGTAGCACTGTTCGCCAATCTTTGTTTGTGGGTTTGGTGGCGTTACCTAATTCTCTAATAAACCTCTGACATGCGGCTAGATCCTTTATGGGATCGGGAAATTCAGACATAATTGTCCTCAATTCTGTCCGGGACCAAGGACAATGCATAGCAATGTTCCTGACGGGAGTGATTCCCTGAGCGTCAGTCTTCCCATTAGGGACTGCGATCACCCTGACAGGATTTAGCTCAATTACATAATTTTGTGTTGACTCTACAATCTGAGGTGCTACTGTCTGCATAATGTATGGTGCCGTACTTACCTGTGGACACGACCTCACCTGTCCCTCCGCTAGGGGCCTTTGCTACTGCTCTTACTGGTTGGGCCGTGCCCACTTGTGTGTCTTGTATGGTGGCTGCTAGAGAGAGTGCCGATATCGTGCTGTGCTCATCTTCTTGGTCGCAGTCCTGAGGGAAGTTTAAGATGGGATACAACTTGCACGGGCTAGCATTAATACATTTATCAAGTTCACTCTTATCATATATCAGTATGCCATTGTCTGTAGCCACTTTCTCCCCTGTAATATATGGTGGTGGTGGTGCAGTTGCTATCAGTTTCCTGCAAGGGTTGGAACCGGCTGCGTGAGCTAGTTCCCTCTGCATATCGCCCTCTTGTTGCCATAAATGTAAACAGTTTGAGTGTCTGACCCTTTGTTTTCGGGATTTTAACAGACATATCCTAATCCTTAAATTCTGCAACACCTCTGGACTAAAACTGCCTACCCTAGGGAATGGTTCCCTATCTTCCGCAGTCATACGTTCCCATTCATTACATAAAACCTCTGCGTGTGATCCATATTTCTCACACATTATGTACCTCGCTGACCCCTTGGGCCGCGGAACATCAACCTGAACCCTGGTTGAACGTCCCTTACTTGAGCAACTGGCCCCCATATTTTGCAGGTATTGCCTTCTCAGCTAATTCCTACAAAAAAACCCCAAATACTCAATATAAGGCAACGGTGAAAGTTCAACGAGTGCTTTCACCCACTCAAGCCCACGTTGGCCATTACTACCATACACTGTTGATAGCGCAGGCAATGTACCCAACCTAGGGCCCCTGTGTAACCTCTATTCACTGGAAGTATATGGGAGTGACTTACCCTTCCCAGTAAATATTGGTCGTTGGAGATTTCCTGAGTGACCAGTAAAACTCCCTTAAAATAAAAAAATGTTACACAAATCACGTTTGCGTATGCTATACCCAGCGCTTATGATCCCGCTATTTTACGCAAAAGCTTGTAAAAAGGGTATCACGTTGAGCTAAGTATTTCACCCACGAACGCGCGGTCCAATCGCACAGCGTATAGGTAACTGTTACTTATCCGCCGTACGACCAATGGAATCATTTTTCAGGCTGCGAAACCTCAGCCGGAGTGTATCTGAACGGGCCTATATGGGTTCTTCGCTAACCACTTGGGCTGCGGTCTCTAAACAAAAACCTTGCTGACCTTTGGTCTGCAGTATTCTATTCCTTCGATGACCTTTGGTCTGCGATATCTACTACTTTGCTCCTTTGTACTTTAATCAATGTTAACGTGAGCAAGCCACTCTCACGCCACCAAGTGTCCACTCACCTGGTGTGGTCTCCTACGGGATCCCGAATTCCCTGGGTCCGAAAAAACCTTTATTGTTTGCACACTCGCGCTCGTTCACTCATATACACTTTGGTTTTTCTCTACAGAAAATTAACTTTCATTCAGATAAAACAGCCTTAGTGCCAGAGGTAATACAGTAAAAAAAGTTTTTAAACTAAATATTGGAAACTGATCAATTTGTGCTATTATCGCGTGGCTACCGTCTCGCGCCTAAAGTAAAACAATGCTATTGTGTGATTTGTACTTAGCGGTCGTACCTTTACGCACGTTGCGTAAACACGCCACGTGTGTATGCCTTTACGTTGCGTACGCAGTCCCGTACTTTGTCCGAGACACGTGTACAAAGGCCGTACGTCCGCAGTACTACAAATCCCACACTTCTATAAATGTAAGCGATATTTAACTATAATCGCTCACTTAACACCACACACAGTTTCTTCTGTATAAACCTTTACAACTAGGCCAGGCTGCGTGTGCGTCTTACACTTATTTCCTTAATATCTAGTCTATATTTTAACTAAATAGCAACAAATTTTTCAGTACAGGTCAAAATGAATCTAATAATCGCTACTTATGGCAATAATGCGAGCAGATATGCAAAGTACAAAATACAGGTGTATGCGTGTGTTGTGTGCGCGTTTGGTGCCAAACAGAAATTTACAGATTTTAAAAATAGCTTTGTGTTCTTACCTTACGGATCCCTCCAGCATCCCTACAAACCATGCAGTGCAGACGCCATCATATCAGCACTAAATTAAGGGTTTTCAGTGTATCCACCAACCAGAAGAAGGTTTACGTGGGATACCTTTCCGCCCTTTGCTGATGGATGAAGTCTGTTGTACCCTGCTAGGCTGTGGGTAGGAGGAAAATCCGGATGATGCCCCCAATTGATAATGTCGATATTATCTTAAACCATAAAGCTATACCTCTAGATACACTTTTACCGTGGAGCCGCTATGGCCGCTAGACTGAATACACGCGCTACGCACTTTGTACGCTATTTGCGTACAGAGTCCCGTATGTGGTACGTACTTGGCGTACACACGCCGCGCTGAGTGTACAGAGTACGTACAGCGCGCGCACACACAATTGATAACCTTTAAACCTTATTAGTAATACAATGTAATAAGATCATTCTTACACTCTAAACCATGTGCCGTAAAGCACTGTAAGGATGTTATACCTTAAACCTTAAGTAGCGCTGACGGTATAAAGTACCCGCAGTGCGTACACCTTATCAATACTTATAAACCTTATACAGTTAAATACGCTTTAAAGCCTTGCAGGAAAGTGAGGACACAATACCGATTTGTAGTTGAACCACAGGGTTCTAAGGCCACAGTGGATTATTTCAAAAGGTAAAACAGTACAAATCATACACTACAGGCTAACAAGATAAATCTAAAACAGAATAATGGCTACAGAAAATGTACATACGTGAGAATGTTCGCAAGCGCAACCTGGACCAGTCCTCCGCATATCAGGTAGAAAGCGTTCAGAGTCTTCTGACCGGCCAGGCAACAACAGGCTTTTTATACACAACTTACATACACAATACAATGGTTACTGTAATCTCATTGTCCATTGGACATCAGAGGTGCATCTTTACATTACAGGTGAGGTCATAGGTTGATTTGAAAAGGTGGGCGATGTCTTTCTCAACTGCTCTTGGGGGTGGTATTCTCTGGATTCCCGCCGCATACATAATATACAGTAAATACAGTTTATACCTATATTCTACTTCTGCACATAACTATACGCTGAAACATGCGATCTTTCTCTAACCAATACCGGAATGTTACCCTTAAAATACCCTACAGCTGGATACTAGACATCACCTTCTAACCTTAGTCTGACCCTTCCTATTATGCAACGGCGAATCCTTTAGTCCTGGAACTTTTTAAACTATTGATACTCGCTGATGTGGTGCAGGGTGGCTATGTGTAAAATGTGCACTATTTGGGTTAAATATGTAATGTTCTAATAACCCTCTATGCGCTCACAAACTCCGCAGTAAATACCCATACCACGCGCAGGAACGCGGGAGCGATCATACGCAAATTGCGGATATGTGCACGCACGGCGAAGTAAGTGCACGCACAGCGGGCATGTGCATGGGGTTAGTACATGGTGTATGCATTACAATATTTTTCGACTTTGACAGTGTTCAAAGAGCAAGGCAAAGAGAACCTCGTATCACTAGAGTGTTTGTTCCGGGAAAGTTGAGAGGCAGGACTGTTGAAAGGCACCTGAGCGCGGAGAGCAACAAGACCAATGACGGTTGTCGCACCATTTTCCTTTTTCACCCACCCCCCTGCATTTTCCTTTCTTTTTCTCCTTATTTTCCTTCTTTCCCCTAACAAAATGGATCTATCACTAGAGACTGCGTTTCGGGTCCTACTAGTAATTCTGGTTTTGATCAGGACAATTTGTTTTGGTGAGGGTCCCAGAGAGGTCGAACAGGGATCTGGAATGGGTTCTGATGGCGAGTACGAATTTGTAGGATCTCAGGAGCAGCACATCACTCGAGTAAAGGCTGGTATCAGTAAGCACTCTGGTAGTCATGGAGCTCGGAGGCAATGTGAAGGGTTATTGTCTGATGAATATTGTATTTGTAGGAATTGTGAGAACATAGTTGAAGATGGGTGCATCCAGAGATGTCAGTCCAACCTTAATATCGACATGGACCGACATCCGTTGAGTGATTACCACTCATTAGTGGGTAAGGTCTTAAACCAGACAGAATGTTGGGTGTGCTCACAGGTACCTCAAGGTCAGAGTAAGTCAGTTAGTACCATACCCTTTAGCATTAGACATCACCAGTACTGCCAGAGGAACTATAAATTATAGGTATATCCATGCGCTAGCGAACTTGATAGATAATATCACTGAGATGTATGATGACACCTTCAGGTATACGGGAAGGGAGTTACAAGCCTACAAGAAGGAACTGATCCAGCACAGGATGGTCCTTAATTATGTTACAGCCGTGACAGGTGGGTACTGTGTTACTCTGGCAACTCAATATGGTGTGAAGTGCTGTACATATATTATGAACAGAACTGATGACCCCACGGAGATCATCGATCAGAAGATGGATGAGATCTTACAGTTGAAGTGGGAGTTCAGGAGGAAGCACAACCTTACCTTAGCGACTGTAGGTCTCATGGTCCAGCTGGGTCTCATGGTTGAACCCACGCAAATGGTTCTCAGGGTTAGGAGAGTGGGCTCAAAATGTCATTATGAGTGTGGGGAAGTTTCTCCTTTGTATCCTGGGAGTCATCATAATTATCGGTCTGATATTTAGGTGTGTTCAAATTCTAATGCGGCGCAAGCATAGCACAAATTTGATGAGTCTAAGGAGCGAGGGCGCTGTTACAGCAGCAGATTTAATTTATTACACCCCTCAATAGAGACAGCATTATGATAAGGATTGCAAGTGAATTTCATGGCCTGTTTCTTTCACCCGTTTTTCTTTGTCTCCCCCTCTGCCCAGATACATCCAACCGGAAAAGACGTCAGCCCTACCCAAAGTGTTTATGTGAATGTATTTTTATATATGTGTCTTATCTTCATCTCTGCAACCTCCAGTTAATGGCACACATAGTCGACAGGTGATAGCCACATATACTAGCACTCACATATGTTCTCCCTCCATGAATCATCAACTAAATGTGCACCCCATTTGTTGGAAAAAGAAGCCAAAAAGAGCTCGGTAGTGTTTGTTGGCCCATTTACAGACCCTTAATACGGGATGAGATGGATTTAATGTATACTTCGCAATACCTCGCAGCTTATTTAGAACATATACGGCACAATGATACATGCCCCTCAGACATTGATTCATACATACATGCTTTTTACTATCCCACTAGGTCATACATTTCCCACCTACAACTCTCGCCCGATCATCCAAGCTTCTGTATATATTGTATAGATATTTTTCTGTTTATTGATTAGTTAGTGGCAGTTATTGATGACTGCCAAAGGGTGGACTGTCGAAGTCGAAAAATATTGCAGTACACACATCACGTACAAACTACACACAGATGGCCTCTGTGCGCGTACTTGCTCTGCCGTGCGTGCACATATTCGCAATTTGCGTATGGTCGCTCCCGCGGTCCTGCATATTAGCGCGTGGTATGAGTAATTACGGCAGTGTTTGTAATTGCATGGAAAAGCCATAAAAACACATTACATATTTAATCCAAATAGTGCACAATGTACACACAGTCTCCCTGCACCACACGAGCAAGTTACACTAGTTTATATGGTATCAGAACAAAGGGATTCACCTTTACAGGATAGGAGGGGACAGAACTAGGTTATAAGGTGGTGTTTGGTATCCAGCTGTAGGGTATTTTAAAAGCAATATTCCGGTGTTGGTTTGCAGAAGATCGCACGCTCCTGCGAATAGTTATGCGCTGGAGCAGAATATAAATATTAACTGTATTTACTGTACACTTGGTATGTGGCGGGAACCCAGAGGACACCATCTGCAAGTGCACCTGGAACAGACATCGCCCACCTATTCAAACCGACCTATGACCTCTCCTGTACTGTAAATGACCATCCCTGTGTCCAATGGACAAAGAGATTACAGTTTCCATTGTGTTAGGTTTTGGACTATTGTATAAAAAGCCAGCTGCATGCCTGATCCCACACAGACTCTGAAGGTCATCTCCCTTGATGACTGAGGACCGGCCGGGAAGCGCAGGCGAAACCAAAACGTATGTACCATTGACTGTAGCCATTTTCTATTGTATTGTATTGTTTATATTGTAACCCCCTGCAAGTAAAGAACCGTTGGTGGGTTAGACCCCAACATAGTTTTTAATTACAATTGGTGTCGTGTCCCATTTCCTTGCTAAGGTTTAAAGTGTATTTACAGCCACTTGGGCTGCTGCATTGTGCTAACAGCGTATAGGCCTGTGTACGCAAACTGTGTAGTCACTACGCTCTTTCAGCGTACGTACGCAGAGTGCATACACTGTACGATCTTGTGTACGTAAGGTTTGTGAACAATATAAGGGTGAAAGGTTAATTACAGCAGCCGCAGCGGCTCAATATTAAAGTGTATTAAGTGTGTTTAAAGTATAGCTTTTAGTCCTGTAAGTAAATCGACGTTTAAAATATTAACTGTGTAGTTCTATTAAGGGTACACCGTCAGCGCCAGGCAGTTATTCTATAACTGCCTACTGGGGTGCTGTGTGTGCTGGCTCCAAGCTCTGTGTTTCCCTGAAGGTACTTAGGGGGAAACTGTCTGACATTTTCCTGTGTGTGTGTGTGTGTGTGAATGCTAATTTCTCACATAACCATGTCCAGGGACTCTGTCTTGTGCGGCAGAATATGTATCTTCTCCAGAGGAATCCATTTCATGTACACAGGCATGTAATATGTTGTCTCAGCCTTCCGAATCTGAGCCCAGTGGGTGGCTTCTATTAAGGGAATGATATCCCAGATTTTTACTAGAATTGCGCATTATGAGACTGAATTACAGATTTTTAAAACAATCTGTGGAGGTTTTGTCTGGTTCTGTCCCTACTGCCTCAAAATCCCCTGGTGTATGCCCAAAGAAGTGTGTGCTTGCTCAGATTATGCAAGTTGACACGAACAACGGCAGATGGTGATGCGGCTATGCAGGGAGGTGAGGCTTCACTGGCAAGAGGGGTGCAACTCATGATTGAGGCTATTAGGGATGTGTTACACATTACTGACAAACCACCCGAACAGGTAGAAGAAGCTTACTTTACAGACAATAAGAAAGCCTCCCTGACCTTCCCTGCGTCTAAGGAATTAAACGCATTATTTGAAAAATCCTGGGAAAATCCTGAGAAAAAATTCCAGATCCCAAAGAGGGTTCTGGTGGCTTTTCCTTTCCCTGAGGATGATAGGAAAAAGTGGGAAAACCCACCTATAGTAGACACTTCTGTATCTAGACTGTCAAAAAAGTGGTTTTACCTGTCCCTGGGTCTACCGCTTTGAAAGAACCGGCAGACCGCAAGATTGAAACAATGCTAAAATCCATATACACTGCTTCAGGAGTGCTTTGGATGCGTTGATTTCCATGGCAACTGCTGGTAAGGCCACCTTTCTTCCCTCTGCCTCTCAGTCGACGAGGAAACCGTTTTCTACTTCCTCTATACAGTCCTTTCGGCCTGCAAAAGCTAAAAAGTCCAAGACTCCTACCACTTTCTTCAGAGGTGGACGAGCGAAATAAAAAAAAACTGCACCAGAAGGTTCCCAGGAACAGAAACCTGCCTCTGTGTCCTCAAAATCCTCAGCATGAGGGTGGACCTCCCTGCCTGGAGTGCGGGCAGGTGGGAGCGAGGCTCTGATGTTTCAGTCACGTCTGGGTGTCGTCCAGTCTGGATCCCTGTGTCCCAAGGGTACAGACTGGAGTTTCTAGAGCTTCCGCCCCACAGGTTCTTCAAATTAGGCTTGCCAGCTTTGCTGACAAAGGGCTATCCTTCAGGAAGACATTCGACAATTGGAAAGGTCAGAGGTAATTGTTCCAGTTCCACCTCATCTGGTGAACCAGGGTTACTGTTCAAACCTATTTGTGGTACCAAAACTGGATTGTTCGGTCAGACCAATTTTGAACCTGAAGTCTCTAAACCCTTATCTGAGGAAATTAAAGTTCAAAATGGAGTTTCTGAGAGCGGTGATCTAAGGTCTGGAGGAGGGGGAATTTCTGGTGTCCTTAGATATCAAGGATGTGTACCTCCACATTCCAATTTGGCCGCCACACCAGGCATATCTCAGTTTTGTGCTGTTGGAATGTCATTATCAGTTCCAGGCACTGCCGTTCGGCCTTTCCACGGCACCGAGGGTGTTCACCAAGGTAATGGCAGAGATAATGATTCTCCTTCACAGGCAGGGGGTGAATGTAATTCCTTATCTGGACGATCTGCTGATAAAGGCATCTTCCAGGGAGAGGCGGTTGCAGTCCATTACTCTCACGACTCGACTGCTCAGGGATCATGGATGGATCCTGAATCTTCCCAAGTCACATCTGGAGCAGACAAGGAGATGATCCTCGACACAGAAGTGCAGAGGGTATTTCTACCGGTGGACAAAGCATTGTTTATCCAAACTAATGTCCGGGATGTCTTGAAGCCTACCCTGGTATTGGTTCATCAGTGCATTCGCCTTCTGGGGAAGATGGTTGCCTCCTATGAGGCTCTTCAGTACGGAAGATTTCATGCACGGTCCTTCCAACTGGATCTCCTGGACAAGTGGTCGGGATCTCATCTGCACATGCACCAGAGAATACATCTGTCGCCGAAAGCCAGGATTTCACTCCTGTGGTGGCTACAATTGCCTCACCTTCTAGAAAGCCGCAGGTTTGGGATACAGAACTGGATCTTTCTAACCACGGATGCAAGTCTCAGAGGTTGGGGCGCAGTCACCCACGGGGAAACCTTCCAAGGAAGTCTGGAATCCATTCTTCCAATCAACATTCTGGAACTAAGGGCCATGTACAACAGTCTTCTCTAAGGGGTGCACATTCTTCAAGATCCGGCCATTCAGGTTCAGTCAGACAATGTAACGATGGTGGCCTACATAAACCGACAGGGCGGAACGAAGAGCAGAGCTGTAATGTCAGAGGTGACAAGAATCCTCCTCTGGGCAGAAAGGCACGTGTTGGGGCTGTCAGCAATCTTCATTCCAGGAGTGGACAATTGGGAAGCGGACTTCCTCAGCAGACTCGATCTCCATCCAGGAGAGTGGGGACTCCATCTGGAGGTGTTCACGGAGGTGACAAGTCTTTGGGGTGTACCTCAAATAGATTTGATGGCCTCCCGTCTCAAGGAGAAGCTTTGGATGTACTGTTCCATGTCGAGAGACCCACAGGCAGTGGCAGTGGACGCCCTGGTAACTCCGTGGGTGTTCCAGTCAGTGTACGTGTTTCTTCCACTTCCACTCATTCCAAAGATTCTAAAACTCATAAAGAGAACAAGAGTTCAGGCAATCCTCATTGCTCCGGACTGGCCAAGAAGGGCTTGGTACGCAGATCTTCTGGATCTACTGCTAGAAGATACAAGGCCTCTTCCTCTTCGGGAGGACCTTCTTCAACAGGGGCCATTCGCTTATTAAGACTTACCACGGCATGGAGGTTGAACGCCAGGTATTAGCTTGAAAGGGCATTCCGAACAAGGTTATTTCTACCCTGATACAGGCTAGGAAAGGAGTTACATCTAAACATTACCATCGTATTTGGAATAAGTATGCATCTTGGTGTGAAGCCAAGAAGTTTCCTATGGTGGAGTTTCAACTTGGATGGTTTCTCCTCTTCCTGAAAGCAGGTGTGAATATGGGCCTGCGTTTGGGATCCATAAAGGTTCAGATTTCGGCCTTGTCCATTTTCTTCCAGAAACAACTGGCTTCCCTCCCATTCTGGGAGCTTAGGTACATCCCCATGGTACTAATGTGGATCCCAGCATCCTCTAGGACGTAAGAGAAATAGGATTTTAATTACCTACCGGTAAATCCTTTTCTCGTAGTCCGTAGAGGATGCTGGGGTCCACATTAGTACCATGAGGTATAGACGCATCCACTAGGAGCCACTGGCACTTTAAGAGTTTGAGAGTGTGGGCTGGCTCCTCCCTCTATGCCCCTCCTACCAGACTCCATCTAGAAACTGTGCCCGAGGAGACGGACAACTTCGAGAGATGCATATTACACAGATAGTTGGCGAGATTCACACCAGCTCACACATACAAGGCAAACCAAGCTAACCAGCTTGAAAAATCAGCAACGGCTGAACAATATTACTTAACCAAGTAACAAAACAGTACTTAACCAAGAACCAAGCAGTACTGAACTAAGTAACCACTGCAGGATCACGAAGCGCTGGGCGGGCGCCCAGCATCCTCTACGGACTACGAGAATAGGATTTAATGTCAGGTAATTAAAATCCTATTTTTACTAGCATTATATGTGATTTGTGCTATCCCTGGTGTCTGACATTTCAAATAAATAATGCTTGTGAATTTTATTTGTGATAACTGTAAGATTAGGAATTAGAAAAGATTTCCACACCTGGGCAATAGAAGCCTTGGCTGCTATCAGTATATGTCCCAGTACTTCACTAATCATCATAAATACTTCCCTCCAGAGTTGCATATCGTAAGTTGCCGCTCTGGAGTGAAGTATGCCCCATGAATTAATTTATAGTACATCTCGGAGTGATTGACATATTTAGAAATTTTTAAACAAGTTTTAATGATGTCCCAATCCTCTTCAGTCAAGGCTTGAGAAAAGTCTTTCTCTCATCTGTCTTGGAAGGGCAGCTTCCCACCCACTCTTTCAAAAATCAGGTACTGATACCAACAAGAGATGTTACCCCACTGTGACAAAGTTTTGAGTCGGGACACCAATAATGGAGGAAGAAGTAATTTGTTTGACGGTAATGACACGTAGCCGAGTCGAGACATAAAACTAACTTCGGAGAAAAGAGAAAGATGCCAATCCATCCTCCAGAAGCATATATTTTATGAAACTCAGACCTAATATAGCCAATTAGTCAAATTGCAATGATGGAATCAGTGTAGCTATAGCTTTTAAAGATAGCTCCGGAGATGGCAATGTAGTATCTTCACTAGAGGATATATATTTGCGCCGTACTTGGCTTGTGGTATATACTGCTTTACATGTATTGTTTGGGGAGGGATTCACTGTCGTGGGCTACCATAACAAATCTGGAATACTAACTGGTAACACCAAAGCTCTTTAAATAATCACCCATGGTTTCAGGAAATTGAAACCAATCTTTAATCTGGCTCAATAAACTAGCATAATGATCTGATTCAAAGTCTGGAAAGGCAATAGTACTCATAGCAATCTTGGGTCTAGAATGCCTCCAAATGTATTTAATAGGTATTTGGTTAAATTTATTAAAGATAGGTTTAGGAAGAGGTCTAGGATTAGTACGGTATAGGTACATCAGCTTGGGTAAGAGCACCATTTTAGCAGCTGCTACATGCCCCAACCAGGATACTTCCTGCAGCATCCACTCAGTTCCTCAAAAGCTTTCAGTAAGGGTCTAAAATTAGTCTATTAAATCACAGTCCTTAGTTAAGTTAACACCTAAGCACTTGAGAGATTTAAGTTGCCAAGCATATCTACAGTTTTCTTTTAATTCCCGTAATAATGCCCCATGTATATTAAAAGGGAGGGCCTCAGTCTTGAGGCGCATACACACAGTGAGAGTATGCCCAATTTTGACTATACAATTTCCCTTGAACTCCCCCAGAGCCCAGAAGTACTGATTTTGACTTCTGTACTTTTTTATTTTGATTATGTACGATTTTGACGAAGTGCCAATCTTGACTATACTTTGTACTAGATAGTATACTATATAGTCAAGATTGACTTGCCTGCACAGTCTATCCAGCCTTCCGATACCAACCACACAGGAGCGTGCATTGGGTTCTCAGAAAAGCTAACACCTTGCGATTTGCACTAACTTTCCTTGTGATTTTGACTAGTCAAAAAATCGAAAGGAGACATCTCACCATGTGTACACACCTTTAGAGGTATTCAGTTTATAGTAAGATGCCTCTGAGTACTGCTTCAGAACAGAGTGCAAATGGTGAAGTGAAATCTCAGGATTCAGTAAACAGAAGAGAATGTCATCTGCAAAAAGTCTGATTTTATGAGAAGTATTTCCAATAATAGGGCCATGGATATAATCTAATTCTCTCAGCTAGGGGCTCAATTGCCAACGCAAATATAAGAGGCAATAAAGGACATCCTTGTCATATACCATTTGTAATACCAAACCCCGGGGAAAGGCATCCATTGACATAAACGCTAGCAGATGAAGAAGAGTCCAATATTTGACCTTGAAATAGAGCGCAAGAATAGAGTCCAATATTTGACCTTGAAAGCCAAAACAAGGTAATGTGGCCTGTAAAAATCCCCAATGCAGTCTGTCAAATGCTTTCTCAGCCTCAAGAGACACAACTAATAGAGGAGATTTGCGAGTTTCACAGTACTCTATAACATTAATAACCCTACGCGTATTATCTAAAGCCTGCCTATCACAAACCCCACCTCGTGTGGCTTTACAGAAGTGGGTAAAAAATAGGATTTTGGTACTTACCAGATAAATCCTTTTCTTTGAATCCACAGGGGGCACTAGAGTACTCTTGGGATATGGGCGGGGCGTTAGCAGGGATAGGCATATTTAAATTAGTAACCCTCCACCCCCTCCATACTCCCAAGGTACCTCCTTGCTTTTTACTGAGCCGAATAGGAGCAAAAGAGAGGATGAACAATGGAGAATTACATATAACATTATAACTTAACGGACAACTATAAAGTTGACACAACAATAGATAACAATCACCTTAATATTTGAACAAGTCGGTGAGAATGTGTTACCATTAGATCTACTGAACTTACCACAAGCCAGGTGAAACTGCTCTGGGTGGGTGTCCAGTGCCCCCTGTGGATACAAAGAAAAGGATTTATCTGGTAAGTACCAAAATCCTATTTTCTTTTTCATCCACTAGGGTTCACTGGAGTACTCTTGGGATGTACCAAAGTTTCCCCCTTTGGCGGGAGAGCAGGTTGGCACCTGTGACACTAGACGGCCAAAGTTAGATGCTGATGCCACAAACGTATCAAACTTGTAAAAGCGCACAAATGACCATGTAGCTGCGTGGCAAAGTTGCGTCGTAGATGCTCCACGAATGTGTGGAATGTGCTGAAACGGATGCATGCGGTTACAGACTAGCATGAAAGTATGCTTGACATCCAGGTTAATCCATCTAGCTAAGGTCTGTTTGGAAGCTGGCCACCCTATATTGACTGCATCATAGAGAACAAACAATGTTTCTGCTGCGGGGTACACTGGGCTCCACAGGGAATGACATTGGGGTGTAGAGTAGGATCTTGAGCCGAGGTACCAACAGGCTAAAATCTTTGACTGTTCCCAGAATGAAAAAATATATATGGATGAGGGCTGCGCTATAACCTTCTGTGTAAAAAGCAGCTATGGAGAAGTGGGCTTCCACTAGCCCTATCAAATCTATGAAAAAGTGGTAACTCCCAGCACTGTTACACAAAGGATAGTATAGCAAATGATATAAAAAAGGTTATAAATGTTATTATTCTTAAGAATATAAGAGTCTATAAATGTCTAATTTCAATATCCAACGGAAAAAGATGAATTTGCAGGCAATATACTATATGTGAAGTATGATTAATAAAAAATCAGTATGAATAAAATATTCCTAAGAGGGTCAATGCACATTAGAATCTGATATGTGTATAAAGGGGGTGTATTTACCATATGCAATATAGGTTAGTTCCTAATACCGGTATACATACATAAAAGACACTGGACAAACATATAAAAACAAGTAATCTTGTTGCCTAAGTAGAGACGCACATGCGGTTTATTCTACTAAGCTAATACGTAGGTGCTTGATAATAAGAACTCCTGTGCGGTACTGTATCCAGAAACAATGTTTCTATGTGTCCAATCCTTGATACAAGGTAACAGTCTTTCCAGCAAAGTCTTTAAGCAGTAACAAGGCAGTAGTAGTTGATGTGGATAAATTCCAAAAGTCACTCCCTTTATACTAGTGATGACCGGGTTCGGTTCCTCGGAATACGAACCCCCCCGAACTTCACCCTTTTTACACGGGTCCGAGGCATACTCGGATTCTCCCGTATGGCTCGGTTAACCCGAGCGCCCCCGAACGTCATCATCCCGCTGTCGGATTCTCGCGAGATTCGGATTCTATATAAGGAGCCGCGCGTCGCCGCCATTTTTCACTCGTGCATTGGAAATGATAGTGAGAGGACGTGGCTGGTGTCCTCTCACTTTGTTTCAGGGGGCTGCAGTGCAAATATCTTTATTCTGGGGACCAGCAGTATTATAGGAGGAGTACAGTGCAGAGTTTTGCTGACCAGTGACCACCAGTATTATACGTTGTCTGCCTGAAAAACGCTCCATATCTGTGCTCAGTGTGCTGCATATATCTGTGCTCACACTGCTTTATTGTAGGGACTGGGGACCAGCAGTATTATATAGGAGGAGTACAGTGCAGAGTTTTGCTGACCAGTGACCACCAGTATACGTTGTCTGCCTGAAAAACGCTCCATATCTGTGCTCAGTGTGCTGCATATATCTGTGCTCACACTGCTTTATTGTGGGGACTGGGGACCAGCAGTATTATATAGGAGGAGTACAGTGCAGAGTTTTGCTGACCAGTGACCACCAGTATTATACGTTCTCTGCCTGAAAAACGCTCCATATCTGTGCTCAGTGTGCTGCATATATCTGTGCTCACACTGCTTTATTGTGGGGACTGAGGACCAGCAGTATTATATAGGAGGAGTACAGTGCAGAGTTTTGCTGACCAGTGACCACCAGTATTATACGTTCTCTGCCTGAAAAACGCTCCATATCTGTGCTCAGTGTGCTGCATATATCTGTGCGCACACTGCTTTATTGTGGGGACTGGGGACCAGCAGTATTATATAGGAGGAGTACAGTGCAGAGTTTTGCTGATGAGTGACCACCAGTATTATACGTTCTCTGCCTGCAAAACACTCCATATCTGTGCTCAGTGTGCTGCATATATCTGTGCTCACACTGCTTTATTGTGGGGACTGGGGACCAGCAGTATTATATAGGAGGAGTACAGTGCAGAGTTTTGCTGACCAGTGACCACCAGTATTATACGTTCTCTGCCTGAAAAACGCTCCATATCTGTGCTGCATTGTAGTATATAGTAGGAGTACAGTGCATAATTTTGCTGACCACCAGTATATAATATATAGGAGTACGGTACAGAAGGCCACTTCTCTACCTACCTCTGTGTCGTCAAGTATACTATCCATCCATACCTGTGGTGCATTTCAGTTTTGTACAGTTTGCTGACCACCAGTATATAATATATAGCAGTACGGTACAGTAGGCCACTGCTATACCTACCTCTGTGTCGTCAAGTATACTATCCATCCATACCTGTGGTGCATTTCAGTTTTGCACAGTTTGCTGACCACCAGTATATAATATATAGCAGTACGGTACAGTAGGCCACTGCTCTACCTACCTCTGTGTCGTCAAGTATACTATCCATCCATACCTGTGGTGCATTTCAGTTTTGCACAGTTTGCTGACCACCAGTATATAATATATAGCAGTACGGTACAGTAGGCCACTGCTCTACCTACCTCTGTGTCGTCAAGTATACTATCCATCCATACCTGTGGTGCATTTCAGTTTTGCACAGTTTGCTGACCACCAGTATATAATATATAGCAGTACGGTACAGTAGGCCACTGCTCTACCTACCTCTGTGTCGTCAAGTATACTATCCATCCATACCTGTGGTGCATTTCAGTTTTGCACAGTTTGCTGACCACCAGTATATAATATATAGCAGTACGGTACAGTAGGCCACTGCTCTACCTACCTCTGTGTCGTCAAGTATACTATCCATCCATACCTGTGGTGCATTTCAGTTTTGCACAGTTTGCTGACCACCAGTATATAATATATAGCAGTACGGTACAGTAGGCCACTGCTCTACCTACCTCTGTGTCGTCAAGTATACTATCCATCCATACCTGTGGTGCATTTCAGTTTTGCACAGTTTGCTGACCACCAGTATATAATATATAGCAGTACGGTACAGTAGGCCACTGCTCTACCTACCTCTGTGTCGTCAAGTATACTATCCATCCATACCTGTGGTGCATTTTAGTTGTGCGCAGTATATATAGTAGTAGGCCATTGCTATTGATACTGGCATATAATTCCACACATTAAAAAATGGAGAACAAAAATGTGGAGGGTAAAATAGGGAAAGATCAAGATCCACTTCCACCTCTTGTTGAAGCTGGTGCCACTAGTCATGGCCGAGACGTTGAAATGCCATCAACGTCGTCTGCCAAGGCCCATGCCCAATGTCATAGTAGAGAGCATGTAAAATCCCAAAAACAAAAGTTCAGTAAAATGACCCAAAAATCAAAATTAAAAGCGTCTGAGGAGAAGCGTAAACTTGCCAATATGCCATTTACGACACGGAGTGGCAAGGAACGGCTGAGGCCCTGGCCTATGTTCATGGCTAGTGGTTCAGCTTCACATGAGGATGGAAGCACTCATCCTCTCGCTAAAAAAATGAAAAGACTTAAGCTGGCAAAAGCACAGCAAAGAACTGTGCGTTCTTCTAAATCACAAATCCCCAAGGAGAGTCCAATTGTGTCGGCTGCGATGCCTGACCTTCCCAACACTGGACGGGAAGAGGTGGCGCCTTCCACCATTTGCACGCCCCCTGCAAGTGCTTGAAGGAGCACCCGCAGTCCAGTTCCTGATAGTCAAATTGAAGATGTCACTGTTGAAGTACACCAGGATGAGGATATGGGTGTTGCTGGCGCTGAGGAGGAAATTGACAAGGAGGATTCTGATGGTGAGGTGGTTTGTTTAAGTCAGGCACCCGGGGAGACACCTGTTGTCCGTGGGACGAATATGGCCATTGACATGCCTGGTCAAATTACAAAAAAAAATCACCTCTTCGATGTGGAATTATTTTAACACAAATGCGGACAACAGGTGTCAAGCCGTGTGTTGCCTTTGTCAAGCTGTAATAAGTAGGGGTAAGGACGTTAACCACCTCGGAACATCCTCCCTTATACGTCACCTGCAGCGCATTCATCATAAGTCAGTGACAAGTTCAAAAACTTTGGATGACAGCGGAAGCAGTCCACTGACCACTAAATCCCTTCCTCTTGTAACCAAGCTCCTGCAAACCACACCACCAACTCTCTCAGTGTCAATTTCCTCCTTACACAGGAAAGCCAATAGTCCTGCAGGCCATATCACTGGCAAGTCTGACGAGTCCTCTCCTGCCTGGGATTCCTCCGATGCATCCTTGAGTGTAATGCCTACTGCTGCTGGCGCTGCTGTTGTTGCTGCTGGGAGTCGATCGTCATCCCAGAGGGGAAGTCGGAAGACCACTTGTACTACTTCCAGTAAGCAATTGACTGTCCAACAGTCCTTTGCGAGGAAGATGAAATATCACAGCAGTCATCCTGCTGCAAAGCGGATAACTCAGGCCTTGGCAGCCTGGGCGGTGAGAAACGTGTTTCCGTTATCCACCGTTAATTCACAGGCAACTACAGACTTGATTGAGGTACTGTGTCCCCGGTACCAAATACCATCTAGGTTCCATTTCTCTAGGCAGGTGATACCGAAAATGTACACAGACCTCAGAAAAAGAGTCACCAGTGTCCTAAAAAATGCAGTTGTACCCAATGTCCACTTAACCACGGACATGTGGACAAGTGGAGCAGGGCAGACTCAGGACTATATGACTGTGACAGCCCACTGGGTAGATGTATTGCCTCCCGCAGCAAGAACAGCAGCGGCGGCACCAGTAGCAGCATCTCGCAAACGCCAACTCGTTCCTAGGCAGGCTACGCTTTGTATCACCGCTTTCTAGAAGAGGCACGCAGCTGACAACCTCTTACGGAAACTGAGGAACATCACCGCAGAATGGCTTACCCTCTGGAGATGACTCTCCTGGAGATTTGTGACATCGGTCATTGCCAGCAATATTGTGCGTGCATTACATCTGGGCAAATTCCAGCACGTCTCATATTTTGCACATACATTGAATTTGGTGGTGCAGAATTATTTAAAAAACGACAGGGGCGTGCAAGAGATGCTGTCGGTGGCCAGAAGAATTGCGGGCCACATTCGGCATTCAGCCACCGCCTGCCGAAGACTGGAGCACCAACAAACAGTCCTGAACCTGCCCTGTCATCATCTGAAGCAAGAGGTGGTAACGAGGTGGAATTCAACCCTCTATATGCTTCAGAGGATGGAGGAGCAGCAAAAGGCCATTCAAGCCTATACATCTGCCTACGATATAGGCAAAGGAGGGGGAATGCACCTGACTCAAGCGCAGTGGAGAATGATTTCAACGTTGTGCAAGGTTCTGCAACCCTTTGAACTTGCCACACGTGAAGTCAGTTCAGACACTGCCAGCCTGAGTCAGGTCATTCCCCTCATCAGGCTTTTGCAGAAGAAGCTGGAGACATCGAAGGAGGAGCTAAAACAGAGCGATTCCGCTAGGCATATGGGACTTGTGGATGGAGCCCTTAATTCGCTTAACCAGGATTCACGGGTGGTCAATCTGTTTAAATCAGAGCACTACATTTTGGCCACCGTGCTCGATCCTAGATTTAAAACCTACGTTGTATCTCTCTTTCCGGCAGACACAAGTCTGCAGAGGTTCAAAGACCTGCTGGTGAGAAAATTGTCAAGTCAAGCGGAACGTGACCCGTCAACAGCTGCTCCTTCACATTCTCCCGCAACTGGGGGAGCGAGGAAAAGGCTAAGAATTCCGAGCCCACCCGCTGGCGGTGATGCAGGGCAGTCTGGAGCGAGTGCTGACATCTGGTCCGGACTGAAGGACCTGCCAACGATTACTGACATGTCGTCTACTGTCACTGCATATGATTCTCTCACCATTGAAAGAATGGTGGAGGATTATATGAGTGACCGCATCCAAGTAGGCACGTCAGACAGTCCGTACGTATACTGGCAGGAAAAAGAGGCAGTTTGGAGGCCCTTGCAATAACTGGCTTTATTTTACCTAAGTTGCCCCCCCCCCCCCTCCAGTGTGTTCTTCGAAAGAGTGTTTAGTGCAGCCGCTCACCTTGTCAGCAATCGGCGTACGAGGTTACTTCCAGAAAACGTGGAGAAGATGATGTTCATCAAAATGAATTATAATCAATTCCTCCGTGGAGACATTCACCAGCAATTGCCTCCAGAAAGTACACAGGGACCTGAGATGGTGGATTCCAGTGGGGACGAATTAATAATCTGTGAGGAGGGGGATGTACACAGTGAAAGGGGTGAGGAATCGGACGATGAGGAGGAGGTGGACATCTTGCCTCTGTAGAGCCAGTTTGTGCAAGGAGAGATTGATTGCTTCTTTTTTGGTGGGGGCCCAAACCAACCAGTCATTTCAGTCACAGTTGTGTGGCAGACCCTGTCGCTGAAATGATGGGTTTGTTAAAGTGTGCATGTCCTGTTTATACAACATAAGGGTGGGTGGGAGGGCCCAAGGACAATTCCATCTTGCACCTCTTTTTTCTTTCATTTTTTTGCATCATGTGCTGTTTGGGGACTATTTTTTTTAAGTGCCATCCTACCTGACACTGCAGTGCCACTCCTAGATGGGCCAGGTGGTTGTGTCGGCCACTTGTGTCGCTTAGCTTAGCCATCCAGCGACCACATTGCACCTCTTTTTTTCTTTGCATCATGTGCTGTTTGGGGACTATTTTTTAAATCGACCATCCTGTCTGACACTGCAGTGCCACTCCTAGATGGGCCAGGTGTTTGTGTCGGCCACTTGGGTCGCTTAGCTTAGTCATCCAACGACCTCGGTGCAAATTTTAGGACTAAAAATAATATTGTGAGGTGTGAGGTGTTCAGAATAGACTGGAAATGAGTGGAAATTATGGTTATTGAGGTTAATAATACTATGGGATCAAAATTACCCCCAAATTCTATGATTTAAGCTGTGTTTGAGGGTTTTTTGTAAAACACACCCGAATCCGACAAAAAAAAATTCTGGGAGGTTTTGCCAAAACGCTTCCGAATCCAAAACACGGCCGCGGAACCGAATCCAAAACCAAAACACAAAACCCGAAAAATGTCCGGTGCACATCACTACTTTATACACATATCAGATTCTAAATGTGCATTGACCCTCTTAGGAATATTTTATTCATACTGATTTTTTGTTAATCATACTTCACATATAGTATATTGCCTGCAAATTCATCTTTTTCCGTTGGCTATTGAAATTAGACATTTATAGACTCTGTTTTATATTCTTAAGAATAATAAAAATGTATAACCTTTTTTATTCCATTTGCTATACTGTCCTTTGTGTTCCCAGAATGCATAGTGCCACCTCCTCTATAACCCCGCCTCCATGCACAGGAGCTCAGTTTTGTAGTTGGTGCCATGCCGTGCAGGCATACAACAGGAAGGCTGCTCCAGCAGCCCTGAGAAGAGCTTTTTAAAGTGAAAAATGAAGACTTCAAGGGCTGCAGCAGAGACACTGTGTTAGATGTCAGTCAGACATCTCCTGCTGCAGCTCCATCACCTCCCTCAGTGGTGCTGTATACTCCCGCGCCCTGGTTGCCGGGTACTTACAGCGGAGGCTCCTGTTTTCTTCTGTTAGGCACACACACCACCGCAGCTCTCCAGGATCGCGTGGCCGCATTCAGGAAGGAGGTAAGTGGGTCCCCCAGGTGGGACCCGCTGTAAACCGTGATCCAGCGTGGCCGGTGGGAGGTGGGCTGCGCACACTGGTGTGGACACTGGCAGTACAGGGACCCCACTAGACCACCAGGGCAAGGGCACAGGTCGGATTCTCTCAAAAATCCGTTTGCTAAGGCCCACAGTACCCGGTGGTCCAGCAAGGGGATGAGGCTGTGACCTGTAGCCCCTCCCCCAGCCCCAGGGCGCCATTTAGAGTAAATGTTTCCGCCCTGGTGCTGCATATCTCTCACTCCCTGTCAGCATTTGGGTGCCATTAGGACAAGCTTAGCTGATCCTGGGACTGTGTGGGCAAATCCTCCTCTGTAAAGCCACCTGCATGTCAGCGCTGTGCATTTTACAGTACACTTGAGTATTCTACATGTCTGTTGACAGTGTAAGTTAAGAAAAAATGCATTTAGTCAGGGTTATTTAGTACAAGTACCCTGTGATATACATCCAGTCTTTACTGTGCATTGTTATATCTATTGAGTGTATAGCTATACTTAGTATTACTCTATTGCTAGTCCAGTGCAGTTTTATTGCATGTCATAATTTCTGCATTGTACAATGTGACTATGTGTGTGTGCACACCCAGTTTGTTATTGTTATTTCAAATTGTAAAGCGCAACGGAATTTGCTGCGCTATATAAGAAACTGTTAATAAATAAATAAATAATATAGCTGCTGTGTGACCTCCATTTTGTGTATCTCACTCAGATTGCTATCCCTATATTCTGTACCCTGAGGGGGCTAAGTGCGTCAGGTTTATTACTTAATATAGGTGTTTCACAAGATATAATTATTGTGCATTTTTCTCTGTGATTTTTAGTCACCATATACCTCTGGAACTCTGTTTGTGCTAATACGCTACACAGGGGGTTCTTGTTAGGTGTTGTGCTGCTGATATTATACTGGGTTGCCATAAATTGAGCTTTCAAACATGTCAGCTACAAAAGGTGACGGAGCTGGGGCTGACCCCAAATTGCGTGGTGGTGACGCTGCAGACACGTTAGAGGAAAACATTGCAGCAGATGGTTCAGGTTCTGGGAGTTCACTGCCCCCAGAGGGACCGTAGCAACGGGGGTGTATAATGACCCACCTTGGGCTACTTTCTCCACATTATTGAATACGCTGGTAACTAGACTTACGCCCCCTATTGGACCTCCTGTGCCAGTGCAACCACTTATGGTCCCTGTGGTTAATCCGCCATGGGTAGATCAACTGTCCACTCAGTTACAGCAGTTGAACCAATTACTGACTAAACAGAAATCTCACCCTCGCCCACCTAAAACCAAGGGGTCCTCTAAGCAGGTTATACTTCCTCACAATCCACCAACGTCCCAGACACCTCGTCTGATGAGGATGGCATATATACTGACCCCACAGACCCTGATACTGATAATTCTGATGGGGAATCTGTTTCACAGGTGGATGTTCCTGACTTGTTGAAAGCTATCAGGATAATTCTTGAAATTACTGATGACCCAGAGCCTGATACTGCCCCTAAGAAACCGGACAGATTTAAATGTCAGAAAGTGGTTAAGCAAGTTTTACCTCACTCTGACCATTTAGTTGACATACGTCAGGAATCCTGGGAAATCCAGGAAAGTAATTCACGCCTCACAAGAAGATGCTGGCTCACTATCCCCTCGCGGCAGAGCTAAGTCAAAATTGGGAGACACCACCGCCAGTGGATTCTCAAGTGGCGCAGCTGTTGGTATCCTCAACTCTGCCAGTTACTACCGTCACTTCTCTGATAGAACCGACGGATAAGCATGTGGAGGGTTGTTTAAAGGCGATTTACACCCTAGCAGGTGCTGCGCAGTGGCTCACCATTGCAGCGACTTGGGCTGCAGAGGCTATTGAAGCGTGGGCTCAGGAGTTGGAAGCTGAGCTCCCTATCATGCTAGAGAATGTCTATCGTATATTGTCACAGCTTCTCATTACATTAAGGAGGTGGCTTCTGATGCCGGTATTCTGGCGGCCAAGGATTCTCCTATGTCCATTTTGGCTCGCCGGATTCTCTGGTTGCGGTCCTGGTCTGTAGATCTGGACTCTAAGAAAACCCTGGAGGTACTCCCTTTTAAGGGAGACATTCTTTTCAGGAAAGACCTCAATAAGATAGTGGCTGACTTAGCCTCTGCTAAAACAGCTTGTCTACCTAGTACTGCTCCTTCAGTACCGAAGGCTAAGAGTACTTCCTTTCGCTCCTTTCGTCCTTCAGGGAAGCAAAGGGTCAGGCATACCCGAAACAGGCTCGCCAGTGCTTAAAGTGGTCCTAGAGAGGTGGTGGAACTCACCCCCCTACCCATGGCGCCCATGTAATAAAGGTATTGCGCACGCCGTAGGCGCGCGGCAAAAAGGGGGGGTGGTCTCAAAAAGAAAGGGGCATGGTCACACAATAGTAATAATGCCCACAGTAGTAGCACCCAAGTGTAAATTTTGAAGTGAGGGTATGGAAAAGTGAAGGTTTGTGCGCGCCGATGGCATGCGCGCTCCTGAAAAGAGGGCTTGGCCACGCAAAAGGGTGTGTGCCCTTCAGTGTAGTTTACCACACCATATACCCCTTATACACCACAATAACAGAACCCCTTTCACATTATAGCACACAGTATGAGCCGAAATTCACATTATACCACACAGTATGAGCCGAGATTCACATTACACCACACAGTATGAGCCAAATTCACATTACACCACACAGTATAAGCCGTAATTCACATTACAGCACACGGTATGAGCCAAAATTCACATTATAGCACACAGTATGAGCCAAAATTCACATTATAGCACACGGTATGCGCCGAAATTCACATTATAGCACACGGTATGAGCCGCCATTCACATTATAGCATACAGAATGAGCCGAAATTCACATTATAGAGTGACAGAGTGACAGGGAGAGTGACAGCAGGGACATGAAAAATGACAGCAGGGACATGGAGAGTGACAGCAGGGGCATACAGTAGGCACTAGAGAGAGAGAAAGGCAGCAGGGTAAGATTACCTGTTTAGCAGCGGCGGTGGTCTGCGGTGCTGTGGATGAGTAGGCTGTGGTAGGCGTGGAGTGGAGAAGGCTGTGGGCCTCGGAGATAGTGCGGAGGAGGAGGCTGTGGGCATGCAGAGGTCCGAGGGCGGGGCGGCAGAGGAGGCTGAGTGCGGCTGCAGTGGATCGGGAACCAGGTTGGCTTTATTATCCCTGCCGCCGCATCGAGCTCCTGTGACCACAGTGCTAATATTTCAAAACTGCTGCGGACCGGCAGCCAATTAGCGACAGATTTGAACTAGTAGCGCCGCAGTCACAGGAGCGCGATGCGGCGGCAGGGATTATAAAGCCAGCCTGGTCCCAGATCCGCTGCAGCTGGGAGTCTGGAACCAGGGCTCCCAGTGCGGCGGCGATGGT
This sequence comes from Pseudophryne corroboree, assembly GCF_028390025.1. Taxonomy (NCBI): domain Eukaryota; kingdom Metazoa; phylum Chordata; class Amphibia; order Anura; family Myobatrachidae; genus Pseudophryne; species Pseudophryne corroboree. The sequence goes on from NC_086451.1 coordinate 138,029,627, forward strand.
AGGGGCGGAGCGACGGAGGGCGGACCAGGAGCTCAGCTTCTTTGTCAGCCCATACAGTAATGCCCACAGCAGTAGCACCCCTTATACTATGCCCACAGTAGTAGTGCCCCTTATGCAATACCCGCAATAGTAGTGCCCCTTATGGAATACCCGCAATAGTAGTGCCCCTTATGTCCCCAAGAGTGGTGCCCCTTATGAAGTGTCCCCTTTACAATGCCCTCATTAGCAGTGCACCCCATCAGTAATGCCATTAATGGTAATGCCCCTGTGTAGTATTGACCCCAGTAGTAATGTTGCCTGTAGTAATGCCCCCAGTCGTTTAGCCCCCTGTAGTTTAGCCCCAGTAGTCATGCCCCCACTGGTAACGCCCCTGCAGTTATGACCCCAGTAATTTACCCCCCCCCCCTTTAGTTTAGCCTCCCAGTGGTAATGGCCCCAGTAGTTTTGCCCCATGTAGTTTAGCCCCGTTAGTAATGCCCCCAGTAGTTTGCCCCAGCCCCCCTGTAGTTTGCCCCCTTGTAGTAATGCCCCCAGTAGTAAAGCCCCCCAGTAGTTTGCCCCTTTGTAGTTTGTCCCCAGTATTAAAGCCCCCAGTAGTTTGCCCCTCTGTAGTTTGCCCCAGTAGTAAAGCCCCCAGTAGTTTGCCTCTGTAGTATAGCCCCCCAGTAGTTTGCCCCAGTAGTAAAGCCCCCAGTAGTTTGCCTCTGTAGTATAGCCCCCCAGTCGTTTGCCCCTCTGTAGTATAGCCCCCCAGTAGTTTGTCCCTCTGTAGTATAGCCCCCCAGTAGTTTGCCCCTCTGTAGTATAGCCCCCCAGTAGTTTGCCCCTCTGTAGTATAGCCCCCCAGTAGTTTGCCCCTCTGTAGTAAAGCCCCCCAGTAGTTTGGCCCCTCTGTAGTATAGCCCCCCAGTAGTTTGCCCCCAGTAGTATAGACCCCCCAATAACAGCGCCGCTAGTAGTGCACATATGGGAGGGGGGGAGAGAGGCACCATACTTACCAAGCCCCGCTCCCGCCGCAGTCCTCTCTTGGCGCCCGCTCCTCGGCACTATGGTAGAGGCGTCATGACGTCTCTCCCATAGTGCGTACTGACAGAGCCGGAGGCAGGAGCTCAGTACTGAGCTCCTGCCTCCGGCTGCCGCTGTGTGGGGAGAGCCGGGCGCCGCTGATAACAGCGGCCGCCCGGCATCTCCCTGCAGTGCCGGGACATCGGGTTAGGTGAGCCGGGGGAGGCGGAACTGCGTTCCGTCTCCAAGTGGAACTGACGGAACGCAGTTCCGCCCCGTTCCGGCTCACTTTAACCCCTGAGGCTCGCACTTCCAAACCCAATAAGCCCAAACCTAAAAGAGCTTGGGTTGCCCGTCAGCCTGCTTCCAAAACTGACAAGCCTGCTGCATCACGGGGCAGGCCTCCCTCTGGGGGGGGGGCAACTTCTAGGGTTTACCCAGGAATGGTTGAAGACCACTTCTGATGCCTGGGTATGGGAAGTCGTCACTCGCGGTTACGCCATGTCCTTCAAGAACCGTCCCCCTCATCCATTTTGCCTGACAAACGTCCCTTCGAATCAGGTGTAGGCAAAAACTTTTCATTCGGTGGTACAGTCACTCCTAGACCCAGGAGTGGTGGTACAGGTGCCTCAGGCTCAGAGAGGCAAGGGGTACTATTCATCGCAGTTCCTAGTCCCAAAACCGAATGGGTCCTTTCGGCCCATTCTCAACCTCAAGTCATTGAACAAATTTGTGAAGGTCTCCAAGTTTCGTTTGGAAACTCTTCGCTCTACTGTTCTGCCCTTGGAACCTGGGGATTATATGGTCTCCCTGGACATACAGGATGCTTACCTGCATACTCCCATTGCAATGTCGCATCAGCAGTACCTGAGGTTTGCGGTTAGCAACCTCCATTATGAATTTCGGGCGTTAACTTTTGGTTTGACCACGGCTCCGCGAGTCTTCACCAAGGTCATGTCGGTAATGACGGCTGTACTCCGCCGTCAAGGGGTCAGGATCCTGCCGTATCTGGACGACTTGTTGATCCTGGCGTATCTGGACGACTTGTTGATCCTGGCGAATTCCCCAGAAATTCTCCTAGCCATCTGGATCTGACACTCCAGTTTCTGCAAGCCCACAGGTGGCTCATCGACTGGAAGAAATCTTCCATGGTCCCTGCTCAGAGCATGGTGCACCTGGGGGCGTTGTTAGACACTCACAACCAGCGGTGTTCTTGTCTCAGGAGAAAGTCCCGAAACTTCATGACAGGATTCGATGCTTCCTATCTCGTCCGCAAATGTCGATACATTCAGCGATGCAAGTGCTAGGTCTCATGGTATCGGCTTTCGACACGGAGTACGCTCAATACCATTCCCGCCCTCTACAGAAATTGATTCTTGACAAGTGGGATGGCCTGCCTCACCGGATCAGGTCTCACATAATCTCCTCATTCAGGGCCCTTGTGTCTACCAGGATCTGGCCGGGCTGGCTTTGACAGTGTGGCTCTTGAAGCTTCCATCTTGAGGGCCAAAGGATTTTCTGAGGCGGTCATTCAAACTATGTTTAAGGGCCGGAAACCGGCTTCTGCTCAGATTTATCATAGGGTCTGGAATTCTTACTTTGCTTGGTGCACCACTAACAGTTATGAAGCTTACAAGTTTAGTACGGCCAAACTTTTGGCCTTTCTACAACAGGGCCTAGACTTGGGCCTTCATCTGGCCTCCATCAAGGTTCATATTTCTGCCTTGTCGGTTTGGTTCCAGAGAAAAATTGCGACTTTACCTGATGTTCATACGTTCACTCAGGGTGTGTTGCGGATTCAACCTTCTTATGTCCCGCCTGTGGCTCCTTGGGACTTGTCAGTGGTTCTGGAGGCGTTGCAAGAGTCTCCGTTTGAGTCTCTTGAATCTGAAGACCTTAAGTGGCTTTCTCTTAAGGTATTGTTTCTGCTGGCTATTGCCTCTGCTAGACGGGTGTCTGATCTGGGTGCCTTGTCTTGTCGGTCCCCATATCTGATTTTTCACCGTGACTGGGTGGTTCTTAGAGCACGTCCCGGGTACTTACCTAAGGTGGTGTCTTCTTTCCACCTTAATCAGGAAATCGTGGTTCCGGCCTTTGAATCTCCTGACTTGCCTTCCAAAGAGCGGTCTTTGGATGTGGTATCCGTATCTATGAGAAGAGAACTGCATCCCTTCAGAAGTCTGATTCTCTCTTTGTACTGTTTGGTTTTCACAAACGTAGCTGGCCTGCTCACAGGCAGACCTTGGCCAGATGGATTAGACTGGTGATTATGTACAGGCTGGCCTTCCAGCTCCTGCTACCATCAAGGCCCATTCTACTCGGTCTGTTGGACCTTCTTGGATGGCCCGCCGTGGTGTGACCCTTAAACAAGGTGGCTACGTGGTCCTCTGTGAATACGTTCATAAGGTTCTATGCCTTTGATACTTCCGCCTCCCAGGATCATTCCTTTGGATGCCGGGTTCTTGTGCCTGCTACAGTGCGTCCCCTCCCATGAGGAACTGCTTTAGGACATCCCCAATGTCATTCCCTGTGGAGCCCAGTGTACCCTGCTGCAGAAAACAAGATTTATGGTAAGATCTTACCGTTGTTAAATCTCTTTCTGCGAGGTACACTGGGCTCCACAGGGCGCCCACCCTCACGCACTTAACTTCTTTGGGTTGGTACGGCATTAGCCGCTGACACTTTCTCTTGTCGTGAGAATGTGGTGTATGTGTCTACTAATGGTTGTCGTCTCTTTTACCTGCTACTGCATTGGACTGGTTAACAAAAACTGAGCTCCTGTGCATGGAGGCGGGATTATAGAGGAGGCGACGCTATGCATTCTGGGAACAGTCAAAGCTTTTAGCCAGTTGGTGCCTCGGATCAAGATCCTACTCTACGCCCCAATGTCATTCCCTGTGGAGCCCAGTGTACCTCGCAGAAAGAGATTTAACAACGGTAAGTTCTTACCATAAATCTCGTTATCCGTTTTTCTCTAACGTCCTAGTGGATGCTGGGGACTCCGTCAGGACCATGGGGAATAGCGGGCTCCGCAGGAGACAGGGCACATCTAAAAAGCTTTTTAGGTCACATGGTGTGTACTGGCTCCTCCCCCTATGACCCTCCTCCAAGCCTCAGTTAGGTTTTTGTGCCCGTCCGAGAAGGGTGCAAACTGGATGGCTCTCTTAAGGAGCTGTTTAGTAAAGTTTTTTTTTTAGGTTTCTAATCAGTGATTCCTGCTGGCGACAGGATCACTGCAACGAGGGACTTAGGGGAGAGACTTGCAACTCACCTGCGTGCAGGAGGATTGAAGTTTTAGGCTACTGGACACTGAGCTCCAGAGGGAGTCGGAACACAGGTCAGCCTGGGGTTCGTCCCGGAGCCGCGCCGCCGATCCCCCTTACAGACGCTGAAGAAAGACGGCGGAACGGAGGTCCGGAAACAGGCGGCAGAAGACTTCACAGTCTTCAGAGAGGTAGCGCACAGCACTGCAGCTGTGCGCCATTGTTGCTACACGGCTCACTGACACGGTCACGGAGGGTGCAGGGCGCTGCTGGGGGCGCCCTGGGCAGCAATATAAATACCTATTTGGCAAATAAATACATCACATATAGCCATTAAGGCTATATGTATGTATTTAACCCAGGCCAGTTTTCCTAATAACCGGGAGAAAAGCCCGCCGTGAAAGGGGCGGAGCTTATTCTCCTCAGCACTCAGCGCCATTTTCCTGACCAGCTCCGCTGGTGAGGAAGGCTCCCACTCTCCCCTGCACTACAGAAACAGGGTTAAAGAGAAGGGGGGCATAAATTGGCGATATAATTATATATTAAGAGCCCATATATAGAAACAACACCTTCTAGGGTTGTTATATACATTATGGCGCTTTTGGTGTGTGCTGGCAAACTCTCCCTCTGTCTCCCCAAAGGGCTAGTGGGTCCTGTCCTCTATCAGAGCATTCCCTGTATGTGTGTGCTGTAGGTCGGTACGTGTGTGTCGACATGTATGAGGAAAATGTTGGTGAGGAGACGGAGAAAATTGCCTGTAATGGTGATGTCACTCTCTAGGGAGTCGACACCAGAATGGATGGCTTACTTATGGAATTACGTGATAATGTCAACACGCTGCAAGCCGGTTGACGACATGAGACAGCCGGCGGACAAATTAGTATCGGTCCAGGCGTCTCAGACACCGTCAGGGGCTTGTAAAAACGCCCATTTACCTCAGTCGGTCGACAGACACTGACACGGACACTGACCCCAGTGTCGACGGTGAAGAAACAAACGTATTTTTCCTTTAGGGCCACAAGTTACATGTTAAGGGCAATGAAGGAGGTGTTACGTATTTCTGATACCACAAGTACCACAAATAAGGGTATTTTCGTAGAGATGAGCGCCGGAAATTTTTCGGGTTTTGTGTTTTGGTTTTGGGTTCGGTTCCGCGGCCGTGTTTTGGGTTCGACCGCGTTTTGGCAAAACCTCACCGAATTTTTTTTGTCGGATTCGGGTGTGTTTTGGATTCGGGTGTTTTTTTCAAAAAACCCTAAAAAACAGCTTAAATCATAGAATTTGGGGGTAATTTTGATCCCAAAGTATTATTAACCTCAAAAAACATAATTTACACTCATTTTCAGCCTATTCTGAACACATCACACCTCACAATATTATTTTTAGTCCTAAAATTTGCACCGAGGTCGCTGTGTGAGTAAGATAAGCGACCCTAGTGGCCGACACAAACACCGGGCCCATCTAGGAGTGGCACTGCAGTGTCACGCAGGATGTCCCTTCCAAAAAACCCTCCCCAAACAGCACATGACGCAAAGAAAAAAAGAGGCGCAATGAGGTAGCTGTGTGAGTAAGATTAGCGACCCTAGTGGCCGACACAAACACCGGGCCCATCTAGGAGTGGCACTGCAGTGTCACGCAGGATGGCCCTTCCAAAAAACCCTCCCCAAACAGCACATGACGCAAAGAAAAAAAGAGGCGCAATGAGGTAGCTGACTGTGTGAGTAAGATTAGCGACCCTAGTGGCCGACACAAACACCGGGCACATCTAGGAGTGGCACTGCAGTGTCACGCAGGATGTCCCTTCCAAAAAACCCTCCCCAAACAGCACATGACGCAAAGAAAAAAAGAGGCGCAATGAGGTAGCTGTGTGAGTAAGATTAGCGACCCTAGTGGCCGACACAAACACCGGGCCCATCTAGGAGTGGCACTGCAGTGTCACGCAGGATGTCCCTTCCAAAAAACCCTCCCCAATCAGCACATGATGCAAAGAAAAAGAAAAGAAAAAAGAGGTGCAAGATGGAATTATCCTTGGGCCCTCCCACCCACCCTTATGTTGTATAAACAAAACAGGACATGCACACTTTAACCAACCCATCATTTCAGTGACAGGGTCTGCCACACGACTGTGACTGATATGACGGGTTGGTTTGGACCCCCCCCAAAAAAGAAGCAATTAATCTCTCCTTGCACAAACTGGCTCTACAGAGGCAAGATGTCCACCTCATCTTCACCCTCCGATATATCACCGTGTACATCCCCCTCCTCACAGATTATCAATTCGTCCCCACTGGAATCCACCATCTCAGCTCCCTGTGTACTTTGTGGAGGCAATTGCTGCTGGTCAATGTCTCCGCGGAGGAATTGATTATAATTCATTTTAATGAACATCATCTTCTCCACATTTTCTGGATGTAACCTCGTACGCCGATTGCTGACAAGGTGAGCGGCGGCACTAAACACTCTTTCGGAGTACACACTTGTGGGAGGGCAACTTAGGTAGAATAAAGCCAGTTTGTGCAAGGGCCTCCAAATTGCCTCTTTTTCCTGCCAGTATAAGTACGGACTGTGTGACGTGCCTACTTGGATGCGGTCACTCATATAATCCTCCACCATTCTATCAATGTTGAGAGAATCATATGCAGTGACAGTAGACGACATGTCCGTAATCGTTGTCAGGTCCTTCAGTCCGGACCAGATGTCAGCATCAGCAGTCGCTCCAGACTGCCCTGCATCACCGCCAGCGGGTGGGCTCGGAATTCTGAGCCTTTTCCTCGCACCCCCAGTTGCGGGAGAATGTGAAGGAGGAGATGTTGACAGGTCGCGTTCCGCTTGACTTGACAATTTTGTCACCAGCAGGTCTTTCAACCCCAGCAGACCTGTGTCTGCCGGAAAGAGAGATCCAAGGTAGGCTTTAAATCTAGGATCGAGCACGGTGGCCAAAATGTAGTGCTCTGATTTCAACAGATTGACCACCCGTGAATCCTTGTTAAGCGAATTAAGGGCTGCATCCACAAGTCCCACATGCCTAGCGGAATCGCTCCGTGTTAGCTCCTTCTTCAATGCCTCCAGCTTCTTCTGCAAAAGCCTGATGAGGGGAATGACCTGACTCAGGCTGGCAGTGTCTGAACTGACTTCACGTGTGGCAAGTTCAAAGGGCATCAGAACCTTGCACAACGTTGAAATCATTCTCCACTGCACTTGAGACAGGTGCATTCCATCTCCTATATCGTGCTCAATTGTATAGGCTTGAATGGCCTTTTGCTGCTCCTCCAACCTCTGAAGCATATAGAGGGTTGAATTCCACCTCGTTACCACTTCTTGCTTCAGATGATGGCAGGGCAGGTTCAGTAGTTTTTGGTGGTGCTCCAGTCTTCTGTACGTGGTGCCTGTACGCCGAAAGTGTCCCGCAATTTTTCTGGCCACCGACAGCATCTCTTGCACGCCCCTGTCGTTTTTTAAAAAATTCTGCACCACCAAATTCAAGGTATGTGCAAAACATGGGACGTGCTGGAATTTGCCCATATTTAATGCACACACAATATTGCTGGCGTTGTCCGATGCCACAAATCCACAGGAGAGTCCAATTGGGGTAAGCCATTCCGCGATGATCTTCCTCAGTTGCCGTAAGAGGTTTTCAGCTGTGTGCGTATTCTGGAAAGCGGTGATACAAAGCGTAGCCTGCCTAGGAAAGAGTTGGCGTTTGCGAGATGCTGCTACTGGTGCCGCCGCTGCTGTTCTTGCGGCGGGAGTCCATACATCTACCCAGTGGGCTGTCACAGTCATATAGTCCTGACCCTGCCCTGCTCCACTTGTCCACATGTCCGTGGTTAAGTGGACATTGGGTACAACTGCATTTTTTAGGACACTGGTGAGTCTTTTTCTGACGTCCGTGTACATTCTCGGTATCGCCTGCCTAGAGAAGTGGAACCTAGATGGTATTTGGTAACGGGGGCACACTGCCTCAATAAATTGTCTAGTTCCCTGTGAACTAACGGCGGATACCGGACGCACGTCTAACACCAACATAGTTGTCAAGGACTCAGTTATCCGCTTTGCAGTAGGATGACTGCTGTGATATTTCATCTTCCTCGCAAAGGACTGTTGAACAGTCAATTGCTTACTGGAAGTAGTACAAGTGGGCTTACGACTTCCCCTCTGGGATGACCATCGACTCCCAGCGGCAACAACAGCAGCGCCAGCAGCAGTAGGCGTTACACGCAAGGATGCATCGGAGGAATCCCAGGCAGGAGAGGACTCGTCAGACTTGCCAGTGACATGGCCTGCAGGACTATTGGCATTCCTGGGGAAGGAGGAAATTGACACTGAGGGAGTTGGTGGGGTGGTTTGCGTGAGCTTGGTTACAAGAGGAAGGGATTTACTGGTCAGTGGACTGCTTCCGCTGTCACCCAAAGTTTTTGAACTTGTCACTGACTTATTATGAATGCGCTGCAGGTGACGTATAAGGGAGGATGTTCCGAGGTGGTTAACGTCCTTACCCCTACTTATTACAGCTTGACAAAGGGAACACACGGCTTGACACCTGTTGTCCGCATTTCTGGTGAAATACCTCCACACCGAAGAGCTGATTTTTTTGGTATTTTCACCTGGCATGTCAACGGCCATATTCCTCCCACGGACAACAGGTGTCTCCCCGGGTGCCTGACTTAAACAAACCACCTCACCATCAGAATCCTCCTGGTCAATTTCCTCCCCAGCGCCAGCAACACCCATATCCTCCTCATCCTGGTGTACTTCAACACTGACATCTTCAATCTGACTATCAGGAACTGGACTGCGGGTGCTCCTTCCAGCACTTGCAGGGGGCATGCAAATAGTGGAAGGCGCATGCTCTTCACGTCCAGTGTTGGGAAGGTCAGGCATCGCAAACGACACAATTGGACTCTCCTTGTGGATTTGGGATTTCAAAGAACGCACAGTTCTTTGCGGTGCTTTTGCCAGCTTGAGTCTTTTCAGTTTTCTAGCGAGAGGCTGAGTGCTTCCATCCTCATGTGAAGCTGAACCACTAGCCATGAACATAGGCCAGGGCCTCAGCCGTTCCTTGCCACTCCGTGTGGTAAATGGCATATTGGCAAGTTTACGCTTCTCCTCCGACAATTTTATTTTAGGTTTTGGAGTCCTTTTTTTTCTGATATTTGGTGTTTTGGATTTGACATGCTCTGTACTATGACATTGGGCATCGGCCTTGGCAGACGACGTTGCTGGCATTTCATCGTCTCGGCCATGACTAGTGGCAGCAGCTTCAGCACGAGGTGGAAGTGGATCTTGATCTTTCCCTAATTTTGGAACCTCAACTTTTTTGTTCTCCATATTTTATAGGCAGAACTAAAAGGCACCTCAGGTAAACAATGGAGATGGATGGATTGGATACTAGTATACAATTATGGACGGACTGCCACGGTTAGGTGGTATAAAAAAACCACGGTTAGGTGGTATATATTATAATAATAATACAATTATGGATGGACGGACTGCCTGCCGACTGCCGACACAGAGGTAGCCACAGCCGTGAACTACCGCACTGTACACTGGTTGATAAAGAGATAGTAGTATACTCGTAACAACTAGTATGACACTATGACGACGGTATAAAGAATGAAAAAAAAACCACGGTTAGGTGGTATATATTATAATAATAATACAATTATGGATGGACGGACTGCCTGCCGACTGCCGACACAGAGGTAGCCACAGCCGTGAACTACCGCACTGTACACTGGTTGATAAAGAGATAGTAGTATACTCGTAACAACTAGTATGACACTATGACGACGGTATAAAGAATGAAAAAAAAACCACGGTTAGGTGGTATATATTATAATAATAATACAATTATGGATGGACGGACTGCCTGCCGACTGCCGACACAGAGGTAGCCACAGCCGTGAACTACCGCACTGTACACTGGTTGATAAAGAGATAGTAGTATACTCGTAACAACTAGTATGACACTATGACGACGGTATAAAGAATGAAAAAAAAACCACGGTTAGGTGGTATATATTATAATAATAATACAATTATGGATGGACGGACTGCCTGCCGACTGCCGACACAGAGGTAGCCACAGCCGTGAACTACCGCACTGTACACTGGTTGATAAAGAGATAGTAGTATACTCGTAACAACTAGTATGACACTATGACGACGGTATAAAGAAAGAAAAAAAAATACCACAGTTAGGTGGTATATATTATAATAATAATACAATTATGGATGGACGGACTGCCTGCCGACTGCCGACACAGAGGTAGCCACAGCCGTGAACTACCGCACTGTACACTGGTTGATAAAGAGATAGTAGTATACTCGTAACAACTAGTATGACACTATGACGACGGTATAAAGAATGAAAAAAAAACCACGGTTAGGTGGTATATATTATAATAATAATACAATTATGGATGGACGGACTGCCTGCCGACTGCCGACACAGAGGTAGCCACAGCCGTGAACTACCGCACTGTACACTGGTTGATAAAGAAATAGTAGTATACTCGTAACAACTAGTATGACACTATGACGACGGTATAAAGAATGAAAAAAAAACCACGGTTAGGTGGTATATATTATAATAATAATACAATTATGGATGGACGGACTGCCTGCCGACTGCCGACACAGAGGTAGCCACAGCCGTGAACTACCGCACTGTACACTGGTTGATAAAGAGATAGTAGTATACTCGTAACAACTAGTATGACACTATGACGACGGTATAAAGAATGAAAAAAAAACCACGGTTAGGTGGTATATATTATAATAATAATACAATTATGGATGGACGGACTGCCTGCCGACTGCCGACACAGAGGTAGCCACAGCCGTGAACTACCGCACTGTACACTGGTTGATAAAGAGATAGTAGTATACTCGTAACAACTAGTATGACACTATGACGGTATAAAGAATGAAAAAAAACCCACGGTTAGGTGGTATATATTATAATAATAATACAATTATGGATGGACGGACTGCCTGCCGACTGCCGACACAGAGGTAGCCACAGCCGTGAACTACCGCACTGTACACTGGTTGATAAAGAGATAGTAGTATACTCGTAACAACTAGTATGACACTATGACGACGGTATAAAGAAAGAAAAAAAAATACCACGGTTAGGTGGTATATATTGTAATACAATTATGGATGGACGGACTGCCTGCCGAGTTCCGACTGCCGACACAGAGGTAGCCACAGCCGTGAACTACCGCACTGTACTGTGTCTGCTGCTAATATAGACTGGTTGATAAAGAGATAGTATACAATACATACAACAATATACTACTATACTGGTGGTCAGGCACTGGTCACCACTAGTCACACTGGCAGTGGCACTCCTGCAGCAAAAGTGTGCACTGTTTAATTTTAAATTAATATAATATTATGTACTCCTGGGGGCTCCTGCTATAACAACCTGCAGTGCTCCCCAGTCTCCCCCACAATTATTATAAGCTTTGCCTTTTATACATTGATGTGCAGCACACTGGGCTGAGCTGAGTGCACACAGACTGAGTCACACTGTGTGACTGGCTGCTGCTGTGTATCGTTTTTTTTCAGGCAGAGAACGGATATAGCAGAGAACGGATATATTATATTAAAATAAATAAAAGTTAACTAACAACAACTGCACTGGTCACTGTGGTAAACTCTGTCTGACTCTGCACAATCTCTCTCTCTCTTCTAATCTAATTTCTAATGGAGAGGACGCCAGCCACGTCCTCTCCCTATCAATCTCAATGCACGTGTGAAAATGGCGGCGACGCGCGGCTCCTTATATAGAATCCGAGTCTCGCGAGAATCCGACAGCGTCATGATGACGTTCGGGCGCGCTCGGGTTAACCGAGCAAGGCGGGAGGATCCGAGTCTGCTCGGACCCGTGAAAAAAACATGAAGTTCGTGCGGGTTCGGTTTCAGAGAAACCGAACCCGCTCATCTCTAGTATTTTGTAGGGTGGGAATAAACTACTTGTAGTTTTGCCTGAATCAGATAAATTAAATGAAGTGTGTGATGATACGTGGGGTTCCTCCGACAGAAAGTTATGGGCGGTATACCCTTTTTCCCGCCAGTAGTAAGGGCGAGTTGGAAAACACACCTTAGGGTGGACAAGGCGCTCACACGCATATAAAAAACATGGCGTTACCGTTTCCAGATACGGCCGCCCTCAAGGAGCCAGCTGATAGGAAGCTGAAAAATATCATAACAGTATATACACACATACTGGTGTTATACTACGACCAGCAATCGCCTCAGCCTGGATGTGCAGCGCTGAGGGGGCTTGGTCGGATTTCCTGACTGAAAATTTTGATACCCTTGACAGGGACAGGATTTTATTGTCTATAGAGCATTTTAGGGATGCATTTCTATATATGTGTGATGCGCAGAGGCATATTTGCATTCTGGCATCAAAGAGTAAATGTGATGTACATATCTGCCAGACGAAGACACGACAGTGGTCAGGTGAGGCAGATTCCAGACGGCATATGGAAGTATTGCCGTATAAAGGGGCGGTCCATTGGACCTGGTGGCCATGGCAACAGCTGAAAAATCCACCTTTTGTTACCCCGAGTCACATATTGGCAGAAAAGGACACAGTCTTTTCAGTCTCAGTCCTTTCGTCCCCATACGGGCAGGCGGGCGAAGGCCAGTCATATCTGCCCAGGGGGAGAGGAAAGGGAAGAAGACTGCAGCAAGCAGCTCATTCCCAGGAACAGAAGCTCCTCACAGCTTCTGCCAAGTCCGCAGCATAACGCTGGGGCCGTACAAGCGGACTCAGGTGCGGTAGGGGGTCATCTCAAGAGTTTCAGCAACACTCGCAAGGGAACTCCGGGATCCTACATGTAATATCCCAGGTGTACATTGGAAATTCGAGACGTCTCCCCCTCACACAATTCACAGGCTGTATTCCCAGCAGGTGATAATCAAAGTACCCTTCTTACAACAAGGAAGGGGGTAGTATTCCACACTATATTGTGGTACTGAAGCCAACCGGCTCGGTGAGATCTGAAATATTTGAACACTTACATACAAGCGTTCAAATCAAGATGGAGTCACTCGGAGCAGTGATAGCGAACCAGGAAGAAGGGGACGATATGATGTCACTGGATATCAGGGACGTTTACCTACAGGTCCAAATTTGCCCTTCTCACCAAGGGTACTTCAGGTTCCTGGTACAGAACTGTCACTATCAGTTCAGACGCTGCCGTTTGGATGGTCCACGGCGCCCCGGGTCTTTACCAAGGTAATGGCCGGAATGATGATTTTTCTTAAAAGAAACATGGACGCTTTCCTGATAAGGGCAAGGTCCAGAGAACAGTTGGAGGTCGGAGTAGCACTATCTTAAGTAGTTCTACGACAGCACGAGTGGATTCTAAATATTCCAAAATCGCAGCTTTTTCCGACGACACGTCTACTGTTCCTAGGGAAGATTCTGGACACAGTCCAGAAAAACGTGTTTCTCCCAGTGGAGAAAACCAGGGAGTTATCCGAGCTAATCGGGATCCTCCTAAAACCAGGAAAAGTGTCAGTGCATCATTGCACAAGAGTCCTGGTAAAAATGGTGGCTTATTACGAAGCAATTCCATTCGGCAGATTTCCCGCAAGAACTCTTCAGTGGGATCTGCTGGACAAATGGTCCGGATCGCATCCTCAGATGCATCAGCGGATAACCCTATATCCAAGGAAAAGGGTGTCTCTCCTGTGGTGATTACAGAGTGCTCATCTTCTAGAGGGCCGCAGATTCGGCATTCAGGATTGGATGCCGGTGACCACGGAGGCCAGCCTGAGAGGCTGGGGAACAGTCACACAGGGAAAAAATTTCCAGGGAAGTGTGATTAAGTCTGGAGAATTCTCTCCGCATAAATAAGCTTAGAGCAAATTTATAATGCTCTAAACTTAGCTAGACCTCTGCTTCAAGGTCAGCCGGTATTGATCCAGTGGGATAACATCACGGCAGTCGCCCACGTAAACAGAAGGGCGGCACAAGAAGCAGGAGGGCAGTGAAAACTGCAAGGATTTTTCGCTAGGCGGAAAATCATGTGATAGCACTGTCAGCAGTGTTCTTTCCGGGAGTGGACGACTGGGAAGCAGACTTCCTCAGCAGGCATGACCTCCACCCGGGAGAGTGGAAACTTCATAGGGAAGTTTTTCAACATGATTGTGGACCGTTGGCAAAGACCAAAGGTGGACATGATGGCGTCCCGCCCGAACAAAAAACGGGACAGGTATTCCGCCAGGTCATGAGACCTTCAGGCGATAGCTGTGGATGTTCTGGTAACACCGTGGGTGTACCAGTCTGTGTATGTGTTCCCTCCTCTGTTTCTCATAACCAGGGTATTGAGAATTATAAGACATAGAGGAGTATGAACTATACTAGTGGCTCCGGATTGGCCAAGAGGGACTTGGTACCCGGAACTTCAAGAAATGCTCACAGAGGACTAAGGGCCTGGGGAGCTAAGAAGGGACTTGATTCAGCAAGTACCATGTCTATTCCAAGACTTACCGCGGCTGCGTTTGACGGCATGGCGGTTGAATGCCGGATCCTGAGGGGAAAAGGCATTCCATAAGAGGTCATACCTACCCTGGTCAAAGCCAGGAAGGAGGTGACCGCACAACGTCATCACCACATGTGGTGAAAATATGTTGCGTGGGTGAGGCCAGGAAGGCTCCACGACGGAAATTCAACTAGGTCGATTTCTACACTTCCTGAAAACAGGAGTGTTTTGGACCTCAAATTGGGGTTCATTAACATTTAAATTTCGGCCCTGTAGATTTTCTTCCAGAAAGAATTGACTTCAGTTCCTGAAGTCCAGATTGTAAAGGATGTATTGCATATACAGCTTTTTTGTGCCCCTAGGGGCACCGTGAGATCTCAACATAGTGTTGGGATTTCTTAAAATCATATTGGTTTGAACCGCTCAAATCTGTGGATTTGAAATATCTCACATGGAAAGTGACCATGCTGTTGACAAATATCTCACATGGGAAGTGACCATGTTGTTAGCCCTGGCCTCGGCCAGGCGATTGTCAGAATGGGCGGCTTTGTCTTACAAAAGCCCATATTAAAATTTTCCATTTGAACAGGACAGAACTGGGACTCGTCTCCAGTTTCTTCATAAAGGGGTGTCAGCGTTTTCACCTGAAACAACCTCTTGTGGTGCCTGCGGCTACTAGGGACTTGGAGGACTCCAAGTTACTAGACGTGGTCAGGGCCCTAAAAATATATATATATATATATATAGTTAGGACGGCTGGAGTCAGAAAGTCTGACTTGCTGTTTATACTGTATACACCCAACAAGCTGGGTGCTCATGCTTCTAAGCAGTCTATTGCACGCTGGATTTGTAGTACAATTCAGCTTGCACATTCTGTGGCAGGCCTGCCACAGACGAAATATGTAGATGCCCATTCCACAAGGAAGGTGGGCTCATCCTGGGCGGCTGCCCGAGGAGTCTCGGCATTACAACTTTGCCGAGCAGCTACGTGGTCAGGGGAGAACACGTTTGTAAAATTTTACAAATTTTGATACTCTGGCTAAGGAGGACCTGGAGTTCTCTCATTCGGTGCTGCAGAGTCATCCGCACTCTCCCGCCCGTTTGGGAGCTTTGGTATAATCCCCATGGTCCTGACGGAGTCCCCAGCATCCACTAGGACGTTAGAGAAAATAAGAATTTACTTACCGATAATTCTATTTCTCGTAGTCCGTAGTGGATGCTGGGCGCCCATCCCAAGTGCGGATTGTCTGCAATGCTTGTACATAGTTATTGTTACAAAAATCGGGTTATTACTATTGTTGTGAGCCATCTTTTCGGAGGCTACTTCGTTTTGTTATCATACTGTTAACTGGGTTCAGATCACAAGTTGTACGGTGTGATTGGTGTGGCTGGTATGAGTCTTACCCGGGATTCAAGATCCTTCCTTATTGTGTACGCTCGTCCGGGCACAGTACCTAACTGAGGCTTGGAGGAGGGTCATAGGGGGAGGAGCCAGTACACACCATGTGACCTAAAAAGCTTTTTAGATGTGCCCTGTCTCCTGCGGAGCCCGCTATTCCCCATGGTCCTGACGGAGTCCCCAGCATCCACTACGGACTACGAGAAATAGAATTATCGGTAAGTAAATTCTTATTTACGTACTGTTGATGTTCAGACTACATAAATGCAGAGTGGGCGTACCACATCCAAAGTAGCTGGAGTTCCGGAACCCTCTGAAAAACAGGAACTACAATTGGTTGATTGATGTTAACGGAAGATACTACATTTGGTAGAGAAGCGGAATTCATCCGAAGTTCCGCTCTGTCATTATGAAATACCAGATACTTGCATAACAAGGGACCCAATTCTAAAACACGCCTTGCTGAAGCTAAGGCTAGGAGAAACACTTTTTTCTAAGTTAGAATCTTAACATCCACTTGTTGTAAGGGTTCAAAAAGTGAAGACTGCAAAAAATCTTAAACTAGATTCAAGTCCCATGGCGCTGTAGGTGGTATAAATGGAGGTTGTACTCTAAGGACACCTTGCAGGAAAGTGTGAACTGTTGGCAAAAGGGCCAAATACCTTTGAAATAAAATTGACAAGGCAGCGACCGGGACCTTTAGTGTAGCTAAACGTAGTCCTCCATCTAACCCAGTCTGTAAAAATAGCTAAAGACGGGATAACTTGAAGTTGTCGGAAACATCCGGGCTTCACACCAACCTATATAAGCTCGCCAAATCCTGTGATAATTGGGTGGTATTCATGTGACCGGTGGTCGGGAGACCGACAGTCACATGACCTCCTCCACCATCCCGACCGCTCACTATCCCGATGGTCGGCATGCCGACCAACAGGGACTATTCCCACTCGTGGGTGTCCACGACACCCATAGAGTGGGAATAGAACCCGTGGAGACCGCAGGTCGCCACCGAGCCCGCAGCGTGGCGAGCACAGCAAGCCCGCAAGGGGCTTGCTGCACTCGCCCCTCCCCGCCGGGATCCCAGCGTCGGTAAGCTGACCGGCGGTCTCCTGATCGCCGGTCAGCCATACTACACCCGTGATAATGAGCTGCTGTAACTGGCTTCCTAGCACGTAACATAGTTGGTATAACCAACTGGAATGCCCTCTAGTCTTAAGAGAGCGGTCTCAACAGCCACCCCATCAAATGCAGCTGGGGTAAAGGAACGGACCCTGTTGTAGTAGGTCTGGACGTAGCGGAAGCAACCATGGAACGTCTGCGAGTAGACCTCGGAGATCCGAGAACCACATCCGAGGCCAATGAGGCGCCACTAGTATGACAGTCATGGATTCTCTTTTGATCCGCTTTAGCAAACCAGAAAGCAGCCGAAATGGTGGAAAAAGATACACGAGGTTGTACGGCCACGCTATTGTGAGAGCATCCACTGCCTTTGGATCTCCTGTACTGGACACATAATGGGGTGTTTGATGATTGTGGCGAGATGCCATTAGATCCACCTGTGGGTAACCCTTCCGCTGGACCAACATCTGGAACACCGCTGGATGTAAAGCCCATTCTCCTGGATGAAAATACTGATGGCTGAGATAATCTGCTTCCCAGTTGTCCACACCGGGAATGAACACTGCTGACAATATCAGTTGGTGAGGCTCGGCCCAATTCAGGATTCAAGCCACTTCTCACATGGCCATGCGACTTCGAGTCCCTCCTTGTTTGTTGTGACTGCCGTTGCATTGTCTGACTGAACCTGAACAGTCCGAGACTGGAGTATTTGTACTGCCTGATGTAGAGCGTTGTAGATTGCCCTTAGTTCCATGACATTTATTGACCGTAATCTTTCTCGGTCTGACCACAGACCCTGAAATTGACGATGTAGGACCACTGCTCCCCAACCTCTGAGACTTGCAACCGTCCAATTCCAGACTCTGAACCATTTTCTAGCAGTGAGATGCTGTACTTGGAGCCACCACAGTAGTGATACTCTGGCCCTTGGAGACAACCGCACCATTTGATGAATTTGTAGATGAGATCCTGAACACTGTGCGAGAAGATCCAGTTGAAATGGACGTGAGTGAAATCTTCCGAACTGAAGTGCTTTGAAAGACACCACCATCTTTCCTAACAGTCAAATGCACAAGTGCACTGAAACTGTCCATGGCTTGAGCACTAACTGTACCAGATGATGAATACGTTGCGCTTTCTGTTCTGGCAGGTAAATGCGTTGATCCACCGTATCCAGAATTATTCCTAGTAATTGAATTCTTTGACACGGAACTAGGCTTGATTTCTTGAAGTTGACAATCCAACCATGCTGAACTAGTACATTGTACGTTAGTAAGGCATGTTGAAGGAGTATTTGTTGAGACTGAGCCTTGATGAGAAGGTCGTTTAAGTATGGAACTATTATCACTCCCAAGGATCTGAAATGAGCTATCATCACAGACATCACCTTTGTGAATACCCGAGGTGCTGATGAGAGGCCAAACAGTAATGTCTGAAATTGATAATGGCTTTGTTGTACGGCAAACCTTAAGTACGCCTGATGCGGAGGCCAAATTGGAATGTGTAAGTACTCATCCTTGAGCTCTAGAGAAATCATGAATTCCTTTGATTCTAAACTTGCAATCACTGACCGCAGGGATTCCATTCCAATCCAATCTGTAGTAAGTGACGTACTGATTGAGCCCCTTTAGGTTCAGTATCGATCTGACCAAGCCGTCTGGCTTTGGTACTACAATAAGATTGGAATAATAACCTTGACCCTGTTGGTGAACTGGAACCTGAATCAAAGCTGCTGAATCTATGAGAGATTGAATCGCGGTCTGCAGAACCGCCTTTTTGTCTTCTGACAGGGAGGCCTGTCTTGAAAAACCGCATTGGTGGTAGACAATCGAATCTATTTTGTAACCTTTGAACACTAAATTGCGGATACACCTACTTGTGGATGTCTGAAACCATTCCAAGTGAAACGTCTGAAGGTGTGCTCCCACAACTGAAGATCCGAGATGGACTGGAAGCCCGTCATGCCACCGGCTTGTCAGCAGACTTTGTGTCCTGACGACGGGTGTTGTTTTGTTGGAAACCACGTCCTCTACCACATCTACTTGGGATGGTTGTTCCTCTAGCATGGCCTCGAAAGGACTGAGGTCTAAAAGATTTGAAAGCCGGTTTAGCGTATTTGCATTTAGGAACCGGTGCGGGCAATGGCAGGAAAACAGATTTTTCCCTCATTAGCCTAAGCAATACATTTGTCCAATTCAGGACCAAATAACATCTCGACAGCGTAAGGCAATGCTTCTATTTCTCGTTTTGACTCTGCCTCTGCCTGCCAAGAACGCAGCCAATGCACCCGTCTGGCCTCAACTAGTGAAGCCGAAAAGCGAGAACAAACCTGGACAACATCCACAGAAGCCGTACCTAAATTCTCAGCAGAGTCACAGACCTGATCAGCAAGAAGTATTAGCTGGTCTAAGGGGAGATCCTGTTGTGGGCCCAACTTGAGCTATGTTGCCCATGCAATGACAGCCTTGTTAACCCAAACTCCCACTAAAGCAGGTCTAAGCAACACCCCTACTGCTGTATACACTGACTTTAGCATAGCTTCTAGCTTACGCTCTGATGGGTCTTTAAGAGCCGTTGCAGCTGGGACTGGAATGGTTAACTTTTTGGAAAGTTTTGACACAGAGGAATCCACTGTTGGGAGATTTTCCCATTTAGTTGTCATAGACTCTGGGAACGGTTAGTTAGAAAGAAACCGTCTAGGCACAGCAACTCGTTTATCTGGATGCTTCCATGTTTCTGTTAAGTTTATTAAGAGAATGTGATTGAGGAAAACACACAGGTGTTCCCTGTTTTTTAGCAAATAAAACTTCATCATTTGAAAGAGGTTCCTTAGTTTCAGCAAAATTTAGAACCTGGTCTACCACCCTGATGAGATTATCAATGGCTGGGCTATCAGTATCCTCACTATCTGACTCCTGGCACAATTCACCTTCCTCTTGTTCCTCCTGAGACATAAGGTCTAGCATTGAATCGTCAGAATGCAACACCACTGAAACCGGTAAATTATGAGCCAAACTCTGACTGCTTTTAGGAATTGAGCTAGATTTGGACTTTTGTAAACTCTGCAAAATCCTTGACATATCCTTAGCCCACTCTGTCAGCTGAGACGGCATTAGCCTAGAATCAGACTTAGCCGCCCCACGATCTTTAAGCGCAGCGGCCTGCTCTGATTTTAATTCAGACATCACACCTGCCATCATAGCCCAAGGAGGATCAGGGTTCGTATTTGGACCCATATTTGCAAGACACACTCTGCAAGTGGAAGTTCCATCAGGTAACACACTGTCACAGACATTGCAGACTAGCTGCTTTTTTTATTTTGCATTAGCTTTACTCATCATGACAGACAGACAGTATACAGTGAAACACAAGTCCCTACGACTCGGTAAAAAATTTAACTAAAGTGTGTATAACCGAGAAGTTCAGTGCACCTGGTACACACTAAAATCAGGTAAATACGTGCTTCACTGAAAGCCCTACTAACACCCCTGCACCCTCCAGTGGCTGAGTGTTGTAGGCCAATCAAATTCCTGTAAAAAGAAACAGGATGTTCTGTAAAATGACATCCAGCCATGTGTTGTTGTTTTTTAAACATATACAATAGCCTCCAATAGTCCCCTGTATAATTACAATCCACGGCCATTCCCCTTATGTGAGGACAACGCTGGATGAGAGACCCCAGGACGGGACCCCCACCATGTGCAGCTGCTGGCAATCCGGATATTGTCCCGCCTCTACATTTCCCCTCAGAGCAAATCAGGGGAGCAGAGTGGACTGTGGCGGCAGCATGGTTATCTGCGCAGCCTGTACGCTAACCGCGGATGGCCTGGAAAGTTACTCCCATTGTGAAAGACGGGACATAGTGGTCATCCAACAGTGGCAGCATGCCTGTCCATGGCTGGGCGAGCAGAGACGACGAGTGCCCAGCGACTGCAGCATGGCTGTCCGTGGATGGGCGATGAGATACTGAGCAGGCGCCCAGCACGGCAGCATGGCTGTCCACAGCTGGGAGATGTGGGACTTAGAAGGCGCCCAGCGTTGGCAGCATGGCTGTCTGCAGCTGGGCGAGCAGGGACACAGCGTGTGGCCAGCAGGAGCAGCATGTACACGGACCGCGGCCGCCCTGGAAAGTGAACAGTAACATCCCCCACAGGGGTCCCCGCTCCCCATGAACACATGTACAAAGTATAACGGAGTGGCAGCAGTGTGAGCTGCCTGCCCGCTCATTACCTGGGTCAGGAGAATGCTCTGACAGGGCTTCTGTGTTAAGCTCTGTCCAGCTACAGCAGCTTTAGGCTGAATCAGCTACAGCTGATGAGGTCTATGGTGGGCTCCTCTACTGAGCACCGACAAGCCCTGCTGCACTCAGCAGCGCCCCCAAACCCAGACCCACGCTTCTCAGTAAGCTGGGAAGTGATTGGGGTTTGTCAAAGTGAAAACTCTTGAAAGAAAAAAATTAAGCGTGGAGAGGACTCCGTGCTATCCCATGAGGCACAAAAAAACAGGTACCTTGGGAGTATGGAGAGGGTGGAGGGTTACTAATTTAAATATTTAAATGTGCCGATCCCTGCTAACGCCCCATCCATATCCCAAGAGTACCCCAGTGACCCCTAGTGGATGAAAAAGAAAAGGACATGTACGATTGGCAATCCATTTAGCAAAGAGTTTGACGTCTGTCAACAAGGCTATGGGCCGATAATTTTGTACAGAGGAGGGAGATTTAACTGTTTTAGGAATGGTAATAATCTGCACAAACAACATTTCTTTCGGGAAACATTTAACAACTGAAGCTTCATTAAGCACAGAGGCCAAGACCAGCGCAAGATCTGTCTTGAACATTTAATAAAAATTTGAGGGAAAGCCATCTGGTCCAGGGGTTTTATCAGAGGGTAGGAAATCGATAGCTGCTTCAACTTCAGCTACTGACCAGGGAGAGCTCAGGGACAAGCAGGCTTCAGAATCTAGTGAAGGGAGAGATAACGCTTGTAGGAAAGAATCTATATCCCCTATCATTGGTTGAGGAGTGTTTGGCTCTTCAGATTGTAAAGACTCAAATAATATTCTGCAAATGCATTGGCGATTTCATGGGGGCCAGAGACCTTGGAGCCTCTAGTGGTATAAACGTGTTGCACGAGACCTCTAGCTTTCCGTCCCGTCAGTTTACGGACCAATAAATTACTAGCTTGATTACCGAAAACGTAGAACTTTTGACTAAGGCGTGCCAAGATACGTTGAACTTCTTTTAATGAAAATCAATTTATCTTCTCTTGAGCTACAAGAAGTCAAAAAGCATTTTATCAGCTAGGTTTGCCTTATGTGCGCTCTCCAAATTAATAGCCTCTATTTTAGCTTGTTCATACATGTGTTTATACTCCCTTTTTAATTTTGCAGCTATTTGAATAGCTGAACCTCTAACAACAGCTTTGAGGGCATACCAATAATTAAATATGGACGTGTCCTCAGGGTCATTATCACCAATGTAAGAAGATACAGACTGCTGTCGAGCCTCCGGCTGAGAGAGAGCTTAAAATATACGTTATGGTAAGAACTTACCGTTGACAATGGTATCTCCTTTGTCCACAGGTTTCCACAGGATAACATTGGGATATGCTTGAGCATCAGCGGATTGGCACCAAATCGTTCACAAGCTTTGTGGCCTCCCAGGATGCACCGGGCTCGTCCATATAATCCCGCCCACTGACTCAGTCAAATCAGTTGTTTCCAAAGCAATTAGGCAGGAGCATTATGTTGAACCATATTCAGGCGAGAAGAACACACGTGCACACCCTTCCACGCAAGAGGGAAGAGGTTAGTGAGTCTAAAGATTCTCAAATCAGGTGCGTCAGGGTGGGATCCCTGTGGACATAGGAGAAATACCGTTATCAATGGTAAGTTCTTACCATAACGTATATTTCTCCGGCTGGGTCCACAGGTTATCCACAGGATAACATTGGTATTTCCCAAAGCAAATTTTTAGTGGTGGGGATGCTCCTGATTAGACAGGAGAACCTTTCGCCCAAATTCAGCGTCCTGAGAGGCAAAGGTATCCAAGGCATAATGTCTAATGAATGTGTTAATGGAAGACCATGTGGCTGCCTTACATATCTGTTCTGCTGAAGCACCATGTTGTGCTACCCATGAAGGACCTACCTTACGTGTAGAGTGAGCAGAGACATTAGCCGGAACAGAGAGATCAGCACGAGAGTATACTTCTGATTTCGTCATTCAAAGCCATCTTGCTAGCGTCTGTTTAGTAGCAGGCCATCCCCTCTTATGAAATCCGTAGAGAACGAAGAGAGAATCTGTCTTTCTGACGGCACTGGTATGATCTACGTAGATTCTTAATGCACGGACTATGTCCAGCGACGCTTCTCCCGCAGACAGTCCCGCTACCCGAAAAGCTGGAACCACAATTTCTTCATTAAGGTGAAACTTTGAGACCACCTTTGGAAGATAACCAGACTTAGTTCTGAGAACTGCTTTATCTGGATAAAAAATCAGAAAAGGAGACTTACACAACAGCGCTCCTAAATCTGATACTCTTCTAGCTGATGCCATAGTCAGAAGAAAGAGTACTTTAGCTGTCAACCATTTAAGATCCACTTTCTTAAGTGGTACAAACGCAGCCCCCTGAAGGGCTTTGAGAACCAGACTTAAATCCCAAGGTACTGCAGGAGGAACAAAAGGTGGTTGAATGCGCAGCATTCCCTGGAAAAAAGTACGCACATCCTGTAAAGTAGCAATTTTCTTTTGAAACCATACAGTTAGTGCTGAAACTTGAACTCTGAAGGAAGCCACCTTGAAACCCTTATCCATTCCTGCCTGAAGGAAATCTAAGATTCTGGATACTCTGCAAGATTTTGGATCCATATTTCTTTCACTGCACCAATGAATATAGGCTTGCCATATTCGGTGATAAATGCGAGCAGAGGAAGGTTTCCTTGCTCTAAGCATTGTTTGAATTACCTGTTGTGAAAAACCTCTTGATCTTAGGATAGAGGTTTCAACAGCCATGCCGTCAAAGACAGCTGATCTAGATGCTTGTGACAACAAGGACCCTGCATTAGTAGATCTGGACGTTGAGGGAGCAGAATTGGTGCATCCAACGACATCCTCTGCAGATCTATGTACCAATGCCTCCTTGGCCAAGCTGGAGCTATTAGAATCACGGCACCCTTTGCTTGCTTTATTTTCCTCACCACCCTGGGTAGCAGGGAGTTGAAGGAAACAGATATGCCAGATGAAATTCCCATTTCGCTGACAGTGCGTCCACCAGGGTCGCTCCGGGGTCTTTTGTTCTTGACCCGTATACCGGAACTTTGTGATTCAGACGGGACGCCATGAGATCTATCTCTGGCAACCCCCACTTGTCTACTAGAGTCTGAAAGACCTCCGGGTGTAGAGCCCATTCGGTTTCCTGAATGGTGTGCCGACTGAGAGAGTTCGCTTCCCACTTTAGTACTCCTGGAACGAACACTGCGGATAATGCGGGAAGATGGAGTTCTGCCCACTTTAGTATGTGACTTACCTCCTCCATTGCTCTTTGGCTGCGAGTTCCTCCCTGATGGTTGAGGTACGCTACTGCCATTGCATTGTCCGAGCGGATCTGGGCTGGTTTTCCTTGCAGAATGTCTTTTGCCTGAATCAGTGCCATGTATATGGCTCGTAGTTCCAACAAATTTATTGGCAGGCAACTTTCTTTTTTGGTCTACTGTCCCTGGAACCATAATTTTCCGGACACTGCTCCCCAGCCCTGAAGACTGGCATCCATTGTCAGGATCTCCCAATCTGATATCCAAAAGGGTCTCCCCTTGTCTAGATGGGATGTCTGTAGCCACCAGGCTAATGACCTTTTTACCTTTATTGGAAGTACCATCATTTGTTTCTTTATTGTCTGATGTACTCCATTCCATCTGGTTAGGATCAGATGTTGCAAAGGTCTTGAGTGGAATTGTGCATATTCCACCATGTCAAATGTAGACACCATCAACCCCATCACTCGCATAGCCGTGTGAACTGATATTGTTTGACTGTGCAACAATTCCTGAATCATCAACTGCACCTTGGATATTTTTCCCACAGGTAGAATTATCCTCTGCAGACCTGAATCCAATACAGCCCCTAAGTGAATCATCCGTAACGGAATTAGAGACGACTTTACCCGATTTAAGAGCCATTCATGTTTCTGTGGAAAAGTTATTGTCTGTTGGAGATGGTTCAAAAGCAACTTCTGGGACTGTGCCAGGATTAAAAGATCGTCAAGGTATGGAAAAATTCTTATCCCCTGTTTGCGGAGATAAGCTGCCATAACCACCATAATCTTGGTGAATGCTCTGGGGG
The DNA here is from genome assembly GCF_028390025.1 of Pseudophryne corroboree. NCBI lineage: Eukaryota > Metazoa > Chordata > Amphibia > Anura > Myobatrachidae > Pseudophryne > Pseudophryne corroboree. Next base: position 138,055,264 of record NC_086451.1, read on the forward strand.
CTGTAGCCAACCCAAAGGGTAAGGCTTGGAACTGAAAATGTTGCTGGAGGATAGTGAACCTGAGATAACACTGATGGGACAATGCTATTGGCACATTCAGGTAAGCATCCTGTATATCCAGAGATACCATGTATTCCCCTGGTTCCATGGCCAAAATTATGGAACGTAATGTTTCCATATGGAACCTCTGTACCCAAATGTATTTGTTCAACATTTTGAGATTGAGAATGGGTCGAAATGACCCATTTGATTTCTGGACCAAGAATAGGTTGGAGTAAAACCCCTTCCCCCGTTGTTCCGGAGGTACCTGGACGATTACTCCTGACTGAAGCAATTTGTGAACTGCTTCTTGCAGTGCCCTGGCTCTCATCTCTATGTGAGATGGGCTGGTACAAAAAAACCTTCGAGGAGGCTGTTTTTTGAATGGGAAAACATAACCCCGAGATACCACTTCTTGCATCCAAGCGTCTGTTGTCGACTGCTGCCATATGTGTGCAAACTGAAGAAAACGGCCCCCTACCTTGGAGTCCCCCAAGTGGAGGCCCGCACCCTCAGGCTGATTGTTTCTGTTCTAGTTTGGAAGCTGTCCCTCTAGTGGCCCACTACTTCCTCGTTTTACCAGACTTATTGTACTGGGTTTTTATAGGTTCATTCTTACCTTTTTGTTTTACCATGCCACCGAAATGGCCTAAAACCTGATCCCTTAGGTTTAGGAGTATAACTGGTAGGAAATTTAACCTTCTTGGATTCAACTTCTGACTTCAGAATTTCTGTCAATTCCGTACCAAAAAGAATGTTCCCAACATAAGGCAAAGCTTCCAGAACCTTTTTGGATTCAGAATCAGCTTTCCATGTACGTAGACAAATTGCTCTGCGAGCAGCTACCGTTAAGGTTGAAGCTTTGGAAGCAATCGTACCCATATCCATTGCTGCTTCTTCTAGAAATAGTGCAGCCTGTTTCATATGGGCTATATGAGACTCCTGCTCCCTAGTAGGTGCTAAAAGCCCATTCTCTAATTCTTCAGCCCATTCAACTACCGCTTTTGCCATCCAGGCCGAGACCATGGCCGGCCTTATGACTGCCCCTGACAGGGAAAAAATGTTTTTTCAAAAAACCATCCACTCTCCTGTCTGTGACATCATTTAGTGATGTTGAAGGCAAAGGTAAAACGGATTTTCGCACCAGTCGAATGACGTGCATATCTACTTTAGGAGGCACTTCTCTTTTTAAACAATCCCCAGTTGGAAAAGGGTAGTACGAATCCCATTTCCTTGTGATTTTTTATTTCTTATTGGGTGTAGCCCAAGGTTCCTCCATAATTTCTGTCAGTTCTTCTGACCCTGGAAATTCTACCCTCACTGTTCTGGGACGTTTAAACACAGGTGCTTTAGTTTTTACTACGGGCTCAACTGAATCTTCAAGAGACAGAATAGCCTTCATTGCTCCAATTAACTCAGCTGTATCTTCTGAGCTGAAGCCCTCTATTTGTACTTCATTAGGTGAAGTAGAGTATATTGTGTAGCTTGCGAATTGGATGATATATTGACCTTCGGTTTATCAGCTTGTTGACTTGTAGAAGCTGAAGGGTCTATACCATAAGATGGGAGCTGCATGTAAGGGTTAACCGTGTAACCTATTCCTGTGATAGGAGCTGCAGGGGGCAACCTGTCAGCTATACTGTGACTGAAAACACTTTATATTGCATAAAAATTGATATCAATCTGATCCCCAGCCCAAGCACCAGCATTGAGGTTCAGAAAAAAAACCACTGACAAACATATATAAAGTCAGCAATCACATTAGCAGTCAGCCACATGGTATTATTAGTCATATGAGCATATTATCAACTACAAACACATTTCAAGTATGTAGGCGTAGATTCGCTGTTTTCTGTATTATACAGTTATCTTAATGTATTCAGACGCAATTGCGGAGAAAACTACAGCATTGTACAAAAACTCATATGCAATAGGCACTAAACTTAACTATTCATACTAACATAGTAGATAGAAATTTAGTGCTGTATAACCCTTACTCTGTAGAGTGGGATACAGGGAGACTCACCCTACTTCCAGGATCAATCAATACGTTAGCAAACCGCTGAGTGGATCCAGACGCTACTAGTGTACACAGCCGCTCCAGTATTTTCATTGGACATAGACGCTCAGTGAACGTTAGTGCATGCAGACGCTCTGTCTGCGACCCAGTCTCTGAGTGGCCAAACTTTAATGTATACAGACGCAGCGCCATGCTGCGACCGAGTTCCCTCGTGGTAGCATCCGAGATGGAAGTGAGGCAATCAGTTCATGGCGGGAGACGCTCGGAAATTGGTCATGAACTGGGGGGAGGGGCGACCAGGAGAGCGTCTGACTCCCCACTGTTGGCATCAACCCTAGGGATCAAACTATTCCTGGCGCCTTCTGATCCCTAAAGCCTAGCGCTAGAGCACCCGTGGTGGTGGCGCGCCAGCTACTGTTTGGTAGTCTCCTCCCAAATCAGTGCGGCTGTGTCCGTATTCCCCCTCTAAGCGGAACCAATGCCTTACCTTCTCCCCGTGCTCCGGCCACAGCCTGGTAACGTCTGCTGGACCTGCTAGTATATCCGACACAGACGCCCGTCGAGACAGCACTTGTACCGTGAGTAAGCGTTGTTGCGACCCGGCAGAGAGTTGTTGGAGCGACTCTTTCCAATATGCGTGTAAGACGCTGTTAGGAAAGTTCACTCAAAAAAAGGTAAGACTATAAAAATAAATCAAAAAAAGCTCTTAGGGCTGCCAAACACAGCAGCCCTGTGACCATGGTCCGACTCCTGCCGCACCAAACAAAAAACTGATTTGACTGAGGCGGTGGGCGGGATTATATGGACGAGCCCGATGCAACCTGGGAGGCCACAAAGCTCGTGATCGATTTGGTGCCAATCCGCTGATGCTCAAGCATATCCCAATGTTATCCTGTGGATAACCTGTGGACCCAGCCGGAGAAAACCCTATCTTCATGGTCCAGGAGTGACGTTTCGTGATCCCACCTCTTATGTCAACAACAATGAGGAATGGTCTGACCATGTCATATTAAAATCCCCAAGAATTAAAAGGGCTCTTTTAACATGATTTTGTAAGACTTCACAGAATTCCTACAAAAGGACAAATGTTTACAATTGGGGGCATAACATGAAACAGGTGTGATGTAAACATTTTCCAGATTGCCAACAAAGATCAGGTACCTTCCCTCTGTATCAGAGTATTGTGACGACAACTTAAACAAACAATGGGGGTAATTCAGACCTGATCGCTAGACTGCGTTTTCTCACAGCCTGCAATCAGGTCCGAACTGCACATGCACCGCAATGCGCAGGTGCATCGGATGACTGCACCGGGCATCGGTGCATAGCGACGGGATGGTGTAAAAAAAGCGATTGCAAGGAGATCGACAGGAAGAGGGCGTTTGTGGGTGGCAACTGACCGTTTTCAGGGAGTGTCTGGAAAAACGCTGGCGTGTCCAAGCGTTTTCAGGGTGGGTGTCTGATGTCAATTCCGGTCCCCGATATGCTGGAGTGATCGCAGCAGCTGAGTATGTCCTGGGCTGTGCAGAGACTGCAAAAAATTGGTTTGTACAGCTCTGCTACACATGCGTTCACACATTTGCACAGCTCAAATACCCTCCCCCTGTAGGCGGCGACTATCTTATTGCAGGACAGCAAAAATCGCTGCCCAGCGATCAGGTCTGAATTAGTCCCAATGTTGGGGAGATTAGGATGGCCACATTCGCTTTCTTCTCACGACCATTTGCTGTATAACAAAGGGGGTATTTGGAATTGCAAAAGAGAGGATGTGCTGTCTTTTTAAAGTTGGTTTCATGTACAGCAACAATGTGTGCTTTTAGCCTATGAAAATAGTTTAAAGCAAGTTTCCCCTTATGGCAGAGAGTTCAGTCCCTTTGCTATATTAGTCATTGTGGACTGAAACAAAGCAGAATTTACCGACTCTCATACGTAATACTGCAATAAGAACAAATCTGGCACATAGGGAAGACCAAACACAGAAAGAAAAATACAAACAAACAAAAAAATGTGTAACCAAGCTACCCCCACATGGGACCAAGACAGGCACCATCCCATGACCGCCTGAATAGAGGACACGGGGGGGGGGGGGGGGGGGGGTTAGTGACCATTCTCCCGTCGCTCTACATAGTAACACAAGGAAATTACACCTGCGTGTCCGGAAACCAACACACAGCCCACCAATTGCCCAAAAGGACTTAATGAGAAGATCATATATGGGATATATTAAAAACATAATTGGCAGTAAGTCAATGCTCTGCATTCGGGGACACAGGAAAATACGTGAAAAATAGAAAAATGGCATATATAACATTATAAACAAGGTATAAATGATATTGGTAGGATATGAAGCAATGGAAATGAAGAAAACATCACTGAAATGACAATAACCACCACTATGGCTTCAAAATTCAATGGACATCTTAAATAGCTGAACCAGCTGTAAATAAGCTGCATTAAAGAAACCAAAGGAGATACGTAGACTACTACATTATAAGCTAGTTATAAACCATATTGGTAAGATTCAAGTCAGTAGAACTGGAGAGAACATTGCAGAAATTACAATAAGTTCCCTACAGCTTCAAAGAACATTAGGCTACTTAAATAACTAAACCATCCATAAGAAAGCTGAAGCGAAGAAACCAAAGGAGATATGCAGAATACTTAGTGACTTGACCCCGCCATAGACCAGTCCTGCTGGAGTCCACGGGTTGGAGAGCCATTGGCAGTGGTCTCTGCTAAGTTCCATCTTTCCAGCAACTTCATACCGTCTGATGTGTTATTTTATTGGAATCGTGAAGCCATCACGTGAGATTAACAATTTAGTGGGGAAACCCCATCTGTAGGGGATATTAGCTCTCCTAAGAACGCTGGTCATCGGTGGAAACGAGTGTCTCTGCAGCAGTGTGGCCCTTGAGAGGTCCAAGAACAATTGACATGGAGCCGGGAGCATCTTCTGTTTCAGATATCGGTCTAGCATAGGGGTGGGCAAAATACGGCCCGCGGGCCGGATGCGGCCCGCACACCGATCCTGCCCGGCCCACTGCCTCCCACCAGCGAGCAATGACAAGCGGCCCGACCGGCTGAGCTGCTTGTCATTGCTCTGCACTGCAGTACCTCCAAGCTGCCAGCGGCGCCTCTCTCCCCTGCTGCTCCTGCTGCTGCGTTGTAGCAGCCTCCTCCAGAGTCCCCAGTGACAACGGCTGTGTTCAGCCGAGAAGGGGGCGGGGCTACGTGACGATGAGGGGGCGGGGCTACACGGGACAAGAGCCAGACTGCTACAGATCTATCCTTCCTGCCACTGCCAGCCAGATCAGTAAGTTAATGGGAAAAATGAAAGAAAGGGGTGTGTGTGTGTGTGATAGTGTGCATATATTTGTTTGTGCGGGCAGTGGCGTCAGACTGTTTTTAGGTTTGGGGGAGAGATCTTTAGCTCTCGCTGTACCAACCCCTCCCGTGTTCTGTCACCATGTCACCCCTGTGTTCTGTCACCATGTCACCCCCCCCCCGTGTTCTGTCACTGTTACCCCCCGTGTTCTGTCACTGTCACCCCCCCGTGTTCTGTCACTGTCACCCCCCCGTGTTCTGTCACTATGTTCCCCCCCCCCCGTGTTCTGTCACTGTGTCACCCCCGCGTTCTGTCACTGTCACCCCCCCGTGTTCTGTCACTATCACCCCCCCCCATTTTCTGTCACTATGTCACACCCCCCGTGTTCTGTCACTATGTCACACCCCCCGTGTTCTGTCACTGTGTCACCTCCCCGTGTTCTGTCACTGTGTCACCTCCCCGTGTTCTGTCACTGTGTCACACACCCCCGTGTTCTGTCACCGTGTCACACATCCGTATTCTGTCACTGTCACCCCCACCGTGTTCTGTCACTGTGTCACACCCCCGTGTTCTGTCACTGTCACCCCCCCGTGTTCTGTCACTATGTCACACCTCCCGTGTTCTGTCACCATGTCACCCCCATGTTCTGTCACTATGTCACCCCCCCCCCCGTGTTCTGTCACTGCGTCACCCCCCCGTGTTCTGTCACTGTCACCCCCCCCGTGTTCTGTCACTGTCACCCCCCCGTGTTCTGTCACTATGTCCCCCCCTGTGTTCTGTCACTGTGTCATCCCCCGTGTTCTGTCACTGTCACCCCCCGTGTTCTGTCACTGTCACCCCCCCCGTTTTCTGTCACTATGTCACACCCCCCGTGTTCTGTCACTATGTCACACCCCCCGTGTTCTGTCACTGTGTCACCTCCCCGTGTTCTGTCACTGTGTTACCCCCCGTGTTCTGTCACTGTCACCCCCCGTGTTCTGTCACTGTCACCCCCCCGTGTTCTGTCACTATGTCACCCCCCCGTGTTCTGTCACTGTGTCACCCCCCGTGTTCTGTCACTGTCACCCCCCCCGTGTTCTGTCACTGTCACCCCCCCCCCGTTTTCTGTCACTATGTCACCCCCCCGTGTTCTGTCACTATGTCACACCCCCCGTGTTCTGTCACTGTGTCACCTCCCCGTGTTCTGTCACTGTGTCACCTCCCCGTGTTCTGGTCACCCCCCCCCCCCGTGTTCTGTCACCGTGTCACACATCCGTGTTCTGTCACTGTCACCCCCACCGTGCTCTGTCACTGTGTCACACCCCCCGTGTTCTGTCACTGTCACCCCCCCGTGTTCTGTCACTATGTCACACCTCCCGTGTTCTGTCACCATGTCACCCCCATGTTCTGTCACTATGTCACCCCCCCCGTGTTCTGTCACTGTGTCACCCCCCGTGTTCTGTCACTGTCACCCCCCCGTGTTCTGTCACTGTCACCCCCCCGTGTTCTGTCACTGTCACCCCCCCGTGTTCTGTCACTATGTCCCCCCCGTGTTCTGTCACTGTGTCACCCCCCGTGTTCTGTCACTGTCACCCCCCCGTGTTCTGTCACTGTCACCCCCCCCCGTTTTCTGTCACTATGTCACACCCCCCGTGTTCTGTCACTATGTCACACCCCCCGTGTTCTGTCACTGTGTCACCTCCCCGTGTTCTGTCACTGTGTTACCCCCCGTGTTCTGTCACTGTCACCCCCCCGTGTTCTGTCACTGTCACCCCCCCGTGTTCTGTCACTATGTCACCCCCCCGTGTTCTGTCACTGTGTCACCCCCCGTGTTCTGTCACTGTCACCCCCCCCCCGTGTTCTGTCACTGTCACCCCACCCCCCCGTTTTCTGTCACTATGTCACACCCCCCGTGTTCTGTCACTATGTCACACCCCCCGTGTTCTGTCACTGTGTCACCTCCCCGTGTTCTGTCACTGTGTCACCTCCCCGTGTTCTGGTCACCCCCCCCGTGTTCTGTCACCGTGTCACACATCCGTGTTCTGTCACTGTCACCCCCACCGTGTTCTGTCACTGTGTCACCCCCCCCGTGTTCTGTCACTATCACACCCCCCGTGTTCTGTCACTATGTCACACCTCCCATGTTCTGTCACCATGTCACCCCCATGTTCTGTCACTATGTCACCCCCCCGTGTTCTGTCACTTTCACCCCCCCGTGTTCTGTCACTGTCACCCCCCCCGTGTTCTGTCACTGTCACCCCCCCCGTGTTCTGTCACTATGTCACACCCCCGTGTTCTGTCACTGTCACACCCCCCGTGTTCTGTCACTGTGTCACCTCCCCGTGTTCTGTCACTGTGTCACCTCCCCGTGTTCTGTCACTGTGTCACCCCCCCCCCCCCCGTGTTCTGTCACCGTATCACACGTCCGTGTTCTGTCACTGTCACCCCCACCGTGTTCTGTCACTGTGTCACCCCCCCCGTGTTCTGTCACTATGTCACACCCCCCGTGTTCTGTCACTATGTCACACCTCCCGTGTTCTGTCACCATGTCACCCCCATGTTCTGTCACTATGTCACCCCCGTGTTCTGTCACTGTGTCACCCCCCGTGTTCTGACACTGTCACCCCCCCGTGTTCTGTCACTGTCACCCCCCCGTGTTCTGTCACTGTCACCCCCCGTGTTCTGTCACTATGTCACACCCCCGTGTTCTGTCACTGTGTCACCTCCCCGTGTTCTGTCACTGTGTCACCTCCCCGTGTTCTGTCACTGTGTCACCCCCCCCCCGTGTTCTGTCACCGTGTCACACATCCGTGTTCTGTCACTGTCACCCCCACCGTGTTCTGTCACTGTGTCACACCCCCCGTGTTCTGTTACTGTCACCCCCCTCCCCGTGTTCTGTCACCGTGTCACCCCCACCATGTTCTGTCACTGTCAGCCCCCCTCCCCGTGTTCTTTCACTGTGTTACACCCCCCGCGTTCTGTCACTGTGTCACACATCCGTGTTCTGTCACTCTCACCCCCACCGTGTTCTGTCACTGTTTCACACCCCCCGTGTTCTGTCACTATCACCCCCATCCCCGTGTTCTGTCACCGTGTCACCCCCACCATGTTCTGTCACTGTCACCCCCCCTCCCCGTGTTCTTTCACTGTGTCACACCCCCCGTGTTCTGTCACCGTGTCACACATCCGTGTTCTGTCACTGTCACCCCCCCTCCCCGTGTTCTGTCACTGTGTCACCCCCACCGTTTTCGGTCACTGTGTCACACACGCGTGTTCTGTCACTGTCACCCCCCCCTCCCCGTGTTCTGTCACCGTGTCACCCCCACCGTGTTCTGTCACCGTGTCACACACCCGTGTTCTGTCACTGTCACCCCCCCTCCCCGTGTTCTGTCACCGTGTCACCCCCCCATGTTCTGTCACCCCCACCGTGTTCTGTCACTGTGTCACACCCCCCGTGTTCTGTCACCCCCACCGTGTTCTGTCACCGTGTCACCCCCACCTTGTTCTGTCACCGTGTCACACCCCCCGTGTTCTGTCACCCCCACCGTGTTCTGTCACCGTGTCACCCCCACCTTGTTCTGTCACTGTGTCACACCTTTCCCCAGGGGCCATAACACACTGGATAATTTGCTTGCTGCACAATAATTATCCTAAATAAAATGTTAATGTGTAAAAAGGCTCTCTACCTGCCGTGATGTGTGTAAAAGGGGCTCTACCTGGTGTAATGTGTGTAAGTGGCGCTGTGTGGCGCAATTTGAATAATGGAGACTATTGTGCAGCCTAATATGAATCTGTATTATTTTTTGCCCACACCCCTTCCACATGAAGCCACGTCCCTATATTTTTGGCAAGTGGGGCGAGCTGCTATTTTGTATGTGGCCCTCGGATACTGACAGGAAATGTCAAGTGGCCCCTCAGCTGCAATAATTGCCCACCCCTGGTCTAGCAGCTTTCAATATTGCTACTTTTATATGAAAGAAATGCAGGCTCAGTAGGACATCTCAAGGCACATCATCAGGAGTATTCCTGGCTTTAAGTAACTAATTTATTAGATCTATAAGAAGTTCAGATACTGCTACTGACGGGACAAGTTTCTTGAATAGATGTTAGATCTGTCTTCCAAATCAATGACCTTATCTCTCAATGTTGCGACCGCCATTTCTAAGGCCTCGTGTGATGTTATAAGCTCAGTGTGAGACCTGACTACCTCGTCCATTTTGGTCTCAAGATGATCAGTTTGGCCTCCCAGTTCATCGATATTTCTCTTACGTCCTAGAGGATGCTGGGGTCCACATTAGTACCATGAGGGTATAGACGGGTCCACCAGGAGTCATTGGCACTTTACGAGTTTGAGAATGTGGGCTGGCTTCTCCCTTTATTCCCCTCCTACCAGACTCAGTTTAGAAAATGTGCCCGGAGGAGCTGGTCACAGCTAGGGGAGCTCTACAGAGCTTCTTTAGAAAAAGGTTTTTTTAGAGTTTGTTATTTTACAGGTAGGCTACTGGCAACAGCCTCCCTGCTTTGTGGGACTAAGGGGGGGGGGGGGGGGGGGGAGTAGTGTCCGCCTTGCAGGGTCTGAGCCACTATCTCCACTGACAGAACACTGAGCTCCTGAGAGGATAGATCATTCCCCGCCACAGGGGATCCCTCACCCCAGCAGCATGCCGACACCCCCCTTACAGAGCCAGAAGATTGGTGGAGAGAGAGTCACCGACCCCCCTTGCAAGTGGGGGGCCGGTGTGAAGATGGCGGCAACAGGGTAGGGAGCGTGGTATTAACTGCGCTCCGGAGCTCAGAGGCATACTGTGCGGCGCTGTGAGGAGGCGCCCTGAGCTGGCGCCTAAACCCTGCACTGGTCAGAAAGTCTGTCAGGGTCCGTGGATCTCTGCCAGATTTATCCTCAGGCCAGTATAATCATTGTGAAGAGCGGGAAGACAGCGCCATTTTGGGGGCAGAGCTTCTCATCAGAGTGGACCCAGCAGCGTTCAGCGCCATTTTCCTGCATGCACAGCACTGTCCAGAAAGAGCAAGTCCCTCCACAGCAACTCCAGCTATCTCTCACGGTAGAAGGGGGGAGGCTAAATACAGACTGTAACCTATTAAGGTGCACAGTCAGCGCTGGCAGGGGATCACCTTTTAACTAAAGGGCGCTATGTGGGTTGGCTCCAATCTCTGTGTCTCTCTTGCCATCCTTGGGGGTGAAACTCTGTCTGCCCTCCCCTGTGTGTGTGTAGAGTGTCTGTGGTCTCCATACAGCTATGTCCAGGGACTCTGTGTCATATGCTGCAGAGGATATGTCCTCTCAGGATGATTCCATTCCATGTAATCAGGACTGCACTGGTTTAGCACAGATACCAGCAAGGGAGCCTGAGTGGTTATCCTCTATCAAATCTATGATTTCTCAGATTTCAAATAGGGTTGCACTAAATGAATATGCAACTCAGGCTTTGCAGAACTCTATGGCAGTCTGGCCCAGTTCTAGTACTTCAGGGCTCCCCGCTGTATATCCCCAAAAACGTGCTCTTGCACAGATCTTGCAGGATGACACGGATACCGATTTTGACACTACAGAGGGTGGTGGGGATGTGTTGCGGGGGGCCGCATCTCTTGCTAAAGGGGTGCAGTTGATGGTAGAGGCTATTAGAGATGTGTTGAAGATTGCTGATACAATGCCGGGGCAGGTTGAGGAGGCTTACTTCACTGAGAATAAGAAAACCTCGCTAACTTTCCCTGTGTCAAAAGAATTAAATGCTATTTTTGAAAAGGCTTGGAAAAAGCCGGATAAAAAATTCCACATCCCTAAAAGGGTTATGGTGGCATTTCCTTTCACAGTAGAGGATAGAAAAAAATGGGAAAACCCACCCATTGTTGACACGTCGGTTTCCAGACTCTCAAAAAAGATGGTTTTACCTGTTTCAGGATCTACTGCCTTGAAAGAGCCAGCTGATCGTAAAATTGATAATACGCTCAAATCCATGTACACAGCTTCTGGGGCAATCCTACATCCCACTATTGCCAGTGCTTGGATTGTCAAAGCTATAGTAAAGTGGTCAGGCACGTTACTTGAAGATTTGGATACTATGGAGAAATGTGATGTTGAATTGTTTTTACGTAACATTCAAGATTCGGCAGAATTTCTGGTAGAATCCATGAAAGACCTGGGTTCCATGGCTGCGGGAATTTCTTCCATGTCTCCACTCGACGAGGGCTGTGGTTGTCTGCCGACGCGGAATCCAGGAGAAGTGTGGAGACCCTACCATACACAAGTCAGGCTCTCTTTGGGGAAGCGTTAGATGTGTGGATCTCCACGGCTACGGTGGGTAAGTCACCTTTTCTTCCCTCAGCTGCACCTGTTTCAAAGAAATCCTTTTCTTCAACTGCATCACAGCCCTTTCGGCCTGCCAAGCGCAGAAAGGCCAAGCCGTCCAACACCTTCTTTCGGGGAGGTCGGCCCAAGTCCAAGAAACCTGCTGCTGCAGGTTCCCAGGAACAGAAACCTGCTTCAGGTGCACCAAAGTCCTTCACATTACGGTGGACGGCACGCCCCGGAGGTGGGCCCAGTGGGATCGAGACTCAGGCATTTCAGTCACGTCTGGGTGTCGTCCGGCCCTCCTCACCAATTCTTCAAATCAGGCTTGCCAGCTTTGCTGGCGGACAGGACGGTCCTGCAGGCAGCCATCCAGAAGTTGGTGGAGGCACAGGTTATTGTACCGGTCCCTCATATGCAAAACAAAGGTTACTATTTGAACTTTTTCGTGGTACCAAAACCGGATGGTTCGGTCAGGCCCATTCTGAACCTAAATTTGCTGAATCCCTTTTTGAAGGAGTTCAAGTTCAAAATGAAGTCTCTAAGGGCAGTGATATCAGGTCTGGAAGAGAGGGAATTTCTGGTATCCCTGGATATCAGGGATGCGTACCTCCACATTCCGATTTGGCCACCGCATCAAGCCTATCTCTGATTTGCACTGTTGGACTGTCACTACCAGTTCCAGGCCCTGCCATTTGGCCTCTCCAAGGCACCGAGGGTATTCACCAAGGTGATGGCGGAAATGATGGTTCTCCTCCGCAGACAGGGGGTGAATATAATTCCATATCTGGATGATCTGCTGATAAAGATGTTGTCCAAGGAGAAGCTGTTACAATTGTCAAAGTCAAAAATATTATTGTCACACGCACCAAGTACAAACACCACACAAATGGCCTCTGTGCGTGTACTTGTTCTGCCGTACGTGCACATGCCCGCAATTTGCGTAAAATCGCTCACGCGGTAGAGCGTATTAGCGCATGGTATGAGTAATTACGGTAGCATTTGTATTTGCATGGAAAAGCCACAAAGACACAGTTCATATTTAATCCACATAGTGCACGATTTACACATAGCATACATGTACCACACCAGCGAGTTACACTTGCTTAAAAGGTACAATAACAAAGGAATTCACCTTTACAGGATATGAGGGGACAGAATTAGGTTAGGAGGTGGTGTTTGGTATCCAGCTGTACAGTATATTAAGAGCAATATTCCGGTAGCAGTTTGCAGAAGATAGCACGCTCCTGCGCATAGATATGCGCAGGAACAGAATATTAATATTATACTGTATTTACTGTACTTTGATATTCGGCGGGAACCCAGTGGAGACCATCTGCAAGTGCACCTGGACCAGGCATCGCCCACCCATTCAAACTGACCTATGACCCCCTCCTGTACTGTAAATGACCAGCTCTTTGACCTATGGGTGAAGAGATTACAGTTTCTATTGTATCATGTACTGGACAAATGTATAAAAAGCCAAGCTACCTGGCCAGTCACACATTCTCTGAGGGTCATCTATCCAGATTGACTGAGGACCGGATCCGGATGGCGCTTGCAAAGAAACGTATGTATTATTGATTGTAGCCTGTATCTCTTATTGTGAATTGTATTACTATTGTAACCCCCTGTTAGTAAATAACTGTTGGTGGGTCGGATCCCAACATATTTAAATACAATTGGTGTCGTGTCCATTTCCTGCTAAGGTTTAAAGTGTATTTCAGCCACATGTGTAGCTGTATTGTACTTACCGCATGTCGGTGAGTGTGTACGCAAAGTGTGTACTTTGTACGTCCGTTGCAGAGTGTGTTGGATCCTGAATCTTCCAAAATGACATTTGGAAACAACTAGGAGGTTGTCCTTTCTGGGAATAATCCTTGACACGGAGGTGCAGAGATTGTTTCTTCCAGAGGAAAAATCATTGGTGATATGAACAATGGTCCAGGATGTCCTGAAGCCAGCCCGAGTGTTGGTTCATCAGTGCATTTGCCTTCTGGGAAAGATGGTGGCCTCTTACGAGGTTCTACAGTATGGGAGGTTTCATGCGCGGTCCTTCCAACTGGATCTCCTGGATAAGTGGTCGGGATCCCATCTACATATGCACCAAAGGATACATCTGTCACCAAAGGCCAGGATTTCACTCCTCTGGTGGTTGCAACTACCTCACCTTCTGGAGGGTCGCGGGTTCGGGATTCAGGACTGGATACTTGTAACCACGGATGCAAGTCTCCGAGGCTGGGGCGCGGGCACTCAAGGGGAGACCTTCCAAGGAAGGTAGTCAAGTTTGGAAGCCGGCCTGCCGATAAACAGATCTAAGAGCCATCTACAACGGTCTTCTCCCTGCGGCCCATCTTCTGAGAAATCGGGCCATTCAAGTGCAGTCGGACAATGTAACGACAATGGATTACATCAACTGACACGGCAGAACGAAGAGCAGAGCTGCATTGTCAAAGGTAACAAGAATCATCCTCTGGGCATAAAAACACGCGTTGGCGCTGTCAGCAATCCTCATTCCAGGAGTAGACAACTGGGAAGCGGACTTCCTCAGCAGAAACCATCTCCATCCAGGAGAGTGGGGACTCCATTCAGAGGTGTTCATGGAGGTAACAGATCTTTGGGGTGTACCTCAAATTGACATGATGGCCTCTCGTCTCAACAAGAGGCTTCGGCAATATTGTTCTAGGTCGAGGGACCCGCAAGCAGTGCCTGTGGACGCCCTGGTGACTCCATGGGTTTTCCAGTCGGTGTACGTGTTTCCACCACTCCCACTCATTCCAAGAGTGCTAAAGCTCATAAGGAGAACAAGGGTTCAAGTGATCCTCATTGCTCCAGACTGACCAAGAAGGTATTGGTACGGATCTTCTGGATCGACTGCTAGAAGAGCCGAGGCCTCTTCCTCTTCGGAAGGACCTGCTGTAGAAGGGGCCGTTCGCCTATCAAGACTTACCGCGGCTGCATTTGATGGCATGGGGGTTGAACCCCAGATACTAGCTCGGAAGGGCATTCCGAACAAGGTTATTCCTACCCTGATACAGGATAGGAAAGGAGTTACAGTACGTTTAAGCATCACCATCGTATTTGGAAAAATTATGTATCTTGGTGTAAGTCCAAGAAGCTTCCTACAGTGGAATTTCAACTGGGACGTTTTCTCCTCTTCCTGCAAGCAGGTGTGGCTATGAGCCTGAGGTTGGTATCCATAAAGATCCAAATTTCGGCCCTATCCATTTTCTTCCAGAAACAGTTGGCTTCCCTCCCTGAGGTTCAGATTTTTTTGAAGGGAGTTCTGCACATCCAACCTCCCTTTGTGCCGCCTACGGCGCCCTGGGATCTTAATGTGGTGTTTCAGTTCCTCCTGTCGGACTGGTTTGAGCTTTTACAGGAGGTTGATGTCATGTTTCTCACATGGAAGGCTGTCACTTTGTTGGCCATAGCTTCTGCTAGACGTGTGTTGGAGTTGCGGGCTATGTCCTGTAGAAGCCCATACTTGATCTTCCATGAAGATACGGCTAAGCTTCGGACACGTCAGCAGTTTCTTCCGAAGGTTGTGTCAGCATTTCAACCAACCTATTGTGGTGCCAGTTGCTACTGACTCCTCAGTTTCATCAAAGTCCTTGGATGTTGTAAGGGCTCTGAAAATCTATGTGAAGAGGACTGCTCGTCACAGAAAATTGGACTCTGTTTGTCCTGTATGATCCCAAGAAACTTGGTGTCCTGCTTCTAAGCAGACAATCTCTCACTGGATCAGGTTCACTATCCAGCATGCGTATTCTATGGCAGGATTGCCGTGTCCTACGTCTGTTAAGGCCCACTCTACTCGTAAGGTGTGTTCTTCCTGGGCGGCTGCCCGGGGTGTCTCGGCTTTACAGCTTTGCTGAGCGGCTACTTGGTCTGGGTCAAACACGTTTGCAAAGTTCTACAAGTTCGATACTTTTGCCGCTGAGGACCTGAAGTTTGGTCAATCAGTTCTGCAGGAGCCTTAGCGTTCTCCCTCCCACTGCGTTTCAAGCTAGTTAGCTTGATGTGCCTGGTATTTGTGAGCTGGTGTGACTCTCGCCACTATCTGTGTAAAATCCTTCTCTCGAAGATGTCCGTCTCCTCGGGCACAGTTTCTAGACTGAGTCTGGTAGGAGGGGCATAGAGGGAGGAGCCAGCCCACACTCTCAAACTCTTAAAGTGCCAATGGCACCTGGTGGACCTGTCTATACCCCATGGTACTAATGTGGACCCCAGCATCCTCTACGGACTACAAGAAAAGGATTTACCGGTAGGTAACCAAAATCCTATTTTTGTTGACAGGCCTGGAGGGTGGCTCAGAATTCAGCCACCACTTCATTTTTAAATTGTAATAGAAGTGATTTCATAGTCCCAAACTTCAGTGCGTCGTTATCGTCAATAGATCTGGTTTTAGAGTTAGCCTGCAGAGAGGAAGAAGAACTGCTACTTGGAAGATGATGCAGGGGAATCACTCCAAGAAGGAGGCGCCTCAGGTCCCTTAGGCTTAGAAGGCCAGGGTGAAGCTTTAAAAATGCAACTTGAGAGACAGTCTTAGCCACCTTAACTTTTTTAGGAGGCATAATGAGGTTGCAATTGAATATGGGGACAACTCAGAAAGGAAGCAAATGTAACTAACGACAACTCCACGAGAGAGAAATGTTGTACCATTACACTAATTAAGTGAGCGACAGGACATTGAAGGCATCATCAGTCCCTCAGGAGGGAGCTCTCTCCGGAGTACATCCAAGCCATCTCCAGAATACAAAAGCGGTCCACAGGATACATGACAATAGTACGCAAAGTTTGGTTAGAATGTATAGTAATAACAGCTGAAATTGGCACTAATATTAGCAGTATTAGCAGACACACTGCAGATGACGCTCCAAGTCAAGAGAATTATTAGTATACTGGAAATGCAGTAAAAAAAATGCTAATAACCTACATTTTAGTAAGCACAGGAGCAAATAACCAGAAGAAGATGCAATCTCTGTTAACAAAAGGTAAAAAGTGTTTTGTACTCCTGGATATTAAACGGCAGTGGTAATATTTTTTATATGAGGATCACAATTTTTCATAGAGTTCCTGTGGAATAGTCAGGCACTCACCCATGTATGGGCAGTCTGAAAGCTGAGCAGTATGTTTAAATCTGCCCCAAGATGCAGCTTACAGCCTTAGCAGCAGTATCTGGTAAACACAGGCAACCTCCTGCTTCCCTCTTCACTCCTTGTGTCCCCGATCTGGGAGGTATGGCTGTTCAAGGGTGGTACAGTACCTTACGGGGGGCCTGGGTTTCCGGTCCAGTGGTGAGTCTGATCTTAGGAGTCCTGCTGCTATCAAGAATCAGCCGCCACCGGGGAGGCTCCGGAGCTACCATAGGGGAACCATGTGCGTAGCACAGCACAGTGGGGGAGTAATAGCATGGTAGAGGCTAGATCCAAGTGGCCTAAGGGACCTTTTCCGTCAGGGGGAGGAGCCACGACACAAGGGGGAGGAGCTACGCCAGCGGTACAGTTGGTCTAGTATCCACACCACCAACTATTACCTTTAGTAATAAGGTGGCGAGCGAAGCGGAGCGGAGCGAGCCACCGTGCCCGAATCGTGGCGAGCGAAGCAAGCCCGCAAGGGTACTTTTCGGGTACCTTGTTCGGCCGCAGCTCCTCCCCCTGGTGACGGGTCTCCTCCCCTAGATACGTCAGAAGGTCCCTTCTCCCACTCCAATATAGAACCAACCGTAATAGCATGGCTGCCATCTCCCGTATCCCAGCAACAGCAATCAGCACAGAGGCACTTCATAGTCCAGCATATAGAGGGGCAGCAGGCAGTCTCAAAGGGATCCTCCACATGAGGCACAGGCACAGCACCTACAGTGCTTGTATGGTTGATTCTATATCGGAGTGGGAGAAGGGACCTTCTAACGTACCAAGGAGAGGAGACACGTCACCAGGGGGAGGAGCTACGGCCGAACAGGGTACCTGAAAAGTACCCTTGTGGGCTTGCTTCGCTCGCCACGCTTCGGGCTTGGTGGCTCGCTCCGCTTCGCTCGCCACCTGATTACTAAAGGTAATAGTTGGTGGCGTGGATAGTAGAGGAACTATCCCGCTGGCCTAGCTCCTCTCCCTTGTGTCGTGGCTCCTCCCCCTGATGGAAAAAGGTTCCTTAGCCCACTTGGATCTAGCATCAACCGTGCTTGTATGGTCTGGAGCCAGATCCAAGATGCTGGATGGGATCACCTGCGGGTACGGAGCTCCGGTCTCTGGCCTCAGGGAATCACCACTCTGTCCGGACAAGGGAGATGTGGGGTCAGCAGAGGTCAGCACTAATGGTGGGATGAAGGAGAGGATGTGAGCTGGCGGCTGAAGGCCACTGATCATGGCCACAACCCGAAGCAGGTCCTGACTGGGAGTACAGCAACATGGATGTCCGGGCACCAGTGGGGTTAAGCCAGTGAGTAGAGTGGGTGTCCAGGCAGCAATGTAGTGGAAATGGGGATGGGGAAGCTCCTAAATACCACGCCAAAAGTAGCAAAACAGAAGGAGCTCATGCAAATCACATCTGCTCCCCTTGCCAGCTAAGCCACGCCCCCCTGACTGCATTTCTATCTGTCAGTTATATCTGTTGCTATAAATTTTCTATTCAAAAGCTCTGAGTACAGGAGTTGAGGGCTGTGGTACTTCACAATTACTTTTGTGAAGGTGGTCACATTTGCAGTTGCTAAAGCTGTACATTGGGGGTCATTCCGAGTTGTTCGCTCTGTATTTTTTTCTTGCAACGGAGCGATTAGTCGCTAATGCGCATGCGCAATGACCGCAGTGCGACTGCGCCAAGTAAATTTGCTATGCAGTTAGGTATTTTACTCACGGCATTACGAGGTTTTTTCTTCGTTCTGGTGATCGTAATGTGATTGACAGGAAGTGGGTGTTTCTGGGTGGAAACAGGCCGTTTCATGGGTGTGTGCGAAAAAACGCTACCGTTTCTGGGAAAAACGCGGGAGTGGCTGAAGAAATGGAGGAGTGTCTGGGCGAACGCTGGGTGTGTTTGTGACGTCAAACCAGGAACGACAAGCACTGAACTGATCGCAGATGCCGAGTAAGTGTGGAGCTACTCAGAAACTGCTAAGAAGTGTCTATTCGCAATTCTGCTAATCTTTCGTTCGCAATTTTGATAAGCTAAGATTCACTCCCAGTAGGCGGCGGCTTAGCGTGTGCAAAGCTGCTAAAAGCAGCTTGCGAGCAAACAACTCGGAATGACCCCCATTGTGTGTGCTTAGCTCCAAGTTATCCGATTTACAATGTCTTACAAAGGTAACAAAGAGGATAATGCACTTGTGCTGGTTTCGTGTAAGGCCTGTGCAGCAGCATTTTCTCCACAGTTGTCGCAGGCAGACAGTCCTCAGATGAGTACGGCGCATAAGCGCTCTGTGTTATCCTCACAGTCTACACAGTGGGGGTCATTCCGAGTTGTTCGCTCGTTATTTTTTTATCGCAACGGAGCGATTAGTCGCTAATGCGCATGCGCAATGTCCGCAGTGCGACTGCGCCAAGTAAATTTGCTATGCAGTTAGGTATTTTACTCACGGCATTACGAGGTTTTTTCTTCGTTCTGGTGATCGTAATGTGATTGACAGGAAGTGGGTGTTTCTGGGCGGAAACTGGACGTTTTATGGGAGTGTGTGAAAAAACGCTACCGTTTCTGGGAAAAACGCGGGAGTGGCTGGAGAAACGGAGGAGTGTCTGGGCGAACGCTGGGTGTGTTTGTGACGTCAAACCAGGAACGACAAGCACTGAACTGATCGCACTGGCAGAGTAAGTCTCGAGCTACTCAGAAACTGCACAGAGAAGTCTTTTCGCAATATTGCGAATCTTCAGTTCGCAATTTTGATAAGCTAAGATTCACTCCCAGTAGGCGGCGGCTTAGCGTGTGCAAAGCTGCTAAAAGCAGCTTGCGAGCAAACAACTCGGAATGACCCCCAGTGTTCAGACTCTGTGGAGTTCTCAGAGGAAGAATTGGACACCGCTCTCACTGGGTCTCCCTCATGTGAGGAGGATAGTGATTCTCGGAGGATGTGACAGACCTTGTGAGGGCAGTTAAGTCTGTTTTGGTATTTGAGGAGGAAAAACTAGGGCCTGCGCCTAAGACTTTTGTTTAAGCATCAGAAAGTGATTAAGGCTGAGTTCCCTCACTGCTGAACTCATTCAGGAAGCTTTGAATTCTCCTAGTAACAGCCATCTTGTTACCTTTACCACAAGGAGAGTGTGCTAAATGAGGAATTCCCCCTTCGGTGGATGTTCATGTGGCACGCCTGGTGCGCTCCTCCACATTACCTATACCGTCAGATTCTTCCCTTAAGGATGCGACAGATAGGAAGATTGAAGCCGGTCTTTAAGTATTTTTTTTCCTTATAGGGGCTATTACTCAGGGCCGTAACTAGATGTGTGCGGAGTGGGTACTGCACATAGCGCTACAGGGTAGGGGGTGCTGTTGGCAGCTCTTGTCAATTATCTGTTTTAATTACTTTCACTTGCAACTTCCCCCCTTTTTGAAGCGCAGCATCTCCTGACCGCCTCTGTCTCCTACCCTGACCGCTACTGTCGCTAATACCTATACAACATTCATGAACTCAACTTGAGATTTCTTTGTTATTCAGTTACACCATCCTTTATTACATTTCAAGATGCTGACATACCCAGAATTCAAACCCATTGCCTGTGGCATTACAGTCAGACAATTTATTCATTGAACTATCTGCCCTTGCATAGAAAGGCAGATAATTCTAAGCTAGAGAATTCTAACTATTTGAAGCTTACCTTGTACTTTGTGAAAAAATTATCAGCATTGCAGCTGAGCAGATCTGTGTAGTGTGATGCTGCAAGAGATTGGATGTGTGGCTGCACACTACATAGATCTGCTCAATTGCAATGCTGATTTTTTTTTTTTTACAAAGTACCAGTAGCTTCATATAGTGTACAAAATTTGTATTCAGGAACAAATAGCTCAATGAGTAGGGGTAATTCTTTCTCTGGCACAGGGCATCAAGACGTCTAGTTACGGCTCTGCTATTACTAGACCAGCGGTTAGCTTCATCCTGGGTGGCTAAAGCTGTGGAGCATTGGGCTGATGCACTAGATGACAGTCTGAAGATGGATGGTTCCAGATAATAGCTGTCTCTTATTGCTATCATCAGGCAAGCAGCCCGATATTTAGAAGAGTCATCCTGGGATACAAGTCTGTTGACTCCCAGGGCCTCTGCTACATCAGTAGTAGCTCACTGTGTGCTCTGGCTTCATTCCTGGAGGTGGATTCAGAGTCTAAAAGAGCATTAGAAGCTCTGCCTTTCGATGGAAACATTCTGTTTGGTGCAGAATTGGATAAGAATGTGGCTACGCTGCCAGATTCTAAGTCTGCTTTTTAGCCAACAGCATCTAACCTGAGTACATCTCCCTTTCGGAATTTTCAGTTTCAAGGCAAAGTGAAAGGGCAGGCTTTTTCACGGCAGGTTGTCTCCAGCAAGGCGGCTAAGTCGTGGACTAAGCAAGCCTGGACAGCCAAATGCCTTATCCCCCTAAGCAGGGGGATAAGCCCTCCGCCTGACGAGGCTGCCCTCCTCCTGGGTGTGGGCTGACATCTGCAATTTGCAGCCTCATGGTGCCAGTCAGCTACAGATGTCTGGGCGCGAGAAGTGGTCTCTCACGGGTATGCCCTGTCATTTGTGAGACGCCCCCCACACACAGCAGTTTTTTTGCACCAATCTTCCATCGGAACCAGGTGCAGCCATGGCGCTCCAAGGAGCTGTTCAGTCTTTACTGAATGTAGGGGTTATTATCCCTATTTCCTGAGAACAGGAGAAGGGTTTTTACTCCCACCTTTTCCTGATTCGGAAACCCAATGGGACCTATCGGCCTATCTTCAATCTGAAATCTATGAACAAGTTTTTGTAGGTGCACAATTGCGGTATTGAAACACTACGGTCTATTGATTTGGCGTCCAAGCCAGGGAACTTTATGGTATCCTTGGATATTCGGGATGCCTACCTACATAGCACCTGCTCATCATAGATGTCTCTGCTTTGCTGTTCTGCAACAACATTACTAGTTTCAGGCACTACCCTTTGGGCTGGCTACGGCTCCATGGGAATTTACCAAATTGATGGCGGTAATGGCAGCTCAGCAGCGTTGTCAAGGGATCAGGGTGCTCCCATATTTGGACAACTTGTTGCCCCTGGCACAATCTCAGGAGGCTTTGCACTGCCATCTTCGAATAACCGTGGCCTTTCTACAAACTCATGAGTGGCTGATCAATTGGGAAAAGTCCTCCCTTGTCCCTTCACAATGGATGTTGCATCTAGGACTCTCCTAGATTCATAGGAACAGAAGCTCTTTTTCCCAGCGGATAAAGTTGCAAGACTGCAGTCAAGGGTCCGCAATGTACCACACATCCTCGCGTGTCCATACATTCGGCAATGCAGATTCTGGGGTCCATGGTCTCCACCTTCAGTATGGTGGGGTATGCCCAGTTTCACTCCAGGTCCATACAACATCTGATCCTTTCCAGGTGGAATGGGTAGTATCATCAGATCAGTACTGTCTCTTGAAGTGTGTCTGTCTCTCACCTGGTGGCTACAGACGTTACACTTGACAAAGGGTGGCCATTTTGGATTTCCCGGATTAGGTGATCCTCCCCACGGATGCCAGTCTTCACGGATGGGGCTCAGTAACCGGTCCACACGTCTTTCAAGGTCGATGGACTTTAGCCAAAAGGTGCTTGCTAATCTATGTCCTGCAACTTTGGGCAGTCTAAAGAGCTCTTGTTCAGGCTCAGGATCTCCTCCAGTGCAGGCCTGTTAAGAAGTAGTTGCCTATCTAAACCATCAAGGGGGCACTCTCAGCAGTCTGGCTATGGCAGAGGTGGAGTGCATGCTCCAGTGGGCCGAGGCTCACCTTCTGGCCATCTCAGTGGTATTTCTGCCAGGGATCCTCAGTCGGCAGACCTGATGGCCTCTCATCACAATCACAAAGTCACAATCTACGGATCCAGGGCCAGAGATCCACAGGCGGATTTTGTGGATGCTCTAGCAGTACGGTGGACCTTCCATCTGGGATACCTGTTCCCTCCGGTATCACTGTTACCCAGAGTTCTACGCAAGTTCAAGCGGGAAGGCACCATTATACTGATACCTCCCGCATGGCCCAGTCACCATTGGTTTGCAAATTTCCAAAATCTGTCCATGGACATGCCATTCCTACTACCACAGTGAACAGACCTGTTGTCTCAGGGTCCCAGTCTGCATCGGTACCTGGCTCGACTGTCTTTGATGACTTGGCTCTTGAGACATCAATCCTCAGAGCTCTCAGATGCAGTGATACATACAATGCTGTGGGCTCTTAAGCCATCTTCAGCCCACATCTATTACCGGATCTTGCACGCTTATTTATAGTGGTGTGCACCTAGGCACTATGACCCCCTTGCCCTTAGGGTCTCCAGGTTACTGGACTTTCTGCAGGCAGTCTTAGACCTTAGAGTCTTGAGGAAGTCCCGAGTTTGCATGGTACGAAAAGCGTTGATGTCATCCCTATTCATTAGAGCCGGATACTACCTGAGTGACGGACCGCTACAGAGCTGCTTTCACCATCCACGGCTATTTCAAATTGGCATCAGGAGCGGCATTCTTCTCACATGCCAGGACAGGTCTCCTATATTAGCCGTGGCTGATGGTGGAATCTATGCTCTTATTGGCCGTATACGAACCTGGGTGCCTGTGTGACAGGAGCAGAGGACAACAGCACTAAACGTTATTATCAGCGGGCGTCTCCAATCAGAGGTAGGAGTGCTATCCTTCCCGCTTGCCAAGACCGAATTTTACGTCAATTAATGCCCGTGGCATACTGAGAGCTTCATGCTCAGAGTGAGCAAACATTTGTTACTCTGTATCACCATCTCTGTTGCTATTGGAAATTCCCGCTGGATCGGGTAAATATAGCACAGAGTTTCATCCCCTGCACCGGGACGCTGGTGCCAGGTAAACTGTTACTGCTACTAATTAATTACACTGCTCAAAAAAATAAAGGGAACACTAAAATAACACATCCTAGATCTGAATGAATGAAATATTCTTATTAAATACTTTGTTCTTTACATAGTTGAATGTGCTGACAACAAAATCACACAAAAATTATCAATGGAAATCAAATTTATTAACCCATGGAGGTCTGGATTTGGAGTCACACTCAAAATTAAAGTGGAAAAACACACTACAGGCTGATCCAACTTTGATGTAATGTCCTTAAAAGAAGTCAAAATGAGGCTCAGTAGTGTGTGTGGCCTCCACGTGCCTGTATGACCTCCCTACAATGCCTGGGCATGCTCCTGATGAGGTGGCGGATGGTCTCCTGAGGGATCTCCTCCCAGACCTGGACTAAAGCATCCGCCAACTCCTGGACAGTCTGTGGTGCAACGTGGCGTTGGTGGATGGAGCGAGACATGATGTCCCAGATGTGCTCAATTGGATTCAGGTCTGGGGAATGGGCGGGCCAGTCCATAGCATCAATGCCTTCGTCTTGCAGGAACTGCTGACACTCTCCAGCCACATGAAGTCTAGCATTGTCTTGCATTAGGAGGAACCCAGGGCCAACCGCACCAGCATATGGTCTCACAAGGGGTCTGAGGATCTCATCTCGGTACCTAATGGCAGTCAGGCTACCTCTGGTGAGCACATGGAGGGCTGTGCGGCCCCCCAAAGAAATGTCACCCAACACCATTACTGACCCACTGCCAAACCGGTCATGCTGGAGGATGTTGCAGGCAGCAGAACGTTCTCCTTGGCGTCTCCAGACTCTGTCACGTCTGTCACATGTGCTCAGTGAGAACCTGCTTTCATCTGTGAAGAGCACAGGGCGCCAGTGGCGAATTTGCCAATCTTGGTGTTCTCTGGCAAATGTCAACCGTCCTGCATGGTGTTGGGCTGTAAGCACAACCCCCACCTGTGGACGTCGGGCCCTCATACCACCCTCATGGAGTCTGTTTCTGATCCACTGAGTAGACACATGCACATTTGTGGCTTGCTGGTGGTCATTTTGCAGGGCTCTGGCAGTGCTCCTCCTGTTCCTCCTTGCACAAAGGCGAAGGTAGCGGTCCTGCTGCTGGGTTGTTGCCCTCCTACGGCCTCCTCCACGTCTCCTGATGTACTGGCCTGTCTCCTGGTAGCGCCTCCATGCTCTGGACACTACGCTGACAGACACAGCAAACCTTCTTGCCACAGCTCGCATTGCTGTGCCATCGTGGATGAGCTGCACTACCTGAGCCACTTGTGTGGGTTGTAGACTCCGTCTCATGCTACCACTAGAGTGAAAGCACCGCCAGCTTTCAAAAGTGACCAAAACATCAGCCAGAAAGCATAAGAGCTGAGAAGTGGTCTGTGGCCACCACCTGCAGAACAACTCCTTTATTGGGGATGTCTTGCTAATTGCCTATAATTCCCACCTGTTGTCTATTCCATTTGCACAACAGCATGTGAAATTGATTGTCAATCAGTGTTGCTTCCTAAGTGGACAGTTTGATTTCACAGAAGTGTGATTGACTTGGAGTTACATTGTGTTGTTTCCGTGTTCCCTTTATTTTTTTAAGCAGTGTATAGGACTATACACATTATAGGACTATAGCATTCCATTGCATGTGCATTTACCTGTAGCACTACTATTATTGGAACGTGTCTGCCTTTACTAAAAGGAAATATAGTGTTGCTATTTAGCAATTAGCGTGTAAAGTCCATAGTAATATATTTGGCTGCAGTCCAAGACTAACATCTATTATCCAACTCTATCTCTCCATATTTTTTTATCTTTTATTTATTTATAATATATGTGAAAGTAATTGTTGTTACTATAAGGTGTATTATTTTAATTAAATCACAGTAAAATATTGTTATTCTAAGCAAGTTTCTCATTTTTAAATTTATGAATTCAAACACAATTTTATGAACCAAGGGTAAATTTAATTAATAACGTCAGTACATCAAGCGCAATAATTCTCTTTTGATAGTGTTAGACCTTAGTTTTCTCCTAGCATAGAATGGGTAGACCTGCAAGTGAGCAGGGCAAAAAGGACTAAAAAGTCTGACCCGGGGCACACTTTATTTATTGATGAATTAAAATGTAACTTTTATTAATACTAATAAAACTGTAAGTTACACAAAGTCACTAGAGAAATACATAATGCCGTGAGGCAATAATCAAACAAATGCATACCGCCGTGAGGCAATTTCTAAAAATTGTAATAATGGATAAATTCTAACTAATATGGCAGACCATTCTCTGCCATAAGCTAAAATATTAATCGGTAATAATGCTCAACACTTTTATGTGGTGAAAAAACTGGCAACATAGAACGATAATAGCAAATCAGGGTGTACTGAATCACCACATGGATTTATGAGCAGCGATACATAGAAATCTCCCCAAGGTCTATAACCTAATTGCAAAAGTAATAGGGAGAGTAGGCTTCACTGCGCCTAATTCCAAGCCATCAAAATGTATTTCGTCATCCGTAGAGTTTATATGTGCTTCCAAACACAATTAGAAATGAATGGACCAATGGGCCCCATATATGAAAAAATGCAGCTTTCCTACACAGAATGATATGATTGAAATCACATATCATCAAACTTGTCAGCATCTGTGTAGGGTTTATATGTGCTCCCAAACACAATTAAACATAAATGGACCAATAGGTCCCATATATATATAAAATGCAAAATTACTACACAGAATGATATAATTGAAATTGCATGCCAAGCATATGGTCTCATAACTGTATAAGCACATTGGATAGAAATAAAGAATTATACCGGGGTGTTGGAAGGTACAGACCTTCTGCTGTCCCAACATCTGCCTAGTGCATCGAATATTGGGATGAGAGAGATCTGTTCCCTTAGCCCCGGTAAGGAACAAGAAAAGTAGAGGTACCCACTTCTACTTTTCCAATATTGCTGCTCAGAGCCCTCTGTTGCTCAAAAGCATTGCACTTTCAAATAGATTCTTGGTCACCTGACTAAGTGACCAAGCTCTAGGAGCGAAACGTACGTCTTCCGGTTTCCGGTCCAGGCCGTGTCCGACTTCCGGTTGCGGACTATGGACGCCGGTGGCTTCACAGCGCACTCACAAGCCACCAGATGCCCTTACCATAGCTGTACCAGGTTCACCGCAATTATGATAAGTACATTGTAGATACTGTCATGGAATTTGTGTAGTTAGCAGCATTTACAATTAGTGCACCAGATCTGATATTTATATTAATATGAACACAGGACATTGGTTGTGCTGATTATCATTTATGCCACATATGTTTGCATCATCTAGTTCATTTGTAAGGAAATACATATGGTTTGTTACACCGATGTTTGGCACATTCTTATCTTCATGCAGACTGAGTACATTCTAGTAGCTGAACACTCCATAGAGGTAGCATTATCTTCAATCAGAATGCATGATTTATTGGAAACACAGCTAATTAATTGAAGCATATAGCATACCTCCCAACTGTCCCGATTTTCGCGGGACAGTCCCGTTTTTTGAGGACTGTCCAGCTGTCCCACCCGGAGGCGTGGCTCGCGATCGTGGGTCCTCCGTGAAGCCATGCCCCCTTTTCTTAGGTCGCACCCCTTTTTCGGGAGCGCGCGCGGCTTCGCCGCGCATGTGTCCCTCTTTCAAAAAGTTACAAGTTGGGAGGTATGCATATAGGGCATTATTCAGCAGAATCTATTTGAATGTGCAAGTGTGGTTTATTAGCCAGCCAAGCACCAAGAGATCTGTAGATTCATGTTTACTTTGCACAGTTTTCTTTTATTCCTTTTTCTATAGGTTACTCACTCTCTCATTCCAGCAGCCGGGCTACTCTGCAATGCTTTTAAGCAACAGAGGGCTCTGAGCAGCAATATTGGAAAAGCAGAAGTGGGTACCTCTACTTTTCTTGCTCCTTACCGGGGCTAAGGGAACAGATCTCTCTCATCCCAATATTCGATGCACTAGGCAGATGTTGGGACAGCAGAAGGTCTGTACCTTCCAACACCCCGGTATAATTCTTTATTTCTATCCAATGTGCTTATACAGTTATGAGACCATATGCTTTGCTCAAAACTACTGTGAATTTCTCAAAATTTGGGTTTAAGGCATGGCTATATGATACTAAAAACTGGATACTACACTCTATCATTTAATATATGTATGAGAAGAATAACTATGACTGCTTAACTACCACCATTACAATGAATTGATCTGCATTGATGCGTATGATACGTACAGTATAAGATTTATCATAAGAGGACATTATAGCCATAGTTGGATGGCATGCAATTTCAATTACATCATTCTGTGTAGTAATTTAGCATTTTTTATATATGGGACCTATTGGTCCATTTATGTTTAATTGTGTTTGGGAGCACATATAATCCCTACACAGATGCTGACAAGTTTGATGATATGTGACTTCAATCATATCATTCTGTGTAGGAAAGCTGCATTTTTTCATATATGGGGCCCATTGGTCCATTCATTTCTAATAATGGGGCAGATGTATTAACCTGGATAAGGCTTAAGGAAGTGAAAACCAGTGATATGTGCAAGCTGATAAAGGCACCAGCCAATCAGCTCCAATATGTAAATTAACAGTTAGGATCTGATTGGCTGGTGCCTTTATCACCTTGCACATATCACTGGTTTATCACTTCCTTATGCCTTCTCCAGGTTAATACATCTGCCCCAATGTTCTCTAGACCAGGTATCACAAAGCATCTAAGTAATATAACAAGCGTTGGAGAGCTGGTCTGGCTGGCATATAACAGACACAGGGGCAGATTTATTAATCCTGGAGAAGTGATAAAGTGGAAGGTGATAAAGCACCAGCCAGTCAGCTTCTAACTGTCATTTCTCTAACGTCCTAGTGGATGCTGGGGACTCCGTCAGGACCATGGGGAATAGCGGCTCCGCAGGAGACAGGGCACAAAAAGTAAGCTTTTAGGATCACATGGTGTGTACTGGCTCCTCCCCCTATGACCCTCCTCCAAGCCTCAGTTAGGTTTTTGTGCCCGTCCGAGCAGGGTGCAATCTAGGTGGCTCTCATAAAGAGCTGCTTAGAAAAAGTTTTTTAGGTTTCTTATTTTCAGTGAGTCCTGCTGGCAACAGGCTCACTGCTACGAGGGACTTAGGGGAGAGAAGTGAACTCACCTGCGTGCAGGATGGATTTGCTTCTTAGGCTACTGGACACCATTAGCTCCAGAGGGATCGAACACAGGCCCAGCCATGGAGTCCGGTCCCGGAGCCGTGCCGCCGACCCCCCTTGCAGATGCCGAAGTTGAAGAGGTCCAGAGGTCCGGAAACAGGCGGCAGAAGACTTTCAGTCTTCATAAGGTAGTGCACAGCACTGCAGCTGTGCGCCATTGTTGTCGGCACACTTCACACCAGCGGTCACTGAGGGTGCAGGGCGCTGGGGGGGGGGGGGCGCTCTGGGCAGCAATGTATAATACCTTTTTCTATGGCTAAAATACATCACATATAGCCCTTGAGGCTATATGGATGTATTTAACCCCTGCCATATATCGCAAACTCCGGGAGAAGAGCCCGCCGTTTTAGGGGGCGGGGCCTATTCTCCTCAGCACACAGCGCCATTTTCCTGCTCAGCTCCGCTGTGAGGAAGGCTCCCAGGACTCTCCCCTGCACTGCACTACAGAAACAGGGTAAAACAGAGAAGGGGGGCATATTTTGGCGATATTTTTATATATTAAGCGCATATAACAGAAACAACACCTTTTAGGGTTGTTTATATACATTTTTATAGCGCTTTGGTGTGTGCTGGCAAACTCTCCCTCTGTCTCCCCAAAGGGCTAGTGGGGTCCTGTCTTCGATAAGAGCATTCCCTGTGTGTCTGCTGTGTGTCGGTACGTGTGTGTCGACATGTATGAGGATGATGTTGGTGTGGAGGCGGAGCAATTGCCGGTAATGGTGATGTCACCCCCTAGGGAGTCGACACCGGAATGGATGGCTTTAATTATGGAATTACGTGATAATGTTAGCACGCTGCAAAAGTCAGTTGACGACATGAGACGGCCGGAAAACCAGTTAGTACCTGTCCAGGCGTCTCAGGCACCGTCAGGGGCTGTAAAACGTCCCTTACCTCAGTCAGTCGACACAGGTGAATCTAGTGTCGACGGTGAAGAAAGAAACGTATTTTCCAATAGGGCCACACGTTATATGATCACGGCAATGAAGGAGGCTTTGCATATCTCTGATACTGCAGGTACCTCAAAGGGGGGTATTATGTGGGGTGTGAAAAAACTACCTGTAGCTTTTCCAGAATCAGAGGAATTGAATGACGTGTGTGATGAAGCGTGGGTTAACCCCGATAGAAAACTGCTAATTTCAAAGAAGTTATTGGCATTATACCCTTTCCCACCAGAGGTTAGGGCGCGCTGGGAAACACCCCCTAGGGTGGATAAGGCGCTCACACGCTTATCAAAACAAGTGGCGTTACCGTCTCCTGATACGGCCGCCCTCAAGGATCCAGCTGATAGGAGGCTGGAAACTACCCTGAAGAGTATATACACACATACTGGTGTTATACTGCGACCAGCAATAGCCTCAGCCTGGATGTGCAGTGCTGGGGTGGTGTGGTCGGATTCCCTGACTGAAAATATTGATACCCTGGATAGGGACAGTATTTTATTGACTATAGAGCAATTAAAGGATGCTTTTCTTTATATGCGAGATGCTCAGAGGGATATTTGCACTCTGGCATCGAGAGTAAGTGCGATGTCCATATCTGCCAGAAGAAGTTTATGGACGCGACAGTGGTCAGGTGATGCGGATTCCAAACGGCATATGGAAGTATTGCCGTATAAAGGAGAGGAATTATTTGGGGTCGGTCTATCGGATCTGGTGGCCACGGCAACAGCCGGAAAATCCACTTTTTTACCTCAGGTCACCTCCCAACAGAAAAAGACACCGTCTTTTCAGCCGCAGTCCTTTCGTTCCTATAAGAACAAGCGGGCAAAAGGACAGTCATATTTGCCCAGAGGCAAAGGAAGGGGTAAGAGGGTGCAGCAAGCAACTACTTCCCACGAACAGAAGCCCTCCCCGGCTTCTACAAAGCCCTCAGCATGAAGCTGGGGCTGTGCAAGCGGACTCAGGGGCGGTGGGGGGTCGACTAAAGATTTTCAGCACACAGTGGGCGCGCTCACAGGTGGACCCTTGGATCCTGCAGGTAGTATCTCAGGGTTACAAGTTGGAATTCGAAAAGTCTCCCCCTCGCCGGTTCCTAAAGTCTGCTTTACCAACGTCTCCCTCAGAAAGGGCGACGGTATTGGAAGCCATTCACAAGCTGAATTCTCAGCAGGTGATAGTCAAGGTACCCCTCCTACAACAGGGAAAGGGGTATTATTCCACACTATTTGTGGTACCGAAGCCGGACGGTTCGGTAAGACCTATTCTAAATCTGAAATCCTTGAACCTGTACATACAGAAATTCAAGTTCAAGATGGAGTCACTCAGAGCAGTGATAGCGAATCTGGAAGAAGGGGACTTCATGGTGTCCCTGGACATAAAAGATGCTTATCTGCATGTCCCAATTTACCCTTCACACCAAGGGTATCTCAGGTTCGTGATACAAAACTGTCATTATCAGTTTCAAACGCTGCCGTTTGGTTTGTCCACGGCACCTCTGGTCTTTACCAAGGTAATGGCCGAAATGATGGTTCTTCTACGAAGAAAAGGCGTATTAATTATCCCTTACTTGGACGATCTCCTGATAAGGGCAAGGTCCAGAGAACAGCTGGAAGTCGGAGTAGCACTAACCCAAGTAGTGCTTCAACAACACGGGTGGATTGTGAATCTTCCAAAATCTCAATTGACCCCGACGACACGTCTGCTGTTCCTGGGAATGATTCTGGACACTGTTCAGAAAAAGGTGTTTCTCCCGGAGGAGAAAGCAAGGGAGTTATCCGAACTTGTCAGGAACCTCCTAAAACCAGGAAATGTGTCAGTACATCAATGCACAAGAGTCCTGGGAAAGATGGTGGCTTCTTACGAAGCAATTCCATTCGGCAGATTCCACGCACGAATATTTCAGTGGGATCTGCTGGACAAATGGTCCGGATCGCATCTGCACATGCATCAGCGGATAACACTGTCACCAAGAACAAGGGTGTCTCTTCTGTGGTGGTTGCAGAGTGCCCATCTGTTAGAGGGCCGCAGATTCGGCATACAGGACTGGGTCCTGGTGACTACGGATGCCAGCCTACGAGGCTGGGGAGCAGTCACACAGGGAAGAAACTTCCAGGGCGTGTGGTCGAACCTGGAGACGTCTCTTCACATAAATATACTGGAGCTAAGAGCGATTTACAATGCTCTAAGCCTGGCAAAACCGCTGCTTCAGGGTCAGCCGGTGTTGATCCAGTCGGACAACATCACGGCAGTCGCCCACGTAAACAGACAGGGCGGCACGAGAAGCAGAAGAGCAATGACAGAAGCTGCAAGGATTCTTCGCTGGGCGGAAAATCATGTCATAGCACTGTCAGCAGTGTTCATTCCGGGAGTGGACAACTGGGAAGCAGACTTCCTCAGCAGACACGACCTCCACCCGGGAGAGTGGGGACTTCATCCAGAAGTCTTCCACATGATTGTGAACCGTTGGGAAAAACCAAAGGTGGACATGATGGCGTCCCGCCTCAACAAGAAACTGGACAGATATTGCGCCAGGTCAAGAGACCCTCAGGCAATAGCTGTGGACGCTCTGGTAACACCGTGGGTGTACCAGTCCGTGTATGTGTTTCCTCCTCTGCCTCTCATACCAAAGGTACTGAGAATTATACGGCTACGGGGAGTAAGAACAATACTCGTGGCTCCGGATTGGCCGAGAAGGACTTGGTACCCGGAACTTCAAGAGATGCTCACGGAAGAGCCGTGGCCTCTACCGTTAAGAAGGGATCTGCTTCAGCAGGGACCTTGTATGTTCCAAGACTTACCGCGACTGCGTTTGACGGCATGGCGGTTGAACGCCGGATTCTAAAAGAAAAGGGCATTCCAGAGGAAGTTATTCCTACCTTGATTAAAGCCAGGAAGGAAGTGACCGCACAACATTATCACCGCATTTGGAGAAAATATGTTGCGTGGTGTGAGGCCAAGAAGGCCCCAACGGAGGAATTTCAATTGGGTCGATTCCTACATTTCCTGCAGGCAGGATTGTCTATGGGCCTCAAATTGGGGTCTATTAAGGTTCAAATTTCGGCCTTATCGATTTTCTTCCAGAAAGAATTGGCTTCAGTGCCTGAAGTACAAACCTTTGTCAAAGGTGTACTACATATACAGCCCCCGATTGTGCCTCCAGTGGCACCGTGGGATCTCAACGTAGTTTTGGATTTTCTCAAATCCCATTGGTTTGAGCCGCTCAAATCGGTAGATTTGAAGTATCTTACATGGAAAGTAACCATGCTACTGGCCTTGGCTTCAGCCAGGAGAGTATCAGAGTTGGCGGCTTTATCGTACAAAAGCCCATATCTGATTTTCCATTCGGACAGGGCAGAACTGCGGACGCGTCCTCAGTTTCTGCCTAAGGTGGTTTCGGCTTTTCACTTGAACCAGCCTATTGTGGTGCCTGCGGCTACTAGCGACTTGGAGGACTCCAAGTTGCTGGACGTTGTCAGAGCATTGAAAATATATATTTCAAGGACGGCTGGAGTCAGAAAATCTGACTCGCTGTTTATCCTGTATGCACCCAACAAGATGGGTGCTCCTGCGTCTAAGCAGACGATTGCTCGTTGGATCTGTAGCACAATCCAACTTGCACATTCTGTGGCAGGCCTGCCACAGCCTAAATCTGTAAATGCCCACTCCACAAGGAAGGTGGGCTCATCTTGGGCGGCTGCCCGAGGGGTCTCGGCATTACAACTTTGCCGAGCAGCTACGTGGTCAGGGGAGAACACGTTTGTAAAATTTTACAAATTTGATACTCTGGCTAAGGAGGACCTGGAGTTCTCTCATTCGGTGCTGCAGAGTCATCCGCACTCTCCCGCCCGTTTGGGAGCTTTGGTATAATCCCCATGGTCCTGACGGAGTCCCCAGCATCCACTAGGACGTTAGAGAAAATAAGAATTTACTTACCGATAATTCTATTTCTCATAGTCCGTAGTGGATGCTGGGCGCCCATCCCAAGTGCGGATTGTCTGCAATACTTGTACATAGTTATTGTTACAAAAATCGGGTTATTATTGTTGTGAGCCATCTTTTCAGAGGCTTCTTCGTTGTTATCATACTGTTAACTGGGTTCAAATCACAAGTTGTACGGTGTGATTGGTGTGGCTGGTATGAGTCTTACCCGGGATTCAAGATCCTTCCTTATTGTGTACGCTCGTCCGGGCACAGTACCTAACTGAGGCTTGGAGGAGGGTCATAGGGGGAGGAGCCAGTACACACCATGTGATCCTAAAAGCTTACTTTTTGTGCCCTGTCTCCTGCGGAGCCGCTATTCCCCATGGTCCTGACGGAGTCCCCAGCATCCACTACGGACTATGAGAAATAGAATTATCGGTAAGTAAATTCTTATTTTTTCAAACCCACCCTGTGACATGCCAGTTAGGAGCTGATTGGATGGTCATTTATCACCTTCCACTTTATCACTTCACCAGGCTTATTAAATCTGCCCCTGTGTTTGGAAGCACATATAAACTCTACGGATGACTAAATAAATTTTGATGGCTTGGAATTAGGCGCAGTGAAGCCTACTCTCCCTATTATTTTTGCAATTAGGTTATAGACCTTAGGGAGATTTCTATGTATCGCTGCTCATAAATCCATGTGGTGATTCAGTACACCCTGATTTGCTATTATCGTTCTATGTTGCCAGTTTTTTCACCACATAAAAGTGTTGAGCATTATTACCCATTAATATTTTCGTACATGGCAGAGAATGGTCTGCCATATTAGTTAGAATTTATCCATTATTACAATTTTTAGAAATTGCCTCACGGCGGTGTGCATTTGTTTGATTATTGCCTCACGGCATTATGTATTTGTCTAGTGACTTTGTGTAACTTACAGTTTTATTAGAAAAAACAGAAGACTGCTTCTACAGCGCCTCAATTGCAGGAGGCTAATAATCAAATTACCCTGATACATGCGCGGCTGAAAAACACTATGTGGGTGTTTGGTTGGAGAATATAGAAACAGACAAAATCAGCTGCGCAAAGTATCAGGGAAAGGACAGTACAATTTTAGGAGAACCGATGTATGTATATAAATTGATTTATTAATGAAAAAGCATAAAATAGCAGTAAAAGATGACATAAAATTGTTGGATATAAAAAGGCACACCTTGACTAAGTTTATCCGTTTAAACAGACACCAAATAGTGTCGGTTCTCTATATGGAAGTCCACAAAAGGAAATAAAGTCCAGCTGTTTGTTGGAAAGCAATAGATGGTAATAGCCGTAATGTTAATACTGGAAGTGAATGATCAGTGCAGTAGACATCCCATAATAATAAATAGGGGGAGTGATCCAGTGTTATTTATTGTTCAATTACCTCTCCTTAGGTGGGCTGGTCCAAAGCCGAGCGTCCTCGGCGATGTGTCCTGCAATGCCCACTGTGCGAATGCCGCAGGGGAGAGGGAGCCGTGGATTCACTGTAAAGTGTATGCCGTGTGCTGGTTTATCCGGCTGACGGGGAGCCGTATGTTGATACGGGCGGCTCGAGAATTCAGATCCGCGGCTATTCTAGGATCTCTGTGGAGATGAAGGACGGCTTGCGGGGAGAACAAACCCGCTAATGCTTTCAAATCGGATACCTCGGCAGGTGTGCAGACAGGAGGCGTGGCCTAACTAGTTTCGTCACGTGACCCGTGACTTTCTCAAAGGAATATACCAGCCTCAATCTGGATCCACTTTTAAAGCAGGATAATTAGTTAATTATATACAGGTGTAAACATTCATTGGATTGCTCCTAGCTAATTACATACATCGGCTCTCAAGGGATACAAAGCTGATACAAATATCCAGCTGTGCTGAATTATAATCCCAACACTTTAAAAGTACTAAAATTGTGTCTACATTAATTCAATATAATATAAAAACGCTCAGAAAATTAATAAACTTAATAATAATAAAACATGATAAGTAATAAAATAAAACAACAAAGAATGAAGCCAAGGGGCGCAAAGTAAAAATAATATTAGTAATAATAATATTTTAACCAAAGGGTCTAAAATTATATTAATTATATTAATAGAACTATATAATAATATATGCAAATATGTGTTATGCAAATACGGATGGAAAATATATAATAAAAGAATGACAATAAAAAATAATAAACATTGCTCAAAGTTAGAATCGAACCAGGATAACTTAAATTTACCAACGCATAGGATAATACCACTATGCCACAGAGGCTGGGATAGAGGATTATCAACATTTGAAACATTTAAAAAATATTATGACAGCATGTTTATAAAGGGGTCATAGGTTATAATAGTGGTATTATCCTATGCGTTGGTAAATTTAAGTTATCCTGGTTCGATTCTAACTGTGACCAATATTTTGAGCAATGTTTATTATTTTTTATTGTCATTCTTTTATTATATATTTTCCATCCGTATTTGCATAACACATATTTGCATATATTATTATATAGTTCTATTAATATAATTAATATAATTTTAGACCCTTTGGTTAAAATATTATTATTACTAATATTATTTTTACTTTGCGCCCCTTGGCTTCATTCTTTGTTGTTTTATTTTATTACTTATCATGTTTTATTATTATTAAGTTTATTAATTTTCTGAGCGTTTTTATATTATATTGAATTAATGTAGACACATTTTTAGTACTTTTAAAGTGTTGGGATTATAATTCAGCACAGCTGGATATTTGTATCAGCTTTGTATCCCTTGAGAGCCGATGTATGTAATTAGCTAGGAGCAATCCAATGAATGTTTACACCTGTATATAATTAACTAATTATCCTGCTTTAAAAGTGGATCCAGATTGAGGCTGGTATATTCCTTTGAGAAAGTCACGGGTCACGTGACGAAACTAGTTAGGCCACGCCTCCTGTCTGCACACCTGCCGAGGTATCCGATTTGAAAGCATTAGCGGGTTTGTTCTCCCCGCAAGCCGTCCTTCATCTCCACAGAGATCCTAGAATAGCCGCGGATCTGAATTCTCGAGCCGCCCGTATCAACATACGGCTCCCCGTCAGCCGGATAAACCAGCACACGGCATACACTTTACAGTGAATCCACGGCTCCCTCTCCCCTGCGGCATTCGCACAGTGGGCATTGCAGGACACATCGCCGAGGACGCTCGGCTTTGGACCAGCCCACCTAAGGAGAGGTAATTGAACAATAAATAACACTGGATCACTCCCCCAATTTATTATTATGGGATGTCTACTGCACTGATCATTCACTTCCAGTATTAACATTACGGCTATTACCATCTATTGCTTTCCAACAAACAGCTGGACTTTATTTCCTTTTGTGGACTTCCATATAGAGAACCGACACTATTTGGTGTCTGTTTAAACGGATAAACTTAGTCAAGGTGTGCCTTTTTATATCCAACAATTTTATGTCATCTTTTACTGCTATTTTATGCTTTTTCATTAATAAATCAATTTATATACATACATCGGTTCTCCTAAAATTGTACTGTCCTTTCCCTGATACTTTGCGCAGCTGATTTTGTCTGTTTTTACAGTTTTATTAGTATTAATAAAAGTTTAATTTTAATTCATCAATAAATAAAGTGTGCCCCGGGTCAGACTTTTTAGTCCTTTTTGCCCTGCTCACTTGCAGGTCTACCCATTCTAGTTTGTTGAACTAATTTCCTGGGAGCACCACCAACCCAGTGCCTAAGGTATTATACCAATTGAGCCTATATGTTGGTTATTACATTATCATACAACTCGTAGTGAGTTGAAATTGACTGTGTTAACTTTTCACAGGTCTAGTGCGGTTTGAAACACTTTTTGTTTTCTCTAGCATCCCTGAAAGTATAAGTTTCTACACTATCAGTGTGGTTTCAACGAAAGATCGCTCCACTACAAGATGTGCATACTTTTTTTCAAGGAATACTTCATATCCAGCCTCCCTTTGTTCGTCCAGTGGCCCCCTGGGATTTATCCCTGGTCCTGCAAGCTCTTAAAACTTCCCCATTTGAGCCTTTAGGGCCAGTTAACCTTAAGTGGCTGTCGGCAAAAGTGTTATTTCTCCTGGCTATTGCCTCTGCAAGAAGGGTGTCTAATTTGGGAGCACTTTCCTGTTGTCCTCCATTTCTGATCTTCTATCACGATATCTATCTGATATCTATCTGATCTTCTATCAGACCAAGGGGCCAATTCAGCATCAGTCGCTATTGTGCTGAAACACAATTAATACCACCTACACCCCAATTAAGGACTGTGGATCCTATGGACCTCGAAGAAAAAGAGGTAACCATGGTAGGTCTACCATAACTCTTGTTTTTCAATATATTTTTCAGTTACAAAGAAATGTATCCAAATTGAATAAAGTCTATACCTTCATTTTCAGTTGCATAGGAATTCTGGCGAAAAAAGAAGAAAACTATAATATGTACATAATAGCTAGAAAAGAATAAAGCATCAAATGTGACTTTTTCCAGTTAAAAGCTAGCTAAAGTGATCTAATATGGCCTTAAATATTCGTATTGCTGTATTATGTAGGCAAGCTATGTACTATGAAATTATATTATTTGTCAATGGTAAATTATGGGAGTCTGTAGGTTACAGCTTTTTAAGAGGGGTTAAATATGAAAACTGATACACCCAGTAAGAAAAAATAATTTAAATTCTAGCAAGCAAACATCTCCTTTCAGATTCTAAACTACTTTAAATATCAGTTTTCATAAGCAGTCCTATATTGGCTCATGTCACAACTGAGGGCTGGTGAAGGTAACTAGAAGCCCCAGTTAAAGGGGCTGACAGGTACCGGAATTTAGGAGGAGTGAGTAGACTCCTAGACATGCGGTAGACAGTAGCAGTAAGTGCCCGAAGGCGTGACCACGACAACTGGAGTTATCTTTAAGGATATTTATTACATAAAAGTCATATAAGGTGCAACGAAACAAATAAAAGTCACAGGTGAGTATAATACAGCTGGTTAGGACCAGCAATCCGGAATGAGCGTGAAAGTTCAGTACAACACTTGGGAACCCAGGTGAGGTATAACGTGAAGCTGAGAATAGCAAGTGAACTGTAAATAATACTGGGGTGCTCAGGTAAATTATAAATGAAGCTGTGGTTCGTAGATAAACTGTAGGTGAAGCTGGGGTTTGCTGGAGAACTGTAGAAGAAGCTGGGGTTCGCTGGAGAACTGTAAAAGAAGCTGGGGTTCGCAGGAGAACTGTAGAAGAAGCTGGGGTTCACAGGAACACAGAGGGTAACTGGAGAGTGGCTACTGGAAAGCCGGAGCATAACCCTTTTGTTAGCACTGGGTGCGGGAGCAAGATGACAGGCTGCACCACAGGGCTTAACCACTGGGGAGCTGGAACAACACCGCAAGGGGGAATCACCGGGGAGTCAGGCTGAACTGCAGGAGAAGTCCACAGTGAACTGCAC
This sequence comes from Pseudophryne corroboree, assembly GCF_028390025.1. Classification (NCBI taxonomy): domain Eukaryota; kingdom Metazoa; phylum Chordata; class Amphibia; order Anura; family Myobatrachidae; genus Pseudophryne; species Pseudophryne corroboree. The sequence goes on from NC_086451.1 coordinate 138,094,542, forward strand.
ACTGTATTCACAGGATAGACAATGGAAGCACTGACAATCTCCTGGGAGCTGGAACAGGATATTTATACCTACTGCATAGCAGGGATTGGTCTGGCAATTATGACATGGCTCCAGCAGCACTGAGGATAGTTGAATTGGTATCATGTGTCAAAGTCCAAGATGGCTGTGCCCATTAACAGAACCAGAAGGGGAACTAAGTACTGTGAAGCATGAGTACAAACAACAATGGCGGCGGAGGCCGCAGCACCAGAGACTCAACGCGCACCGCTGCCACAGGGATGGAAGCAGCGGCCGAGGCACATCCAGCAGTGGACCACAGACGCGGCAGGTACAGCCGCGATGTGGCTGAAAGCGTCGCACCTCCTTGAGTACATATACTGCGGCGGCCGCTGAAACCAGCGCTGCAGGCAATAGATATAACTAAGGCCCAGCCCTGGCTCGCTGAGCCAACCTCAGGAGGCACCTAACAGGTAGAAAGCGGTGTCTCAGTACCCGGATCGTGACAGCTCAACTAGGACTCTAAACTTTAGCAAAGCCAACTTTGACATGTTGATTGAAATTTTAAGGGACATTGAATGGGAAATTTTGTTTCAAGGAAAAAATACTGTGAAGAAATGGGAGGTATCAATATCACTGCTCGGTAATAATACTCGCAAATTTATTCCCATGGGCAGCAAACAAAGGACTAAAAATTCCAAACCAGTATGGCTTAACAAAAAGATTATGGAACTAATGTGCAAAAAAAGGCGAGCAATCAAAAACAATAATGACATAGTGGACAAAATAAATGAGTTTTTCTCATTAGTATTTACAAGAGAGGACCAGATGCAGGGATTAACACACAATCTCACCCAAGATAATGTCACACTGCTAAGTGCTTATTTAAGTGAGGAGGTAGTCTATGATCGATTAAAAACAATTAAAATTAATAAGTGACCTGGTCACGATGGAATTCACCCAAGGGTTCTCATGGAGCTTCACTCTGAATTAGCAAGACCACTATTTTTCATCTTCAATGACTCGCTTACATCAGACATGGTTCCCAAAGGCTGGCGTATAGCGGAAGTTGTGCCGATATTCAAAAAGGGAAGTAAAGCTGAATCAGGTAATTATAGACCAGTTAGTCTTACATCTATAGTGGGGAAAGTACTGGAAGGTATTCTAAGGGAAAGTACACAGAAGTTCCTTAAAGCCAATAAGGTTATTAATAGGAACCAACATGGATTTGTGAAGGATAGATCATGCCAAACAAACTTACTAGGCTTTTATGAAACCGTTAGTGTGAACCTTGATCAGGGTAAGAAGGTGGATGTAATCTTTTTAGATTTTGCTAAAGCTTTCGATACAGTACCGCACATGAGACTTATCTATAAGTTACAAGAACTAGGGCTAGGGAGCACAATATGCACTTGGGTCTCAAATTGGTTAGATAATAGGGAGCAGCGCATTGTGGTAAATGGAACTTTTTCAAATTGGACTGAAGTACTAAGTGGTGTGCCACAAAGGTCTGTACTTGGACCACTATTGTTCAACATTTTCATTAAGGGTCTAGCAGCAGATCTAGAGAGCATGGTGTCAATTTCTGCAGACGATACCAAATTGTGTAAGTTTATAAATACGGAGGGGGATGCTGTCTCTTCAGAATGACTTAGTTGAACTGGAAGCATGGGAAGCAAAATGGAGAATGAGATTCAATACAGACAAGTGTAAGGCAATGCACTTTGGGAGCAGGAACAAAAATAACACCTACATACTAAATGGGGTAAAATGAGGGGATTCTGTACTGGAAATAGACTTAGGTGTTCACATAGCAAACTAAGCAGCAGTACCCAAAGTAGGATTGCAGCAAAGAAGACTAATAAGGTATTAGCATGCATAAACAGGGAATTGATGCAAGAGATGAGTGTTATACTCCCATTATATAAATCACTAGTGAGGCCACATCTTTAATACTGTGCACAATTTTGGGCACCATACTACAAAAAGGATATCTTGGAACTAGAAAAGGTTCAGAGGCAGGCAACCAAACGAATTAAGGGGATGGAGATGCTGGAATATGGGGAAAGGCTTGCAAGGCTAGGCATGTTTACACTGGAAAAGAGGAGACTAAGAAGGGGCATGATCAACATTTACAAATATATAAGGGGACAGTACACAGAGCTTGCGGGGTATCTGTTTTTGGTAAGATCAACACAGAGGACACATGGACACCCGCTTAGGTTAGAGGAGAGGAGATTTCGCACCCAGAGGCACAAAGGTTTTTTCGTAGTAAGGGCAATACATGTTTGGAATTCCCTGCCTGAGAGAGTAGTACTCAGTCAACACTTTTAAGAATGGGCTACATAAATTCCTAATGGATAAGGATATACAGGGTTATGGTAGGTAGTCACGCACTATAGTTATAAAAAAAAGAGGCATAAACACAACGTCCGACATTAGCAACAGACAAAATTAGTTCTACAAATAATACAGCGTAGGAGAACAAAAATAGTTTGAACTTGATGGACAAAATTGTCAACTTCAGAAATGTTACTAAATGACAACTTTTCAGATTTTTTTTGTAATTCAGCAGCAGCAACAGTTGTTTCATGGCAGAAAATGATGAATATGTAAGAAGTGGTCTTTATGGCTTAAGTACGAGCAGGTGGACTTATTCCTAGGAGTTTGCATAAGAGGTGGTCTATGGGTGGAATTCAATTGTTTGAAAAGTCGGTTGGGTGTCTGTTTTTTCCTGTCTATTAGATAGGAAAAAACAGACACCCAACTGACTTTTGAAACAATTGAATATCCCCCTATGTGTGTTAAGGAGAAAGTACTCCTAGGGGGGTATCCAATTAGCCCGTAAAATGTTATGTCTGCAAAAAAACAAGGTTTTAGGGTTTTATTGTGATTTTTTTTTTAAACCTTTTTGCCTGTGTCTATTTGCCGTTATTCTATTGTTTCAGTCCTGACCACTGAAAAAAGCCAGTTTTTTTGTGGATTTGGCTTTGCCTGTCAGAGGCAGGTAAAACCAAACCCCCGATAAGCACCGACATCGGTGGTTAAGCGCTGGTTATCGGAGCTGGTCGGATACCCCCTAGCCAGAGGCGGATTGGCCATAGGGTTTACAGGGAAGATTCCCGGTGGGCCGACGCACCCGTGGGTGCAAGGTGAAAATTTAGTATTAATTACTTAATACAGGTTCTGGCGCTAAGACTTGTGCTGGTTCTCTAAGCTGCTACCAGGGTGAGAGATAGTCAGTCTCTCATATACTGAAAATACCAAAAAGAAAAGAAATATGATAGCGCTAACAATTTTAACTGAACACAGGTGTTTTCTTAAAAATATATCACATTTATTTGTTAATATTCAATATATAGTCATAAATGACTTAGCACATATAAAACCATATGTTTAAAAAGCCTCTTATAGCCAGTCTCTAGCCCACGACAATTGATGTTAATCAAGCACACCTTTTTGTGTTATTAGAGTCCCTGTGACCGGTCACAATATCAACAGGATCCTTTACACTGGTTTGCAGACGTGTCCAATTTTATGGTATAGTTACCAATATTTTTGTGGATTAGCCGGGTATCCCACCTAGCGAAGGTCCAGAGGCTTATCTCCGTTCCGACACAGATGTATGATGGTTCTCCCTGTATTAATTTTCCACATCCATAGATGAAATGGGTCCAAAGGGACAACGTCTGACAAGGTGTCCTGATGGTGGCTTCGAATTGTCAAGGTGTAGACTGGTCTCCTAACGCGTTTCGCTGGCGTCTTGGCAGCTTTCTCAAAGACCTTTGAGAAAGCTGCCAAGACGCCAGCGAAACGCGTTAGGAGACCAGTCTACACCTTGACAATTCGAAGCCACCATCAGGACACCTTGTCAGACGTTGTCCCTTTGGACCCATTTCATCTATGGATGTGGAAAATTAATACAGGGAGAACCATCATACATCTGTGTCGGAACGGAGATAAGCCTCTGGACCTTCGCTAGGTGGGATACCCGGCTAATCCACAAAAATATTGGTAACTATACCATAAAATTGGACACGTCTGCAAACCAGTGTAAAGGATCCTGTTGATATTGTGACCGGTCACAGGGACTCTAATAACACAAAAAGGTGTGCTTGATTAACATCAATTGTCGTGGGCTAGAGACTGGCTATAAGAGGCTTTTTAAACATATGGTTTTATATGTGCTAAGTCATTTATGACTATATATTGAATATTAACAAATAAATGTGATATATTTTTAAGAAAACACCTGTGTTCAGTTAAAATTGTTAGCGCTATCATATTTCTTTTCTTTTTGGTATCGACGCACCCGTGGGGCCTGTTTTGTTTGAGGACATGTGGACATAATGAATAAGATGCAAAATAATTTGCATATATGAAAATTACTTTGCCACTTAGCCTGTGATTGCAGATATATAAGATTGAGTGAATAGTGATTGGGATACGGTTGGTGTAATAAGCAAGAAAATATATCTTTCTAAAGAACTATATAGTTTCCTAAATTCTGAAGGTGTGTCATATAATGTGCTCATAAAATTTAATTTTATTTATTTTTAACTTCCCCCTTGATGCTGGACATCCCCACTATCTGGAAAGTCTTGGGGGAGGGTGCTGCTGCCATGGCTAGACCTTACACCTCTGGTGCTGCCCATGTGGGGCCACTAGTACAAATTTTTCCAGGGCTGCTTTTTGTTCCCAATCCGCCCCTGCCCCTAGCGAAGCCATTATTCATGGTAAATGACAGAGGATGATTTGATTACCCCTCTAGATGTAGTTTTGTAAAGAAAATAGAGCCTATAAGTAGGACACCTGATTGCTTTGCACCCACCAGCTGCCTGATACTGTATCAATAGTTTTAACACAAATGGCTATTTGAGAAAAACAACTTGCATGCAAATACCACTACTTGTCAGTGCATTTTTTTCTTCTCCCTTCTCTACTTTCAAAGAATGTACAATTCCTACACATTTTCAAAGATCAAGCAATGGTTTTATTGATTGGGATTTTTGTGCAGCATGTAATGAACATCTCTTTCCGTTGGATGAATACGTGACATAATATGTTCACCACTCACTGCGCCCCACCCCCAGTAATGTGACACCTCTCAAATACATGGTGGGTACTAGCTTGTAGTCCATGTGTATGGTATACTTGTGCCATGTTATATATTTGTCAGTGGATATGGGATCCGGTCAGGACTCCGGCAGTCAGAATACCAACACCAGAATCCCAACACTATTCGGAATGCCGACAAAGGCATCCCAAATAGGGTCACCATCCCTTTGCCGGAAAGCTGAATGAGAAGACACCGCTGTGCTGGAAAGGTGAACCGTGGGGGTTTGAGGGGAGGTTAGGTTTAGGCTGCACCCTGGGAGGGGGGGAAGGGGGGTTGGGTTAGGCAACCCCCAGGAGGGTTTGGGTTAGGCTGCAGGGGAAGAGTGAGGGACGGGGTTAGTTTTAGGCTGTGGGCAGGGTAGGTTAGAGTTAGGCACCACTGCCTAGAGTTAGGATGCAGGGCGGGAGGGTTAGGTTTAGGCTGCGGGGAGGGTAAGTATACTTACCTTCCTCTGTTGGGATTCCGAACATCGGGATTCCACAGTCGGTATTCTTTGCCGGCATCCTGAATGCCGACAAATAGAACACAACCTGTGAATACTGTACATATGATTAGAATATTAGATTTTTAAAAAATATATTTTATACACATTCTGTATATGAGCAATTTTAATAGTAGGCAGATGTAGGGGATTTGGAAATATTGTGGAAGTCGTTAATTATTGCTTCTTGTTCATAACTATATTGAAAATGTCATTACATTATCAAATGTATTTAAATGTCAGCTGCCCATACATAACAAATTATTTTATACCCATTATCACAAACATAAGGAACAATTTAAATTTGATATTTACAAAAAAAATATCATTATAAATTGAGAATGGGCAGACTACTGTATGGCTGCAGGATTATTTATTTTATTTCTAGGTCACTATGGAGAGAGATCTACAATAATGGTTTGAAGCAACTGAGAGCAGGAAGAGAGCTGATGCACGTAGTAATACATAGAATCACTAGATGTACCTTTCACCATTACACATCTGCACATTAGTTATGTTTATCTGCTGATAGCTGTATCTGTATTAAGATATTGTTCTTTCATCCATAGAGGGGAGATGAATCTCTAGCTACCTAGATGTTAATCATTTTCTCTTTTTATATATTTTAAAGAGCCAGATGTATCATCATGCATAGAATATTGAATGCTATACATCCTGCCACTTATCACATGCATAGCAGCGTTTATTAATGCCGTATGCATGTAGAATTCAGAATATTTATGCAAAGAACAGCTCTTCCAATAAGCTGTCCTTTGCGTTGTGAGGATATCTGTGTTTATAACCAGGTGTCCGACTGAGCATGCGTGACCCACAAAGCCTTTCCAGTATGAATGCCTATAGGCCAGGAGTGGCCAACCAGTCAGAGGCAAAGAGACCCAAAAATCTGTAGTCAAGCCAAAGAGCCGGGGCGTGGCCTAACTGGCCACGCCCAATTTATGTGCGCCGGCCTTCAGTATGACATTCGTAGGAGCATGACTGTGTGTCTCACCCCTATTTTTTAGTTACACTGGGGGCGAGAAACACAAACATTTTACACATTACGGCAGGCAGGGTCCCCATTTTACACATTACGGCAGGCAAGAGTCCCCATTTTAAATATTATGGCAGGCAAGAGGCTGCAGGCTGCAGGCTCAAGTCTCCCCAGGCAGGCTCCAGTCTCCCCAGGCTCGCCCCCAGGCAGGCTCCATTCTCTGTGGGCTATTATGCCTAGGGATAAATACATACTTACCACGGCATCCACGAGTCCCGCGACTGCGTCTCTCCTCTCCTCGTGGCAGCGGCTCCACCTCTCATTACGCGATGTGACGTCACATCGCGCACAAAGCGGAGTGGTGCCGGCGCATCCAGGACCAGTGACAAGTGCGGGAGCCGCATCAAATGAAGGGGAGAGCCACATGCGGCTCGAGAGCCGCAGGTTGGCCATCCCTGCTATAGGCAATGCCATCTATAGATAGTGTTGCCTATTGGTTACAAGCTCTGGAAGGTTTAGCTTTCTATAGCTTGAAACATACATTTTCAGAGGTTTGACTGCATTTTAGTGATAATATTTCCTGCCCAAAGTCTTTAAATTGCCGTCTAACCATATATATGCGGATGACATTCTTGTATGCCTAGCTCTAACTTCCCTTATGTGTACTGAAATGTAATGCCTATGAGGTGCGATATTAGATTAGTTACAAATTAAAGTTTTTAAAATGAATAAAACAATATTATTGTGACAAAATTATCACTTACCTGACATTAGTAACCAAATAGAAATACATGGGCATATGACTTGATCCTATCCTCTTTTTTCGTTTTCATATAAACATCCAAAATTTATTGATCGCAGCAGGATTTTTGTTAGCAATTGGGCAAAACCATGGCCCTCATTCCGAGTTGTTCGCTCGGTAATTTTCTTCGCATCGCAGCGATTTTCCGCTAATTGCGCATGCGCAATGTTCGCACTGCGACTGTGCCAAGTAAATTTGCTATGCAGTTAGGTATTTTACTCACGGCATTACGAGGTTTTTTCTTTGTTCTGGTGATCGTAATGTGATTGACAGGAAGTGGGTGTTTCTGGGCGGAAACTGGCCGTTTTATGGGTGTGTGTGAAAAAACGCTGCCATTTCTGGGAAAAACGCGGGAGTGTCTGAAGAAACGGGGGAGTGTCTGGGCGAACGCTGGGAGTGTTTGTGACGTCAAACCAGGAACGAAATTGACTGAACTGATCGCAGCTGCCGAGTAAGTCTGGAGCTACTCAGAAACTGCTAAGAAGTGTCTATTCGCAATTCTGCTAATCTTTCGTTCGCAATTTTACTATGCTAAGATTCACTCCCAGTAGGCGGCGGCTTAGCGTGTGCAAAGCTGCTAAAAGCAGCTTGCGAGCGAACAACTCGGAATGAGGGCCCATGTGCACTGAAGGGGAGGCAGATATAACATGTGCAGAGAGAGTTAGATTTAGGTGGGGTGTGTTCAATCTGCAATCTTATTTGCAGTGTAAAAATGAAGCAGCCAGTATTTACCCTGCACAGAAACAAAATAACCCACCCAAATCGAACTCTTTCTGCACATGTTATATCTGCCTCCCCTGCAGTGCACATGGTTTTGCCCAATTGCTAAAAAAAAATCCTGCTGCGATCAACTTGGAATTACCCCAATATTTTAAAATTGCCAAGGCGCACCATCAGTTCCCCACAGAAAAAAAACAAAAACACATATTGGCCCTCACAGTAAAAAACAACAACACAATACAGTGGCCTACACAGAAAAAACAATCACATTGCTACCCACATAAATCCTATTGCTCCCCACATGAATTATTCACATTATTCCCCCCATAAATCCTTATTCTCCCCACATAAATCCTATTGTTACTCACAGGAGAAATAAAAAAACAAATATTAGCCCCTACCGGTCAGCTGTCCTCCTCCCTGTCTCTCAGTGGCGGGGGTTGTTCATAGTAGAGTGCTGCCAATACTGAGCAGCAGGCGGTCGGGCAGGTATGGATGTGGGTTGGCAAGGAAAGCTGTGCATGCAGGCAAGAACTGGAAGATGTGTATGCAGCCGGTTGGGCTGGCTGGGTGATGAGACGCAGCATCCGTGACCTGTGATATCACACCACCGCGTCTTCAAGGCATAGGTTACGGTCGGTGCACGACTGATCCTCTAAGAAGAGCCTGGGCCAACAGTTCACTCTGAAGATGCAGGAAGCTGCTCTGGCTCCACGGCACACCTTGCAACTGATCGAGGCACACTAGTGTGCCACGGCACAATGGTTGAAAAAGCCTGATCTAATGTAATAGAATTACTATGCTGCCCCTAATTGGGAATTGAGGTTTCCCGATTAAAATAAAAAAAAAGAAAAGCTACAAACTATATGTGAGAAACAGTAAGTTGGAGATCCAATTAATAATTGAAATGAAAGTCCACCAATTACGGTTATTAAAGGAGCACAAATTATAATAAAAAAATACATGTATTATAATTCACACAATAGGTAAAAATGAATTTCTGGGCTGCAGACTGGAGTACTGCTAATAGAAGATCATTGATATCAGTGCTTTGCGTTCACCTTTGGTCTACATGTTTAAACAGCATTTTCAACTTGACCAGGATTAGGCAATTGTATTGGTTCTGGATTAATCATCAGATCTTTTATAGAGACTTTTTCAATGCAGACAGCGAGTGAGTTTATGACTGTTGCTTGGTACTGGAGTGGTGCCAGCCTGCTTCAAACGCTCAACCATCATCCCAGTGCCAAAGAAACCTGCTGTTCCTGTGAACCTGAACAACTACAAGCCGGTAGCACTAACATCGATGGTGATGAAGACGTTGGAACGACTGGTACTGACCAAACTAAAGTCCACAGTAGGCCCCTTCCTTGACCCACTCCAGTTTACCTACAGGGCTAATAGATCGGCAGAGGACGTGGTGAATTTGGGTCTGCATCACATCTTTCAGCACGTGGACTCGCCAGGGGGTTACGCGAGCGTACTGTTTGTGGACTTCAGCTCTGCATTCAACACTATCATTCCTGGTCTGCTGCAATTGAAAATGCACAGCCTCGGTGTCTCTGGTAGGCTATGCTCCTGGGTGTTGAACTTCCTAACAGAGCGGGAGCAGAGAGTCAGGATGGGGAAATACTCCTTGGGAGTAAGGTCAACCAGCACGGGCGCCCCCCAGGGGTGTGTTCTTTCCCTCTTCCTCTTCTCTCTTTACACCAAATACTGCATCTCCAAGGACATGTCTGTGAAACTCCTCAAATTTGCGGATGACACCCGCTAATTGGCCTGATCACGGAGGGTGTGGAGACTGCTTACAAGAATGAGGTAGATCAGCTGGTCACCTGGTGCGGCGCCAACAATCTACAGTTAACTGCATCAAAGGCGGTTGAGATGACCATAGACTTCAGGAAGCATCCTCCTACACCCCCCCCCCCCCCACTAACAGTTGCGTGCAGCGTAGTAGCAGTAGTTGTATCCTTTAAATTTTTAGGCTCCACGATTGCTAGGGATCTGAAGTGGATCTACAGAATCAACGGCATTGTGGGGAAAGCCCAGCAAAGGCTGTACTTCTTACGCCAACTTAGGAAGTTCAAACTGCCACAGGAACTCCTGGTGCTCTTCTACTCGGTTATTATCCAATCCGTTATCTGCACCACGATAATAGTGTGGTTTGGCTCATCCTCAACTCATGACACGAACAGATTGCAGCGAATAGTGGGGGCAGCGGAAAAAATCATAGGGACAAATCTCCCGGCAATTGAGGCTATATATCGGGCAAGGGTTACTAAGCAGGTGGAAAGGATCATCGGTGATCACTTCCACCCTGCTTATGACATGTTCAGAAGGCTGCCATCAGGGAGACAGTACGGCTCGCAACTGGTGAAAACTGCCAGATGCAGGAACAGTTTTTCCCCCCAAGCAACTACCCTAATAAGTTCGATTGGTGCCTAGCCCATTCCATTTGCAATTCATCCTGGCACATGTACCTATCATGCTGCTCTTCGCCATGTGTGTTTTGGTCTTGCTATGTATGTATACTGTCTGAGAGCGGTGGCTAGCGGAAACAAATTCCTTGTGTATTGTGTATTGGGCACTGACATACTTGGCAATAAAGTGATTCTGATTCTCACTGGTGGTTTTGCATTTGTAATAATTTTACCTGTTGTTTGTATTATAGTATTAATAAACATGTTTTATTATAATTTGCACTCTTTTAATAAATTCAGTAGAATACAGGGGATTTTCATTACAATCCTTTAATTGGATTACCAATTTACTGTTGTAAAGACATATTAATCTGCTCCTGGCAGGCTGCACGGAACATTAATATTGGAATGCAGGCTTTATACCAGTGACGTGTATACTCCAGAGTTTTGACTATAAAAATTATTAGAATAATACAAATAAGATATTTATAACGTAGAAATATAATCTTTGTACTATTAATAATATAAGTTTTGTATTATTCTAAATAATTTATAGTCAAAACTCACCACCAAATGATATGTGTGTGTAAATCTGATTTAGCTACTACCCAGTGCCTCCACAGCCATTGACCTCACTGCAAATCATTGCTTTATAACTCAACATATATTTATGGAGGCAGAGCTGGCCCTGGGCATAGTCAAATGCTAGGGGCATCTGGGCAGGCTGGACATCTAAATTCTAATTAGTAATTTTGGGCTTTAGCTATATAGCACTGGATGTGATTAGTTGTTCATTGCAGTGCAGCATGTGTGACATCACACTGGAGCACCAGTGAGACCAGCAGAGCCGAGGAGCCGCAGTGGCGGGCAGCCAGAAGTCATCAAAGAGGGTAAGTGTGGTGTATTATACTAACTAGATATCAATTTGTCTATATTTAACTATTATCTTCTCCTGCCAGTATTGCCTACCTAATTTGCGAAATGCTATATGGCTAAAATGATGTTGTCTTTTTATTTTTATTTTTCTTAATATGCATCCTGCTACATATTTCTTGCTCTAATTACCAAGTCTATTATACAATCTTTAGATGCTTCATATTTTAAGTATGCTATAGCATGGGTCTTTTTAATTACGCACAGTTTTTTATTACCTGAGTATTTTACGTGTATCCAGTTTATTGACTGTATACATGTTCATATTGCACCATTTTTCTTTGTCTCATCAGCTACACCTATGTCTATCCGCCCTCTGGTTACCACTCAGCGCCGGTCTCCTAGGCGACCGTGCAAGCTCCGGGTTTCCAGGAAGTGACGGACCGCGACGTACGGGCGCGCTGACGTCACCACACCCGGAAGTGCACCGAACGGATCCCGTTCCCACCCACTTTCCGCCGGCGTGTGTCCCGTTCGCGGGTCTTCTTTGCTTATTTAAAGGTATGTTGTTGTCTTGCACATTTGTATCACCTTGACAAAGGGGCGTTAGCGCCCCGAAACATTTGTCACCTCACCCCACTTTGTTTTCATGGATTAAAGTTACCTTTTGCACTTTATCTATTGGGATCAGTCTCTGAGTGCCGCTGCATGTTTCCATTTGCCGTATACTTATCATTCCAGAGGGCACCGAAGCCGTACATTTAGGGTGAGTGCCAGCTCTTCCAAGATATATATATATATATATATATATATATACATACAGTGTGTGTGTATATGTGGTAGGGAATATAGATTGTAAGCTCCACTGGGGCAGGGACTGATGTGAATGGCCAAATATTCTCTGTAAAGCGCTGTGGAATATGTGTGCGCTATATAAATGACTGGTAATAAATAAAAATAAAAAAGAAATATATAGCTCAATGTGTGTGTGAAAAAAGCGCTGGTACCTGAATAATTAAATATAAACTATCAAAGAAGTTGTATATAAACTTATAAATGTATAAATATGACCAGCACACTAAATTAAAGTGGCAGCAACAAAGTTTTGTTGACTTATATTTCCATAGTAATGTTTGTGAGTGGTAAAACTTTTGCGCCTTCAGTACTTCCACTGGTGATAGGTGTTATCACGGTCTGAATCCTTATAAATAATAATATAAATGTGTAACAAACATCAAAGGAAGGAAGGCTTGTAGATGTGTCTTGCTTAACGATATGTCCTCTCTCCTCTGTTTCTGTGCATTAGTGCTCATCAAATGATGTGGTCACACGGGCAGAGAAAGGGAGGATGTATCAATTATATGCACCTTTTTACATATAAAGTGACTTGTGCTGTTGTGCAAATTACAGAAATAGTGCTATGTGCAAATTCAATAGAGCCACTATAACGCCATGTCACTCAGGAAGACATATTCATGCCGTTCATAAATCACCCATGTGGTGGTATGGGTAAGGGAATCCTGATGAATGTATAATGTATAAATCACCTGCCTCTAGACTCCTTAACCTCATCTCTTCACTTGGTCTCTCCCAGTTGACCTCCTCACCCTCCCATGTGAACGGGGGCTCACTGTATCTGGTTTTCACTCACCGCTGCGATATTTCTGATTTCTCCAATTCCCCTTTTCCCCTCTCTGACCACCACCTGCTCTCTTTCAACTTATCTATCTCTGCTTCCCCATCTCTCCCTCCTAAGGCTACCATCACTAAGCGTAACATTGAGGCTAGTGACACGTCATCCCTATCCTCCCTGTTTGACTCACTTCTCTCTCCTCTTCTCTCTCTCACATGCCCTGAACAAGCCACATCCCTATACAATGCATCTCTTACTTCTGCTCTTGATTCTGTTGCTCCATCAACCACTATTCACCCTCGCAGATCAACACCTCAACCCTGGCACACGAAATGCACCAGATATCTACAAAAATGCTCATGTACTGCTGAGCGACAGTGGAGGAAATCACGCTCTAAGGCTGACTTCCTCCATTTTAAATTTATGCTCTCATCCTTCAGTGCTGCCCTTTCCTTCGCTAAACAATCATACTTCAAAATTCTCATCTCTACCCAGTCTTCCAACTAGAGATGAGCGGGTTCGGTTCCTCGGAATCCGAACCCGCCCGAACTTCAGGTTTTTTTACACGGGGCAGAGCGACTCGGATCTTCCCGCCTTGCTCGGTTAACCCGAGCGCCATCATCCCGCTGTCGGATTCTCGCGAGGCTCGTATTCTATCGCGAGACTCGGATTCTATATAAGGAGCCGCGCGTCGCCGCCATTTTCACACGTGCATTGAGATTGATAGGGAGAGGACGTGGCTGGCGTCCTCTCCGTTTAGACTAGAGTACTAGAGAGAGACACAAATTTTGGGGAGCATATTATTAGGAGGAGTACTACTTGCTGCTGATAGTGTGACCAGTGACACTGACCACCAGTTTAATTAATCCGTTCTCTGCCTGAAAAAAAACGATACACAGTGTGACACAGTCACATACCATATCTGTGCTCAGCCCAGTGTGCTGCATCATATGTAATACTGTATATCATTATCTGACTGTGCTGAGTGCTCACTGCTCACACAGCTTAATTGTGGGGGAGACTGGGGAGCAGTTATAGCAGGAGTACATATTTTAAGTACAGTGCACACTTTTGCTGCCAGAGTGCCACTGCCAGTGTGACTGACCAGTGACCACTGACCACCAGTATTGTGATTGTCTGCTGACCACCAGTATATTGTGATTGTCTGCCTGAAAAAGTTAAACACTCGTCGTGTGGTGTTTTTATAAACGCATTCTGCAGACAGTGTCCAGCAGGTCCGTCATTACATAATATATACCTGTCCGGCTGCAGTACTAGTGTGATATATATATATTTTAATTTTATCTCATTATCATCCAGTCTATATTAGCAGCAGACACAGTACGGTAGTCCACGGCTGTAGCTACCTCTGTGTCGGCAGTCGCTCGTCCATCCATAATTGTATACCACCTACCCGTGTTTTTTTTTTTTCTATCTTCTTGATACTAGTAGCTTACTTTAGGAGTCTGCAGTGCTGAGTCTGACAGACAGTGTCCAGCAGGTCCGTCATTACATAATATATACCTGTCCGGCTGCAGTACTAGTGTGATATATATATATATATATTTTAATTTTATCTCATTATCATCCAGTCTATATTAGCAGCAGACACAGTACGGTAGTCCACGGCTGTAGCTACCTCTGTGTCGGCAGTCGCTCGTCCATCCATAATTGTATACCACCTACCCGTGGTTTTTTTTTTCTATCTTCTTGATACTAGTAGCTTACTTTAGGAGTCTGCAGTGCTGACAGACAGTGTCCAGCAGGTCCGTCATTACATAATATATACCTGTCCGGCTGCAGTACTAGTGTGATATATATATATATATATATATATATTTTAATTTTATCTCATTATCATCCAGTCTATATTAGCAGCAGACACAGTACGGTAGTCCACGGCTGTAGCTACATCTGTGTCGGCAGTCGCTCGTCCATCCATAATTGTATACCACCTACCCGTGGTTTTTTTTTTTTCTATCTTCTTGATACTAGTAGCTTACTTTAGGAGTCTGCAGTGCTGAGTCTGACAGACAGTGTCCAGCAGGTCCGTCATTACATAATATATACCTGTCCGGCTGCAGTACTAGTGTGATATATATATATATTTTAATTTTATCTCATTATCATCCAGTCTATATTAGCAGCAGACACAGTACGGTAGTCCACGGCTGTAGCTACCTCTGTGTCGGCAGTCGCTCGTCCATCCATAATTGTATACCACCTACCCGTGTTTTTTTTTTTTTCTATCTTCTTGATACTAGTAGCTTACTTTAGGAGTCTGCAGTGCTGACAGACAGTGTCCAGCAGGTCCGTCATTACATAATATATACCTGTCCGGCTGCAGTACTAGTGTGATATATATATATATTTTAATTTTATCTCATTATCATCCAGTCTATATTAGCAGCAGACACAGTACGGTAGTCTACGGCTGTAGCTACCTCTGTGTCGGCAGTCGCTCGTCCATCCATAATTGTATACCACCTACCCGTGTTTTTTTTTTTTCTATCTTCTTGATACTAGTAGCTTACTTTAGGAGTCTGCAGTGCTGAGTCTGACAGACAGTGTCCAGCAGGTCCGTCATTACATAATATATACCTGTCCGGCTGCAGTACTAGTGTGATATATATATATATTTTAATTTTATCTCATTATCATCCAGTCTATATTAGCAGCAGACACAGTACGGTAGTACACGGCTGTAGCTACCTCTGTGTCGGCAGTCGCTCGTCATCCATAAGTATACTAGTATCCATCCATCTCCATTGTTTACCTGAGGTGCCTTTTAGTTGTGCCTATTAAAATATGGAGAACAAAAATGTTGAGGTTCCAAAAATAGGGAAAGATCAAGATCGACTTCCACCTCGTGCTGAAGCTGCTGCCACTAGTCATGGCCGAGACGATGAAATGCCAGCAACGTCGTCTGCCAAGGCCGATGCCCAATGTCATAGTACAGAGCATGTAAAATCCAAAACACCAAATATCAGTAAAAAAAGGACTCAAAAATCTAAAATAAAATTGTTGGAGGAGAAGCGTAAACTTGCCAATATGCCATTTACCACACGGAGTGGCAAGGAACGGCTGAGGCCCTGGCCTATGTTCATGGCTAGTGGTTCAGCTTCACATGAGGATGGAAGCACTCAGCCTCTCGCTAGAAAAATGAAAAGACTCAAGCTGGCAAAAGCACAGCAAAGAACTGTGCGTTCTTCGAAATCCCAAATCCACAAGGAGAGTCCAATTGTGTCGGTTGCGATGCCTGACCTTCCCAACACTGGACGTGAAGAGCATGCGCCTTCCACCATTTGCACGCCCCCTGCAAGTGCTGGAAGGAGCACCCGCAGTCCAGTTCCTGATAGTCAGATTGAAGATGTCAGTGTTGAAGTACACCAGGATGAGGAGGATATGGGTGTTGCTGGCGCTGGGGAGGAAATTGACAAGGAGGATTCTGATGGTGAGGTGGTTTGTTTAAGTCAGGCACCCGGGGAGACACCTTTTGTCCGTGGGAGGAATATGGCCATTGACATGCCTGGTGAAAATACCAAAAAAATCAGCTCTTCGGTGTGGAAGTATTTCAACAGAAATGCGGACAACATTTGTCAAGCCGTGTGTTGCCTTTGTCAAGCTGTAATAAGTAGGGGTAAGGACGTTAACCACCTCGGAACATCCTCCCTTATACGTCACCTGCAGCGCATTCATAATAAGTCAGTGACAAGTTCAAAAACTTTGGGCGACAGCGGAAGCAGTCCACTGACCAGTAAATCCCTTCCTCTTGTAACCAAGCTCACGCAAACCACCCCACCAACTCCCTCAGTGTCAATTTCCTCCTTCCCCAGGAATGCCAATAGTCCTGCAGGCCATGTCACTGGCAATTCTGACGAGTCCTCTCCTGCCTGGGATTCCTCCGATGCATCCTTGCGTGTAACGCCTACTGCTGCTGGCGCTGCTGTTGTTGCTGCTGGGAGTCGATGGTCATCCCAGAGGGGAAGTCGTAAGCCCACTTTTACTACTTCCACCAAGCAATTGACTGTCCAACAGTCCTTTGCGAGGAAGATGAAATATCACAGCAGTCATCCTGTTGCAAAGCGGATAACTGAGGCCTTGACAACTATGTTGGTGTTAGACGTGCGTCCGGTATCCGCCGTTAGTTCACAGGGAACTAGACAATTTCTTGAGGTAGTGTGCCCCCGTTACCAAATACCATCTAGGTTCCACTTCTCTAGGCAGGCGATACCGAGAATGTACACGGACGTCAGAAAAAGACTCACCAGTGTCCTAAAAAATGCAGTTGTACCCAATGTCCACTTAACCACGGACATGTGGACAAGTGGAGCAGGGCAGGGTCAGGACTATATGACTGTGACAGCCCACTGGGTAGATGTATGGACTCCCGCCGCAAGAACAGCAGCAGCGGCACCAGTAGCAGCATCTCGCAAACGCCAACTCTTTCCTAGGCAGGCTACGCTTTGTATCACCGGTTTCCAGAATACGCACACAGCTGAAAACCTCTTACGGCAACTGAGGAAGATCATCGCGGAATGGCTTACCCCAATTGGACTCTCCTGTGGATTTGTGGCATCGGACAACGCCAGCAATATTGTGTGTGCATTAAATATGGGCAAATTCCAGCACGTCCCATGTTTTGCACATACCTTGAATTTGGTGGTGCAGAATTATTTAAAAAACGAGAGGGGCGTGCAAGAGATGCTGTCGGTGGCCAGAAGAATTGCGGGACACTTTCGGCGTACAGGCACCACGTACAGAAGACTGGAGCACCACCAAAAACGCCTGAACCTGCCCTGCCATCATCTGAAGCAAGAAGTGGTAACGAGGTGGAATTCAACCCTATATATGCTTCAGAGGTTGGAGGAGCAGCAAAAGGCCATTCAAGCCTATACAATTGAGCACGATATAGGAGGTGGAATGCACCTGTCTCAAGCGCAGTGGAGAATGATTTCAACGTTGTGCAAGGTTCTGCTGCCCTTTGAACTTGCCACACGTGAAGTCAGTTCAGACACTGCCAGCCTGAGTCAGGTCATTCCCCTCATCAGGCTTTTGCAGAAGAAGCTGGAGACATTGAAGGAGGAGCTAACACAGAGCGATTCCGCTAGGCATGTGGGACTTGTGGATGGAGCCCTTAATTCGCTTAACAAGGATTCACGGGTGGTCAATCTGTTGAAATCAGAGCACTACATTTTGGCCACCGTGCTCGATCCTAGATTTAAAACCTACCTTGGATCTCTCTTTCCGGCACACACAAGTCTGCTGTGGTTCAAAGACCTGCTGGTGAGAAAATTGTCAAGTCAAGCGGAACGCGACCTGTCAACATCTCCTCCTTCACATTCTCCCGCAACTGGGGGTGCGAGGAAAAGGCTCAGAATTCCGAGCCCACCCGCTGGCGGTGATGCAGGGCAGTCTGGAGCGACTGCTGATGCTGACATCTGGTCCGGACTGAAGGACCTGCCAACGATTACGGACATGTCGTCTACTGGCACTGCATATGATTCTCTCCCCATTGAAAGAATGGTGGAGGATTATATGAGTGACCGCATCCAAGTAGGCACGTCAGACAGTCCGTACTTATACTGGCAGGAAAAAGAGGCAATTTGGAGGCCCTTGCACAAACTGGCTTTATTCTACCTAAGTTGCCCTCCCACAAGTGTGTACTCCGAAAGAGTGTTTAGTGCCGCCGCTCACCTTGTCAGCAATCGGCGTACGAGGTTACTTCCAGAAAATGTGGAGAAGATGATGTTCATTAAAATGAATTATAATCAATTCCTCCGTGGAGACATTGACCAGCAGCAATTGCCTCCACAAAGTACACAGGGAGCTGAGATGGTGGATTCCAGTGGGGACGAATTGATAATCTGTGAGGAGGGGGATGTACACGGTGATATATCGGAGGATGATGATGAGGTGGACATCTTGCCTCTGTAGAGCCAGTTTGTGCAAGGAGAGATTAATTGCTTCTTTTTTGGTGGGGGTCCAAACCAACCCGTCATTTCAGTCACAGTCGTGTGGCAGACCCTGTCACTGAAATGATGGGTTGGTTAAAGTGTGCATGTCCTGTTTATACAACATAAGGGTGGGTGGGAGGGCCCAAGGACAATTCCATGGTGCACCTCTTTTTTCTTTCATTTTTCTTTGCGTCATGTGCTGTTTGGGGAGTATTTTTTTGAAGGGCCATCCTGCGTGACACTGCAGTGCCACTCCTAGATGGGCCAGGTGTTTGTGTCGGCCACTAGGGTCGCTTATCTTACTCACACAGCTACCTCATTGCGCCTCTTTTTTTCTTTGCGTCATGTGCTGTTTGGGGAGTGTTTTTTGGAAGGGCCATCCTGCGTGACACTGCAGTGCCACTCCTAGATGGGCCAGGTGTTTGTGTCGGCCACTAGGGTCGCTTAGCTTACTCACACAGCTACCTCATTGCGCCTCTTTTTTTCTTTGCGTCATGTGCTGTTTGGGGAGTGTTTTTTGGAAGGGCCATCCTGCGTGACACTGCAGTGCCACTCCTAGATGGGCCAGGTGTTTGTGTCTGCCACTAGGGTCGCTTAGCTTAGTCATCCAGCGACCTCGGTGCAAATTTTAGGACTAAAAATAATATTGTGAGGTGTGAGGTGTTCAGAATAGACTGAAAATGAGTGGAAATTATGGTTTTTGAGGTTAATAATACTTTGGGATCAAAATGACCCCCAAATTCTATGATTTAAGCTGTTTTTTAGTGTTTTTTGAAAAAAACACCCGAATCCAAAACACACCCGAATCCGACAAAAAAAAATTCGGTGAGGTTTTGCCAAAACGCGGTCGAACCCAAAACACGGCCGCGGAACCGAACCCAAAACCAAAACACAAAACCCGAAAAATTTAAAGTGCACATCTCTACTTCCAACCCCCAGTGCCTCTTTTCCACTGTTAACTCCCTCCTCTGCCCACCACCACCTCCTCTCCCTTCCTCATTGTCTGCTCTTGACTTTGCCACTTATTTAACATCCAAGATTGATTCCATACGTCAGGACATCACATCCCACCAGACCAGCAACCAGCCACCACCCATCCCTTGCCAACCCTCCCCTTCCCTCTCACCAACTCTGATATCTTCCTCCCATGTATCTGGTGAGGAAGTCATGGCCCTCATTTGTTCCTCCCCACACCACCTCCCCACTTGACCCTATCCCCTCCCACCTCCTCTGCTACCTCTCTCCTGCCTGTTCCCATCTTGCCCACCTTCTCAATCTCTCCCTCTCATCAGGCACTGTCCCCTCTGCTTTCAAGCATGCTCTTGTCTCCCCTATTCTTAAAAACCTACCCTTGATCCAAACACTCTCTCCAACAATCGACCCATCTCTCTCCTCCCTTTTGCCTCCAAACTCCTTGAGCGTATTGTCTATAATCGCCTCACTGCCTTTCTTTCCTCTCACTCACTGCTTGATCCATTCCAGTCTGGTTTCTGTTTTCTTTAACCCACTGAAACTGCCCTCACAAAAGTTTGCAATGACCTCCATGCAGCCAAATCTAAGGGCCACTAATCTCTGCATATTCTTCTTGACATCTCTGATGCTTTTGACACTGTGGACCACCCTCTCCTTCTGCAAATCCTTCACTCTCTTGATCTGCGTGATACTGCCCTCTCCTGGCTGTCCTCCTACCTCTCTGACCTCTCTGATCGTTCCTTCTCTGTCTCCTCTCATGACACTACCTCCGCCCTACTTCCACTAACTGTTGGTGTCCCCTAAGGCTCTGTTCTTGGTCCTCTCCTTTTCTCTCTCTCTATGTCTTCTTTAGGTGAACTCATTAGTTCTTTTAACTTCCAATATCACATCTATGCTGATGACACTTCATTCTACCTTTGCTCCCCTGATCTCTCCCCGGCTCTCCTCACTCATACCTCCAACTGTCTCTCTGCTATTTCTTCCTGGATGTCCCAGCGCTTTCTTAAACTCAACATGTCTAAGACTGAGCTGATCATCTTCCCACCCTCCTGCACAACCTCACCTCCCACAATCTCATTATCTATTAATGGTACGACTATCTCCTCTAGCCCCCAAGTACGCTGTCTTGGCGTAATCCTTGATTCCTCCGTCTCCTTCAAACCACACATTCAGCACCTCTCACAAACCTATCATTTTCATCTCAAAAACATTTCCAGGATCAGACCCTTTCTCACCCAGGATGCCACCAAGACCATTATTCACTCACTGTTATTTCTAGACTGGATTACTGTAATTTCCTCCTAACTGGCCTCCCTGACAATTACCTTTCTCCACTCCAATCTATCCTCAATGCTGCAGCCCGGCACATCTTCCTCACCAAACGCACTACATCCACCTTCCCTTTCCTACAAGCCCTTCACTGGCTTCCCTTCCCTTTCAGAATCCAATTCAAACTTCTCACACTCACTTACAAAGCACTCACCCACTCCTCTCCTATTTACATCTCTAACCTTATCTCCCCTTACTCTCCCACCTGTCCTCTTCGCTCTGCTGATGTACACTGACTCTCCTGTCTTCTGATTACATCCTCCCACTCCTTTCTCCAAGATTTTTCACATGCTGCTCCCTTACTCTGGGATTCTTTACCTCTCCCCCTCAGACTCTCCACCTCCCTACAGAACTTTAAACGGGCTCTTAAGACACACTTCTTTACCAAACCCAGCCAAATCTCACCCTAACCCTCTGTCCCATGCTTGGTCTACCCCATCTGTGTCACCCCTGTCTGTCTGCCCCTCCCCTTTAGAATGTAAGCTCTCACGAGTAGGGCCCTCTTCCCTCATGTGCTTATCCTTTTCTTACTTTAATAATCCTCAACTGCCCAAATCCTGCAGTTTTTTGGCCACCTTGAAACTTATCTCAGTGTCATCTGCTGATGTAGTTATGCTTGGTTACCCTGTACTTGTCCTATATTGTCTTCAGCTGTTAGTAACTGTTTTCCTGTTTTGATTATGTGCATATATACTCTGTAATTGGGCGCTGTGGAACCCTTGTGGCGCCATATAAATAAAGGATAAAAATAATAATAACTCACAGCTTAGGGTTTTCTGCTTAAGAGTCCTCAAGAGCAGCGTTGCCTTAAAACCAAAATTCCCAGTAGGGAAGAGACTCTAATAGTGTGATAACGTTTTTAACAGGTTACATTTAGACTTTCACAAAAAAGAAAAACCCATATAAAATGGACTCGTACAATTGTAATGGTAAAAACATGCTTATCTGATATCATGTATCAGTGGAGAGGTAGCGGTACGTAGCCTTACCTGCTGTGAGTTGTTATACGTTTATTAAATAAAAAAATGCAAATAAAATAAATATAAAAAGTCCCTACTCTGCTTTCCATCATACACAGGCCCAGATTTATCAAACCTTGGAGAGAAATAAATTGCACAGAGATAAAGTACCAGCCAATCAGCTCCTAACTGCAATGTTACAAGCTGTGTTTGAAATATGACAGCTGATTGGTTGGTACTTTATCGTCGCGCAGTTTATCACGCTCCAAGGCTTGATAAATCTGGGCCATAGAATGCGCCACCCCTGTGTGTTACACGTGAACATTTTATGAGGGACTGCCAGCCTTTCTCTCAAACTACTTCGTGTCATGTGTAAACTAGTTCTATACCATAGGAAATGGGGCTGTTTGTGGTTTTTATTTGTTTTTAATAACATCTTCTATTTGGTTGCCATTTCCTGTCTTAAGATAGTGCATGAAAATAATGTATGGCTATAAGTGATAGCTAATAAAAAAAAAAGGGCAGAAAACCATATCTATATTATACAGAGTTATCAAATCTATGTAGTATAAAAGATAAAACAGCAGAGTGCTCAGGAGACTATGTGGCCATGTTCGAAGGCAAATAATTTCTGACTTCTTTGTACATTTGTTTGTAAACATTTTTATTAAAGTGTATAAGTATAAAAGTACAAAAGTGTAAGTAAATACAATTTTTCTAACAGCAGAGACTTTTTATTTTAGTATACTTCACCGGTTTAAGTTATGATACATTTTCAAGCCTTGAAAAGGTTATTTTGTATTATATGTATAAGATGTGTAACAAAACATTTGCTACAACCTTAAGATCACATCATACAGTATGGTATAAAAGAGATCCAGTCACATGGTTGACAATGACCATATCAAGATTCATAATGTTCATACTAGAATGCCGACATGTTCAATTGTCATCATCTGAAATGTCCCCATGTCAGAATAGCGACGGTTAGAGTTGGGTGTAGGCGGAGTAAACACACCTGAACTGCCACTCGGCACAGGTCATTGCTAGAAGCGCTAGTCACATGACCACCAGATCCCAGGAGAAGACTCTGGAGCCGCTGCAGCCACCTGGACAATTAGGTTAACATTCTATCATATCGTCATAGCATCCAATGACTGTCGATATTCTCATATCATGATGCTTGTGGACCTAACATACCACACCTGATATAAAAATGTTGTTTTGCTTTGCTTAGTATTGTTTGTACCATGTCTATGACAAATAAATAAGATTTGTGTTTCATGTAATAAGTGGAATACCATTTGCTGTACTTATAATATATTCTTGGTTTAATAATGCAACAGGATGACAGGAAGCCACTTGTTCTGGGTCTTTGCCGTGTTTAAAGATTACTGTATTTTGTGTTAAATTTAAGTCAGTCCTTGTTTCCAAATATAGGGGTCTATATATCTAAATGTCCTTTATGTTAGCGCTAAGATACATCTTCCATTGCCGCCTATTGCTATATTAGCACTGCAATGTGTCAAAATAACAGTTCCCGGAGAATTGTTATGCTAACTTACCTCTACAACAATCTGTTGATTCCCAGTATCACATCGCTTAGCACTAATGAAATATTGTAGTTCTATGTTTGCAGCCAGACTGTATGTGTGGGACTAACCAAAAGCCTTCATATGTGGGGAATTTTTTGACTGCATATGCATAATCTACAAAGTATCCAGAGCCATTTTGTGACCTTAGGTAAGTATAACCCTATCCTCAGATGGCATTATGTTTATTTGACAACTTACACAAAGCTTTTCAGTAGCCAAAGCATTAAAAGACCAAGCCAGTTACTGCGGCAGTGAAATGTCACAAAATTATGGGATCCAGTCTTTAGGTTGACACTCATTAGGTCGACCACTATTAGTCGACATGCATTAGGTTGACATGGTCTATATTTCGACATGGACAAGGTCGATATGAGTTTTTCACATTTTTTTTTTTAAACGTTTTCATACTTTACGATCCACTTGGACTATGACTGGGAATAGCAACCTGTGCTGAGCACAGCTGTAGCAGAGCAAGGCACCTTGCCCAAAGCAAGGGTATACGGTGCACTTAGGATTCCCGGTCACTTTACGAAGAAAACGGCACCCAAAAAAAAGTAAAAACTTCATGTCGACCTTTTTCCTTGTCGACCTTGTTCATGTCGACATGACTGCATCGACCGATTTCATGAGTCGACCTAGTCACTGTCAACCAATATTTGTTGACCTAATGACTGTCGACCCTAATAGCCACACACCAAAATTACAGGCACCGTTGGAGGAATCTCTAATTCCCCCATGGAATGTCTCCTGTTTAATTTTAGTCATGTTAAAATACAATTTTTTCAGTGGAAACACAGAAAAAAGGTGTTATCTAACCCTGACATTACTGCCCTGTTGTTAAAGTCTCTAAATGTGGGGTCAGATGGAAAGTATTTAGTAAAACTTTCAGCACTGTCCTTCTGGATTTAGGTTATGTTAATGTGATATTATTATTATAATAGTATTACTTCTATCCTCTATAGTTAATTTTCTAAGGTTGGCCTCTCCCAAAATTTGCATTCCTTGTGCCAGAGGTTCTCAAACACAGTGCTTAAGGCACCCCAATGGTCCATGTTTTAAGTTTATCCATGTTTGGTCACAGGTGACTAAATTAGCACCTCCGTCAATTTGATTTAACAATCTGTACTGAGCCATGGATATACCTAAAACCTAGACCTTTAGGGTGCCTTGAGTACCCGTGTTTGAGAACCTCTGCCTTGTGCCATATTATCAAACCAGATCCATAAGTATTTGTTATTTTAGTTTTTGTGTTTAATCTGAGATTTAAGGCCCATACACACTAGAAGACTTGAAAGATGTGAAAGATGAACAATTTTGAAGATGAGCGATTTGAACTCCCTGGCAAACGATAATGAGTGTGCACACAGCGATTTTACAAACGATCTGAACAACAAACGATCTGCTATGTTGTGATTGAGGGGATTGAGCTGCATGCAACTGGTGACCCGTTAAAAATGAGCACGGGTTCGCTGTGTACACAGTAGACAATTTGAATGATAGATCAAAACCCTCTCGCTCAAATTGCTGGAAAAAAAATATTCTGGTGTATTTTAGGCTGTATGCAATACATTGTGTTTTTGTCTCATTGGCAGGATTTTTTGTGCATTTTTTTTTTTGAAACAAAAAAGTATGCTTGCTTAGTTTTGGCACAGTGAAATATGAAAATACTAAAAGTTATTTTCTACTTGACCTTTACAGTGTTGAATGAGAATAACTAGAACTTTCAGTAAACACAATAGTAAGTTAGTGTTCTGCATGGGTAGCCTGACTGACGTCTCTAACTGGGTGTGGTGGTATTGATGTATGTGTTACTAAAATTGCTCAGTATGACCTAGAGTCAAATAAACTGGTTCTTTCTAATCCTTAGGTTTATGGCAGTGTTGCAACAGGGAGCACTCCCCATCATATACTCAGTGAGACTTCAGTCTAAAGTCTATTGTTCTGCAACCGAGCCTTAAATGGATATATTCCCCAACACATTCTGCTTTCCAAAATAGACTGTAATCTATACATATAATAAAACTGTAAGTGCTGTGTCTTTACATAGTATGTTTTTTTGGGGGAAATATGCTTCTAGGGACTGTTTGTGAACTATGGAGAGGGAAAAAAAAAGTGCAGAATTTGTGTATGTCTATTTGTCTGTTCCGGCATTACTCAGAAAGTACTTTACAAATTTGGATTGCGTTTTCGCTATTGTATAGATTAATGACCTAGATAGAAACTGAGGTATGTATTATCTCTATGTGATGTCAGGGAGAAGTGCAATCATGGAAAAACCAGACTTTTGACACTCCCAATGTGCAGACTCCTCAAATCCAAAATAACTATTTATGTATATATATATATATACACACACACACACACACACACACACACACACACACACACACACACACACACACACACACACACACACACACACACACACACACACACACACACACACACACACACACTGCATGATAATCCAACTATGGGTAATTGGGAATTATGCTTCAGGCATGAGAAGCACAATCTTCAACAGGTGTTGGCATTGGGGCTAACAGGACAGCCCTGGGGGAAACCATTAGCAGTGATAAAGTACCACTGCTAAGTAGATATAAGAAACTCTTTTTCCGTGATAACACATGGGTTCATATGCTTATCCCGGATTCCATGCATTTTTTGCCCTATAAAAATTGGCTATAATTGGATAGCCTGAAAATAACCATCTTGTTTTTATCGGCTGAAAAACAATTGAGGCTAATTGGGTTCCAGCCTTTATATTAATCACTAATCAGGCAGTTTATCTTGACTCACAAAGTTTCAGTTTACATGTCAATCCAGTAGATGGCTCACCAAAACAAATACCTCACATTATGGTCAATATGTACAATATAAAATATACATAACAATATTAGATGGTACTGCTGTCTTTGTAAAATTAGCTCTGTTGAGCAGTAAGAGACATCCATGCAAGTGAAGCCGTGGGCAAATGCTAGTATCACCTACAGATCTCCAATGTTTAACAGCATATTATCTGTCAAAGTCTGCTACATCTCAGAAATTCTCCTTATTGAAGTAGAACTGCACTTTTCTTGGATCCAAGCTAGAATAATGATGGCAGCATTGTTGTAGGTTCTTACCCAATGCTTGCGGACCACAAAGAAAAACTCCCACAGTAGACCTGTACAATAGAAAGAAAAAAATATATACATTGTAAATGGATCTAAGACAACTTTATTCTCTGTCATACATGTGGTCCACTGGAACCATGGTATAGCGTGAGCTGAGGAGTCTGGACATGTAAGAGTTAAAGCTATGTCTCAGCAGTACAGGCTCCTCCTCTCTATGCCCATTCTCTGCTTGCAGCAGACTGTTTTTTCTTTGGTGCCCAAGGAACAATACAGCTGACACCAAGTTAAATTAACCAATTAATCACTTAAATTCCTCATATATAAGGAAAGTCAGTAATATTGAGACTATGCTCCTGATGAAAGTGCTTAATAGCACAGAAACGTGTTGAGCTACAAGGAGAGGAGAGAAGGGGTAGCTCAAGACCAGTGACAGATTTTACCTATGGGCTGCAGGAATGCAGCCCCCCATGTAAAGTCTGCCACATCAGTGAGCTCAGCTGAGCCAGTTGCAGTCTGTGTGACTGCACTGGCTCAGTCGTTTCACTGTGATTGGCAGTGACTTCTTATTGGAACTTCTACTTGCCAGTCACCCATAGGACAGGCAGTCCCATTGGGAGGTGTTTCCTCCCTCCAGGACTGCCAGACCGGGCTGCAATTAGCAGAGAGCTGGCTTTCTGTTGGAAGCCACTCCCTGCCTGATCATCAGCCCAATCCGGCTTCTATAGGCTGCAGCCGATGCAGTCCATAGAAGCCAGGGGTTTTTGCTGCGCACTCCGCTTGTGCACATGCACAGGTTCCGGTGCCTGTCGGCTCCATTGTGCAGGCGCCAGGACCCTACTGGTCAGGGCCGGCTCTCTACTCTCCATTATGGGTAGCAGCAGCCGCTGATCAAGAACATTGGTACACTTGTAAAACACTACATATTAGTTGCTAAGTCTATCTAATATTTTTTATTGCATCTTATCTATTTATTACTGTTTAATGAATAAAGCTATTTAATATGGTGTTTTCATATAAATATATTTCCATAGACAAACTGCCAAAATACACTTGAGGCTTCTTGGAAGGACCACTTAAGTACAGTCACCAAAAGCATTTCATTATTTGTGAAACTTTCCCAGGGATGTGGCTGACTGGTGCAAATGGGGCATTTCAGTAGAATAATAGGGGTCGATTCTATTCGGCAACTAATGAATAGCGCCGGGAATTAGCTCCCAACGCTATTCAATTCAGCTAAAGTTAAGTCGGCGATGTCCCGTTCTCGCCGACTTAACAGGTAGTTTTGTCGGGAGAACGGGCATTCTCCGACTTAACTACCCGGTGCGAGGCTGATTCCCGACAGAATCAGCCTCGCGCCGGCCGCGAGGCAGCACTTTTGTCGAGATTCTTCTCTCATCCCCCGGGGATGAGAGAAGAATTCCCGACAATTGCGGGCAACTAGTAGCAGAATTGAATAGCGTCGGGAGCTAATTCCCGGCGCTATTCTTTAGTTGCCGAATAGAATTGACCCCATAGAATAGAATATCATCACTTGTTCCTTCGAACCAATTGCTAAAGAAATTTACAATAGGAAGTTTTCACTTTGAGGACTTCTTTAACATGGCTGCCAACAGTTTCAATAATTACAATTGTTTGACAACTTGTGTTGTTAATAAAGTTTTACTAATAACAGGTGAGCTGACTGAGGAGTAAAATTTAGTGAATCTGGTAATGGAGTTTTAACAAGCTACTAGAAGAGTACTGCACCACAGAAAAATTGAGCAATAACTGCATAACAATTTATGTTTCACACGTGATTCTAAAGTAAAAGTGTTATCTAGTTGGATTTAAAAAAAATAAAAATAAACTACATTTTAGTATTATTCCATGCATGTTGAAAAGAGTAAAATAATTTACATACATTGTTACCTTTTTTCCGTCCCCAATTTGGATTAAAAGAGAAATACAATGATCATCTCTACAAAGGATAACAGTGTTTCAAAGATAATACATCGTTGCAACAATGTCGACAAAACTTGGCCTTAGATTAATTCCTAGTTCTCTTTTATGGAAAACTGCCGGGAGTTTCTTAATTTTGAAAATAAGATTTTACTCACCGGTAAATCTATTTCTCGTAGTCCGTAGTGGATGCTGGGAACTCCGTAAGGACCATGGGGAATAGACGGGCTCCGCAGGAGACTGGGCACTCTAAAAGAAAGATTAGGTACTATCTGGTGTGCACTGGCTCCTCCCTCTATGCCCCTCCTCCAGACCTCAGTTAGGATACTGTGCCCGGAAGAGCTGACACAATAAGGAAGGATTTTGAATCCCGGGTAAGACTCATACCAGCCACACCAATCACACCGTATAACTCGTGATACTATACCCAGTTAACAGTATGAAATATAACTGAGCCTCTCAACAGATGGCTCAACAATAACCCTTTAGTTAGGCAATAACTATATACAAGTATTGCAGACAATCCGCACTTGGGATGGGCGCCCAGCATCCACTACGGACTACGAGAAATAGATTTACCGGTGAGTAAAATCTTATTTTCTCTGACGTCCTAGTGGATGCTGGGAACTCCGTAAGGACCATGGGGATTATACCAAAGCTCCCAAACGGGCGGGAGAGTGCGGATGACTCTGCAGCACCGAATGAGAGAACTCAAGGTCCTCCTCAGCCAGGGTATCAAATTTGTAGAATTTAGCAAACGTGTTTGCCACTGACCAAGTTGCAGCTCGGCAAAGTTGTAAAGCCGAGACCCCTCGGGCAGCCGCCCAAGATGAGCCCACTTTCCTCGTGGAATGGGCTGTTACTGATTTAGGATGCGGCAATCCAGCCGCAGAATGCTCCAGCTGAATTGTGCTACAAATTCAGCGAGCAATAGTCTGCTTAGAAGCAGGAACACCTATTTTGTTGGGTGCCTACAGGATAAAAAACGAGTCAGTTTTCCTGACTCCAGCCATCCTGGAAATATAAATTTTTAAGGCCCTGACTACGTCCAGTAACTTGGAATCTTCCAAGTCCCTAGTAGCCGCAGGCACTACAATAGGTTGGTTCAAGTGAAAAGCTGATACCACCTTAGGGAGAAACTGGGGACGAGTCCTCAATTCTGCCCTATCCATATGGAAAATCAGATAAGGGCTTTTACATGACAAAGCCGCCAATTCTGACACACGCCTGGCCGAAGCCAAGGCCAATAACATGACCACTTTCCACGTGAGATATTTTAAATCCACAGTTTTAAGTGGCTCAAACCAATGTGATTTTAAGAAACTCAACACCACGTTGAGATCCCAAGGTGCCACAGAAGGCACAAAAAAGGGGCTGAATATGTAGCACTCCCTTTACAAATGTCTGAACTCCAGGCAGTGAAGCCAGTTCTTTCTGGAAGAAAATCGACAGAGCCGAAATCTGGACCTTAATGGAACCCAAATTTAGGCCCATAGTCACTCCTGACTGTAGGAAGTGCAGAAAACGACCCAGCTGAAATTCCTCTGTTGGGGCCTTCCTGGCCTCACACCACGCAACATATTTTCGCCAAATACGGTGATAATGGTTTGCGGTTACTTCTTTCCTAGCTTTTATCAGCGTAGGAATGACTTCCTCCGGAATGCCCTTTTGCTTTAGGATCCGGAATTCAACCGCCATGCCGTCCAACGCAGCCGCGGTAAGTCTTGGAACAGACAGGGCCCCTGCTGTAGCAGATCCTGTCTGAGCGGTAAAGGCCATGGGTCCTCTGATATTATTTCTTGAAGTTCTGGGTACCAAGCTCTTCTTGGCCCATCCGGAACCACGAGTATCGTTCTTACTCCTCGTTTTCTTATTATTCTCAGTACCTTTGGTCAGAGGTGTATCTAGGGGTCCGAGCGCCCCTGGCAAAGTAAGGGACTGGCGCCCCCCCATATTTGTAATGGCGAAGGCAGAAAAAAGTGCGTGGCCACTCAATAGTACCCCAAATTCAAATTACACCACACAGTAGTGCCCCTTACTCACATTACACTGCATTACATTCATCTAAGTGTGAAGAAATGATGTATTTTGGAAGGTGAATAGTCAGAAGGTATCTATAGCCATTATAGCGGTTTGTGGCACACACATAGTCACTGCAGGGGCTATGTAGCCTCCAGTTACGGAATGAGCAAGAAGTCGGTAATGAATGGGTTGATAATCCTAGAACTTGGTATTATTAAAAGCAACAGGTAAAGAGCAACAACTCGCAGCCATAATGTCAACTGATTAGGACAGGAGCTGAGCAGCTGATATACCCAGGGCTGGCACGAGCAAAAAAACTTTGG
This sequence comes from Pseudophryne corroboree, assembly GCF_028390025.1. NCBI lineage: Eukaryota > Metazoa > Chordata > Amphibia > Anura > Myobatrachidae > Pseudophryne > Pseudophryne corroboree. Next base: position 138,125,789 of record NC_086451.1, read on the forward strand.
TAAGTGAATATATATTTTGGAGCCCCTTAGTGAAATATATTAGGGCATGGCTTCATATGGAAGGGGTGTGACCACAGAATAGTATCGTACCAATGAACACGGAGGGAGGCGGCAACAGTGGGCAGTGAGACGGGACGTTTATAGTTTACTTTTTATGGCACTGGGCAGCAGGCAACCCCCTCCGCTCAGCCAACAGCTGCCTAATCACCAGCAGCAGGCACATGGCACAGAAAGTACACAGCAGGCACTCACCTCAGACTGGGAGCAGAAGCACAGTGCCCAGCAGAGCTCCTATGTTCTTTCCGGCCATGTGACCCTCCTCCCTAGCTCCGTCCACTCCGACTCTCTCTGTCATAGGTACATACTTGTGGGCAAGGTTATAGATGTGTGCGGTCATCCGTGCATTACAGTGCTGACTGCGGTGCTTATTGCGAACATGGATGTTAGGCAGGGACTCTTCTAGCCAGTAGGTCACCGATCCTCCCGGACTCTGCCTGCAGGGGTATCCTGCCGTCTCTCCCTACAGAACTCACCCAGCACCGACTCACTCTCTTCCCTGCGTCTGCACTCATTCTCCCTCTGCACCTACACTCTCTCCCCAGCACCTGCACCCACACCATGCACCTGCACTCTCTCCCTTGCATCTACACTCTCTCACTGCACCTACAGTATATCTCTTACGCCTGCACTCTCACCCTGCGCCTACACTCCATCCCTTGTGCCTGCATCTACATTCGCTCCCCAACACCTACATTCTCTCCCCTGTGCCTTCACTCCCTTCCCTGTGCCTGTACCTACACTCCCCTGTGCCTACAGTTCCTCCCCTATGCCTGCACTCTCTCCCCTTCACCTTATCAGACCTGGTGCTCTTTGCAGCCGCATACTCTGCCTAATGGTAGAACCGGCATTTGATACTGTATTGCACTCTGAAAGCAGGGACATAGTAAAGGTGGGTACACACTGGCTGATATATCGGGCATTCTATTGTATGGCCGATATATCGCGGGTCTGTCGGCCAATGTGTACGGCCTATATGTCTGTGAACTCCGTCGTTCAGACATATCGCGTCGGCCCCGCAGCACAGCCTACGGCCAATATATCTGCTGATATATTGGCGCATCGCTGTGTATGATGCTGCAGTGGCCAGCGGTGATTGACAGCTGAACTGGGCGGGAGTGTGTACACGCCCGCCCAGTTCATGACGTCAGTCCCCGGCGGATCGGGCAGTGTGTATGCACAGTACACTGCCCGATCCGTCCATAGATATATCTGCCGATCAATTGATCAGCAGATATATCTATCAGTGTATACCCACCTTAAGACATGTCTAATAAAGAATAAGAATATATGATTACTTAGAAGCAGGTAATACAGAAAGGGGCTTGCCTGGGCTGTGCAATGGTCAGTGTATAGTACACTGTGTAAACCAGGTGTCTCAGGCTTGGAACTCCCACTCCACCCATCATTATCCCCCCTCCTCAATTCCCTCCAACCCTCACTTGCATTTACTATCACCAGCAACATCCTGTCCTGACAGAGCACACTGCACCAGCCACCCGTGACCAGATCATGCCTCCGGCCAGAACGATAACAGTTTTTCTGTAACCCCTTCCCTACCAGGCAGCACAGACTGTGTGCTCGCCTCCTGACAAGTAATAAAGCAGCACAGACTTCACTGCACACTCGCTGCTGCTCCCTCTCACCATCTATCACTCGTTCCTGTGCTGACATGCAGGCTGTGAGAGGAGGGACGGAGGGGTAACAGCTGCCAGACGATTAACACTGCCACATTATGTTTTTACCACCACCGCTGTACTCACAAGTCTCAGCGGGTCACTCACTCACTGTGTCCACAGCTTACTTCCTTGAACATCCCGCGGCTGCTGACAAGAACAGTACACGCCTACTCTGGGCATACAGCCAATAGGCATGCAGCTGTACCAGGCTAGGTGGCTTCTGGGAGTTGTAGTTTGTTTCGTTTTTTCGCTTTGTGCGGCCGCGGGTGGCACCGCTGGGTGGCGCCCCTCCTCTGCTGGCGCCCCTGGCGAGTGCCATCCTGGCCAAAGCATAGATACGCCCCTGCCTTTGGTATGAGAGGCAGAGGAGGGAATACATAAACCGACTGGTACACCCACGGTGTCACTAGAGCGTCCACAGCTATTGCCTGAGGGTCCCTTGACCTGGTGCAATATCTAGTTTTTTGTTTAGGCGGGACGCCATCATGTCCACCTGTGGCCTTTCCCAATGGTTTACCAACAGTTGGAAGACTTCTGGATGAAGTCCCCACTCTCCCGGGTGTCGGTCGTGTCTGCTGAGGAAGTCTGCTTCCCAGTTGTCCACTCCCGGAATGAACACTGCTGACAGTGCTAAGACGTGATTTTCCGCCCATCGGAGAATCCTTGTGGCTTCTGCCATCGCCATCCTGCTTCTTGTGCCGCCCTGTCGGTTTACATGGGCGACTGCCGTGATGTTGTCTGATTGGATCAGTACCGGCTGGTTTTGAAGCAGAGGCCTTGCCAGACTTAGGGCATTGTAAATGGCCCTCAGTTCCAGAATATTTATGTGTAGGGACGACTCCTGACTTGACCAAAGTCCTTGGAAATTACTTCCCTGTGTGACTGCCCCCCAGCCTCGAAGGCTGGCATCCGTGGTTACCAGGACCCAGTCCTGTATGCCGCATCTGCGGCCCTCTTGAAGATGAGCACTCTGCAGCCACCACAGTAGAGATACCCTGGTCCTTGGAGACAGGGTTATCAGCCGATGCATTTGAAGATGCATTTCCGACCACTTGTCCAAGAGGTCCCACTGAAAGGTTCTTGCATGGAACCTGCCGAATGGAATTTTGCTTCGTAAGAAGCTACCATTTTTCCCAGGACTCGTGTGCAGTGATGCACCGATACCTGTTTTGGTTTCAGGAGGTCTCTGACTAGAGATGACAGCTCCTTGGCTTTCTCCTGCGGGAGAAACACTTTTTTCTGTTCTGTGTCCAGAACCATCCCCAGGAACAGCAGGCGTGTGGTAGGAACCAGCTGTGACTTTGGAATGTATAGAATCCATCCGTGCTGTTGTAGCACTTCCCGAGATAGTGCTACTCCGACCAACAACTGCTCCATGGACCTCGCCTTTATAAGGAGATCGTCCAAGTACGGGATAATTAAAAACTCCCTTTTTTCGAAGGAGTATCATCATTTCTGCCATTACCTTGGTAAAGACCCTCGGTACCGTGGACAGTCCAAACGGCAGTGTTTGGAATTGGTAATTGCAATCCTGTACCACAAATCTGAGGTACTCCTGGTGAGGATGGTAAATGGGGACATGTAGGTAAGCATCCTTGATGTCCAGGGATACCATGTAATCCCCCTCCTCCAGGCTTGCAATAACCGCCCTGAGCGATTCCATCTTGAACTTGAATTTTTTTATGTATGTGTTCAAGGACTTCAAATTTAAAATGGGTCTCACCGAACTGTCCGGTTTCGGTACCACAAACAGTGTGGAATAGTAACCCCGTCCTTGTTGAAGTAGGGGCACCTTGACTATCACCTGCTGGGAATACAGCTTGTGAATTGCCTCTAGCACAGCCTCCCTGCCTGAGGGAGTTGTCGGCAAGGCAGATTTGAGGAAACGGCGGGGGGGGAGACGCCTCGAATTCCAGCCTGTACCCCTGAGATACTACTTGAAGGATCCAGGGATCCACCTGTGAGCGAGCCCACTGATCGCTGAAATTTTTGAGGCGGCCCCCCACCGTACCTGGCTACGCCTGTGGAGCCTCCGCGTCATGCGGTGGACTCAGAGGAAGCGGGGGAAGAATTTTGATTCTGGGAACTGGCTGACTGGTGCAGCTTTTTCCCTCTTCCCTCGTCTCTGTGCAGAAAGGAAGCGCCTTTGACCCGCTTGCTTTTCTGAAGCCGAAAGGACTGTACCTGATAATACAGTGCTTTCTTAGGCTGTGAGGAAACCTGAGGTAAAAATTTTTCTTCCCAGCTGTTGCTGTGGATACGAGGTCCCAGAGACCATCCCCAAACAATTCCTCACCCTTATAAGGCTCTATGTGCCTTTTAAAGTCAGCATCACCTGTCCAGTGTCGGGTCTCTAATACCCTCCTGACAGAATGGACATTGCATTAATTCTGGATGCCAGCCGGCAAAATATCCCTCTGTGCATCCCTCATATATAAGACGACGACTTATGTTCGCAAAATAGTATCCCTGTTTGACAGGGTTACAGACCACGCTGCAGCAGCACTATCTGCAGGTCTCAGTCTAGTACCTGAGTGTGTAAATACAGACTTCAGGATAGCCTCGTGCTTTTTATCAGCAGGTACCTTCAAAGTGGCCGTATCCTAAGACGGCAGTGCCACCTTTTTTGACAAACGTGTGAGCGCCTTATCCACCCTAGGGGATATCTCCCAGCGTAACTTATCCTCTGGCGGGAAAAGGTACGCCATCAGTAACTTTTTAGAAATTACCAGTTTCTTATCGGGGGAACCCACGCTTTTTCACACTTCATTCACTCATTTGATGGGGGAACAAAACACTGCCTGCTTTTTCTCCCCAAACATAAAACCCTTTTTTAGTGGTACTTGGGTTAATGTCAGAAATGTGTAACACATTTTTTATTGCCGGGATCATGTAACGGATGTTCCTAGTGGATTGTGTATATGTCTCAACCTCGTCGACACTGGAGTCAGACTCCGTGTCGACATCTTTTGAGCCCCTGATGGCCTTTGAGACGCCTGGGCAGGCGCGGGCTGAGAAGCCGGCTGTCCCATAGCTGTTACGTCATCCAGCCTTTTATGTAAGGAGTTGACACTGTCGGTTAATACCTTCCACCTATCCATCCACTCTGGTGTCGGCCCACAGGGGGCGACATCCCATTTATCGGCATCTGCTCCGCCTCCACATAAGCCTCCTCATCAAACATGTCGACACAGCCGTACCGACACACCGCACACACACAGGGAATGCTCTGACTGAGGACAGGACCCCACACAGCCCTTTGGGGAGACAGAGAGAGAGTATGCCAGCACACACCAGAGCGCTATATAATGTAGGGATAAACAATATCACTGAGTGAATTTTCCCCAATAGCTGCTTGTATAAACAATATTGCGCCTAAATTTAGTGCCTCCCCTCTCTTTTTAACCCTTTGAGCCTGAAAACTACAGGGGAGAGCCTGGGGAGCTGTCTTCCAGCTACACTGTGAAGAGAAAATGGCGCCAGTGTGCCGAGGGAGATAGCTCCGCCCCTTTTTCGCTGACTTTTCTCCCGCTTTTTTATGGATTCTGGCAGGGGTAATTATCACATATATAGCCTCTGGGGCTATATATTGTGATTATTTTGCCAGCCAAGGTGTTTTTATTGCTGCTCAGGGCGCCCCCCCCCCAGCGCCCTGCACCCTCAGTGACCGGAGTGTGAAGTGTGTATGAGGAGCAATGGCGCACAGCTGCAGTGCTGTGCACTACCTTGGTGAAGACTGAAGTCTTCTGCCGCTGATTTTCCGGACCATCTTCATGCTTCTGGCTCTGTAAGGGAAACGGCGGCGCGGCTTCGGGAACGAACACCAAGGACGGGTCCTGCGGTCGATCCCTCTGGAGCTAATGGTGTCCAGTAGCCTAAGAAGCCCAAGCTAGCTGCAAGCAGGTAGGTTCGCTTCTTCTCCCCTTAGTCTCTCGTTGCAGTGAGCCTGTTGCCAGCAGGTCTCACTGTAAAATAAAAAACCTAACATATACTTTCTTTCTAGGAGCTCAGGAGAGCCCCTAGTGTGCATCCAGCTCGGCCGGGCACAGAAATCTAACTGAGGTCTGGAGGAGGGGCATAGAGGGAGGAGCCAGTGCACACCAGATAGTACCTAATCTTTCTTTTAGAGTGCCCAGTCTCCTGCGGAGCCCGTCTATTCCCCATGGTCCTTACGGAGTTCCCAGCATCCACTAGGACGTCAGAGAAAAATAAACACTTGCTTATTTATGATGGCTGCAGTGTATATGGTATCATGGGTCCCTGAGTCAGGGGGGGCCACACTGCACATGTACTGTAGCACCCATTTCTTGAATACTCACCTCTCCCATTGTGGCAGCAAGAGCACAAATCATCACCAGTAAAATTTCTTGCAAACATTTTCCAGGCATTTTGCACATGCGCAGTACAGACATTGCCAGGAAAATGGCCACTACTACTTTTTCTGCAGCGGGGTACACTGGTATTCCACAGGGAATAACATCGGGGTGTAGAGTAGGATCTTGATCCGAGGCACCAACTGGCTAAAAGCTTTGACTGTTCCCAAGATGCTCAGCACCGCCTCCTCTATAACCCCGCCTTTGTGCACAGGAGCTCAGTTTGTAAGTTGGTGCCTGCAGTGCAGGCAGCTAACAGGCAGGGCTGCTCCAGCAGCCCTAAGAAAAGCTATTTTAAAGAAGATAGAAGACTTCAAGGGCTGCAGCAGGTATTTCACAGGATATACGTATTTTGTATCTTTCTCTGTGTTTTTCAGTCACATTTTACCTCAGAAATCCTCTGTTTGTGCTGTCACACTGCACTGGGGGTTTGTGTTAGGTATTATATCTGCTGACATTGTACTGTGTCGCCCATGGTTTACGCTTTTATATCATGTCAGCTACAGGGGGCGATGGGTCTGGGGCTGATTCCGCCGTGCATGGTTATGATGTCCCAGATGCATTTGAGGATAACATGGCTGCGGAGGGTTCAGGTTTTGGGGGTTCTGTACCCCCCGGTCAGTTTGTAACAATGGGGGCACACAGGGCCCGCTTTGGGCTGCCTTTTCTAATTTACTGACTACGCTGGTAACTAGACTCGCACCCCCTGTGGGACCTCCTGTGCCTTATCAGCCTTATATGGTCCCTGCGGTTAATCCGCCATGGACAGATGCTCTGTCCACTCAGTTACAGCAATTGAATAACTCTTAGGATAAACGTATTCCTGACCCTTGCCCGCCTAAGACTAAACCTAAGAAGTCCTCTAAGCAGGCTGTTACTTCCTCTCAATCCACGCATGTTCCGGATACCTCTTTTGATGACGTGTATACTGACCCCACAGACTCTGATCATGACGTTTCTGATGGGGAATTTGTTTCACAGGTGGATGTTCCTGATCTATTAGAGGCTATCAGGCTCATTCTTCAGATTGATGATGATCCTCAGCCTGCTACTACATCTAAGAAACCGGACAGGTTCAAACATCAGAAGGTTACTAAATTGGTTTTACCTCATTCTGACCACTTGGTTTACATACGTCAGGAAAACTGGGAGAACCCAGGAAAGAAATTCATCCCACACAATAAGATGCTAGCCCGCTATCCCCTTGTGGCAGAATTGAGTAAAAATTGGGAAACGCCACTGCTGGTGGATTCGCAAATCGCTTGGCTGGTGGTGTCATCTGCTCTGCCTGTCACTACCATCACTTCTCTCAAGGAGCCGACGGATAAGCATGTGGAGGGCTGCTTAAAAGCTATTTATACCCTTGCAGGGGCTGCGCATAGGCCCACCATTGCGGCTACTTGGGCCGCAGAAGCTATTGAGGCGTGGGCTCAGGAAATAGAGGCTGAGTTTCTGTCCAATTTTTCTGAACATGCCAGACAACGTCTCTCTTATATTGTCACGGCATATCAATACATTAAAGAAGCAGCTTCAGATGTTCAGATGCAGGTGTTCTGGCGGCCAAGGCTGCTACGACATCCATTTTGGCTCAACGGACATCCCTTCAGATCAGGTGAAGGCAACAGCTCTCCGTTTAGTGGTACAATCCCTCCTGGACACCGGAGTGGTAGTACCGGTGCCTCTGGCTCAGAGGGGCAGGGGGCACCATTCAATGCTGTTCCAAGTCCCCAAACCGAATGGTTCCTCCTGGCCCATACTCAACCTCAAATCTTTGAACAAGTTTGTGAGGGTCTCCAAGTTTCGTATGGAGACCCTTTGCTCTATTGTCCTGGACCATATGATATCCCTGGATATACAGGATGTTTACCTGCATATCCCTATTGCCATGTCACATCAGCCATCAGCAATACCTGCGGTTTGCTATTAGCAATCTCCATTGACAATTTCCAGGCCTTACCATTTGGTCTGACCACGGCTCCATGAATTTTCACCAAGGTCATGGCAGTTATGACGGCATCACTCCGCCGTCGGGGCATCCGGACCCTGCCGTATCTGGACGATCTGCTGATCCTGGCCAATTCCCCAGAAGTTCTCCTCCGTCATTTGGATCTGATGGTCCAGTTTCTACAAGCCCACGGGTGACTCATCAACTGGAAGAAATCATCCCTGGTCCCTGCCCAGAGCATGGTGCATCTGGGAGCGTTGTTGGACGCATACAACCAGAGGTTGTTTTTGTCACAGGAGAAAGTCCTGAAGCTTCAGGACAAGATACGTTGCTTCCTCTCTTGTCCGTGTGTGTCGATACACTCGGCGATGCAAGTACTAGACCTCATTGTGTCGGCTTTCGACATGGTGGAGTATGCTCAATTTCATTCCCGCCCTCTGCAGAAACTGATTCTTGCCAAGTGTGACAGCTTGCCCCACCGGATCAGGTCTCAAATGATCTCCTTGTCTCCGGAGGATCGTCTGCACTGACCTGTTGGCTGCAGGACCATCGATTGAGCAGGGGTCGTCCCTTCTTGATCTCAAACTGGGTCCTTCTGACGACGGATGCCAGTCTGAGGGGATGAGGCACGGTGTTGGAGCAACACTCTCTTCAGGGTAGGTGGACCAGGTGGACAGATAAACAATCTGGAATTGTGGGCAGTGTCCAATGCTCTGAAACTGGCCAGGCATCTGGTACTGAACAGGCCTGTTCAAGTACAGTCAGACAATGCCACCATGGTGGCGTACATAAATCATCAAGGCAGCACTCAAAGCCGCATGGCAATGTTGGAAGTGTCAAAGATTCTTCAGTGGGCAGAACGCCATCTGGCAGCCATATTGGCAGTGTGCATTCTGGGGGTCCTCAACTGGGAAGCGGACTTCCTCAGTTGTCAGGACATACACGCTGGAGAGTGGAGCCTTCATCCAGAAGTATTTCAACTCCTAGTGGATAAGTGGGGCCTACCAAATGTAGACCTGATGGCGTCTCGACACAATCACAATGTTCCGGTCTTTGGCGCAAGAACAAGGGATCCTCAAGCGATGTACATGGACGCATTGGCAATTCCATGGAACTTTCGGCTTCCATACGTGTTCCCCTCGGTGTCACTCATGCCCAGAGTAGTGAGGAAGTTCAAGCAAGAAGGAGGAATCCTTCTTCTAATAGCTCCAGAGTGACCCATACGGCATTGGTTCTCAGACCTATAGGGTCTCTCATTAGAGTGTCCTCTTCTGCTTCTGCAATGACCAGACCTCCTCGTTCAGGGCCCTTGTGTTTACCAGGATTTAGTCCGGCTGGCTTTGATGGCATGGCTCTGGAAGCTTCCGTACTGACGGCCAAAGGTTTTTCTGAGGCGGTCATTCAAACTATGTTGAAGGCCCATAAGCCGGCTTCTGCTCGGATTTACCATAGGGTCTGGAATTCTTACTATGCTTGGTGTGCATCTAGCAATCATAATGTTTACAAGTTTAGTACGGCCAAACTTTTGGCCTTCCTACAACAGGGCTTGGACTTGGGCCTTCCTCAAGGTTCATATTTCTGCCTTGTCAGTATGAGTTCAGAGGAAAATTGTGACTCTGCCTGATGTTCATACCTTCACTCAGGGTGTTTTATTGATTCAACCTCCCTATGTCCCACCTGTGGCTCCTTGGGATTTTTCGGTGGTTCTGGAGGCTTGGAAAGAGTCTCCGTTTGAACCTCTTGAATCTGCGGACCTTAAATGGCTTTCCTTCAAGGTCTTGTTTCTGCTGGCTATTGCCTCTGCTAGAATAGTTTCAGATTTGTGTGCCTTGTTTTGTAGGTCCCCCTATCTGATTTTTCACCGTGACCGGGCAGTTCTTTGAACGCGCCCTGGTTATCTACCTAAGGTGGTGTCTTCGTTACCTAACCACGTCTTCTTTCCACCTTAACCAGGAGATTGTGGTTCTGGCCTATGTCTCTCCGGATTTATCCTCCAAAGAGCGGTCTTTGGCTGGAGTATGGTCTCTCCATATCTATGTGAAGAGGACAGCCTCCATTAGGAAGTCTTATTTTCTCTTTGTACTGTTTGGCTTTCACAAATGTGGCTGGCCTGCTAACGAGCAGACCTTGGCCAGATGGAATAGAATGGTGATTGCACATGCTTATGTACAGGCTGGCCTTCCAGCTCCTGCTACCATCAAAGCCCATTCTACTCGGTCTGTTGGACCTTCTTGGGCAGCCCGCCGTGGTGTGACCCTTGAACAATTGTGCAAGGCGGCTACGTGGTCCTCAGTGAACACGTTCATAAGGTTCTATGCCTTCATTACTTCCGCCTCCCAGAATGCTTCCTTTGGATGCCGGGTTCTAGTGCCCACTACAGTGCATCCCCGCCCCATAAGGAACAGCTTAAGGACATCCCCGAAGTTATTCCCTGTGGAATACCAGTGTACCCCACTGCAGAAAGGAGATTTATGGTGAGAACTTACCCTTGTTAAATTTCTTTCTGCGAGGTACACTGGATTCCACAGGGCGCCCACCCAATCACACTTAGCTACTTTGGGTTGGTATGGCATTAGCCGCTGATACCTTCTCCTGTCGTGAGAATGTGGTGTACGTGGCTACTAACGTCTGTCGTCTCTTTTGCCTGCTACTGCATTGGACTGGTTAACGAAACTGAGCTCCTGTGCATGGAGGCGGGGTTATAGAGGAGGCGGCGCTGTGCATCTTGGGAACAGTCAAAGCTTTTAGCCTGTTGGTACCTCGGATCTAGATCCTACTCTACACCCCAGTGTTATTCCCTGTGGAATCCACTGTACCTCACAGAAAGAGATTTAACAAGGTTAAGTTCTTACCATAAATCTCCTTTTACCGGAGATCTGCGCATGTGTATTAGAGTCTGAGACCTTAGTGCTCAGACTCTACAGTGCCGCCGACTAGAGAGGAGAAAGCCTGCAAGGGGGAGGTTGCACACAGGCCTGCTTCTCTCTTAAAACACCCCTGTTAAAGCGAATAACGCTTATGGTGGCAAGTTCCAATTGTAAAGCGGAACGGAATTTGCTGCACTATATAAGAAACTGTTAATAAATAAATAAGTAAGCTGTAAAATGTAAATCTTGTTTTGCAACTATAAGAACAATACAAAAAAATCAGCCTATTATAAATCAGAAGGTACAAATGAAAACAAATGGCTGCATATCTCCTTTACATGGAAGTGGCTGTCAATACATGTCATAACATATTTATTTAATGCCACTTCACCAGACAAACCTGGGATGTGCTTCTGCTACCCGTGAGAACTCATTCTCCCAGATTGGTCGTCCATAACTGGTCTTCTGCTTCAATCCTGTGACTGCATCAGTTGCCACATCAAAGTTTATAATGGCATGTCCAGCCTGGGAAAGTAAGTATAGTCGATTACTCCCCACCCTGTGTTACAGAAATCATTTAACTAAAATAGTAATACTGAACTGTGACAGTTTTATGTTAAACTCAATAAAGTGGTAAACAATAGGGAAAAGTTTATTCAATTAAGTTGACGTTCACTTTCACGTTCACAAAATTTATATTGTTCTTCATTATCACCCTGTGGATTATACTGGAATCGCATTCTAGTACAGAGCCGGTAACATCTGGAGTGGTGTGGAGCTGGTGGATGATTTGGGGAGGGAATGTGCTGCCTGCTTAGAGTGCAGTATCTATGGTCTGAGTGGAGGTAACTGTCAGCAACTTGTGTTCTCGACTATTCAGCTAGTGTTCTGCATGTGAATGGAATGACTCTGCTCAGACCTCATATGCTGTTTTTTTTATTTGTTTAAAATTAATTTCTCTCATTTATAGCCAGCAACTACTGTAAACTGCATCCTCATATTAACATTTTTTCATCAATAAACCAAACGGTAAAGTAAAACAAGGTAAAGTAATTCAGAGTATTACACTGCTGTGACCGATTTAGTGTCTTTTGCTTTAGTCAAATCTGCTACTTTATTTTAATACTAATATAAGGTGTGGCTATTAAATACAATACTGATGCTATAATGTACGTTTAGTTATAGTAAGTACATTTTAACTCCGTTTCCCCATCTCTGCACTCCCCTTCTGCATCCACACACTGCTGCATTCTTATTTTCCATTGGTCAAAGCCGCGCTGTAGCTCATTATCTGCCAGCTGCCTAAACAGCTCTGTCGTTTCCTTCTTCTTTACCTCATTAACTGATGCAAAACTGGTTCCTTGGAGTACAGATTTGACATTAGGGAAAATAAAGAAGTCACATGGTGCTAGGTCTGGCAAGTATGGTGGGTGTTCTAGCACTGCAATCTGTTCCTCAAACAAAAACTGCTTCACAGAGAGAGCTGCGTGGGCTAGTGCATTGTCCTGATGGAGGATGAAACCATTTTTCCACAACTCTGGCCTCTTCCTTCTGATTCTTTCCAACAAAGGTGGTCATTCCAAGTTGATCGCAGCCAGCAACTTTTTGCTGCTGCGATCAACTAGTCCACGCCAATGGGGGAGTGTATTTTAGCTTAGCAGGGCTGCGATCACTTGTGCAGCCCTGCTAAGCTAAAATTTTTTAATGCAGAACAAGAGTAGCCCTGGACATACTTACCCTGTGCGACGATCTCAACGATGTTGGGGCCAGCTTTGACGTCAGACATCCGCCCTCCGTTCTCCTGGACACGTCTGTGTTTTCTTCACCACTCCCTGAAAACGGCAGGCAACGGTGTGGTGATGCACAGGAACGCCTTCTTTCTGTCAATCTTCTTGCGGTCAGCACTGCGACCACTTTCTGCATTGGCCGCGACGTAACCTGGCAACCCCCGTCACCAGGCAACGTCGCGCGTGCGCAGTGAGGCCACCGCGCATGTGCATCCCAGACCCGTTCGCACCACAGCGACAAACCGTTGTGTGCGAACGGGTTGGAATGACCCCCAAAGTTTCTAGAACATTTTTGTAGTAATGTTTATTCACTGTTAAGTCTTCTGATACCCTGTCTGACAAAATAACACCCTTGACATCAAAGAAAACAATTAACATGGCTTTGTATTTGGATTTGCTTTTTAATTCTTGGTAATGATGGTGTTTTCCAGTGCATGGACTGCTGCTTTGTCTCAGGATTGTACTGGAAGAGCCATGTTTCATCACAGGAAATAACTATCTAAAAATTGTGAATCCACTTGAATTTGTTCCAAAATGTCTGTAAAAATTTGTTTTGAATTTTCTTTCTGCTCGACAATGGGAAGCATTGGAACCATTTTAACTCTTTTAGTTAAGCTCTTGATGCAAAACTTGCTACAGTAACAGTTTTGCTGTCGATGTTTTCCATTTCTGCTATCATTCAGAAGCCAAGTCAACTGTCAATTTGAATAATTTTCATAACTTTTATCACATTTTCCTTTGTTTTTGATTAGCATATGGAAAGATTTGGTGGGCGCTTTGTTCAATTTAATAATATTTTTTAAGTTAACACGTTGCTCTACTGTTGAACGAAGCATCTTTATGACGCATGGGAAAAACCCAACTTATTCATACGCTGTGTGACAGTAACCTATCTGTCTGTGCGAGAGGGGTGTAACAGTTTTGGGATAGTCCAATGTCACTGTTCCCCCACTCCCTTTTAACTCACACAGTATGGTATATTTTTTACAAGTACAGTCTTGTTAGTTAATAGCCACACCTCATATAAGACCTTCCCTGATGTAAGCATGTGTCTGAAGGTGCAAGGAATGAGACACCCACTTTTTGCATTTTTAGATACAACAATCCCTCTTGGTGGGTCTTTAGATACACCATCAAACCTTGCACCAGCCCCATGTTACGTACAGAATCTCAAGTCAGAGTATGGCCTCCAATGTAAGCAATTAAGCATCTGAGTTTGCAACCAATTATGAGACATACAGGTGGCACTCATTAAGACAGCGTATCTCAGTGCATCTGAATAGACACCTCCCAGTCTCAATCTATAAATGCCCAATACATTTTTAATGCATTTCACACACCATGTATCTCAATTGCTACTGCGATACAGCATAACACATGCGCCATATAAGTTTTTAGGGATTGTAGTGCATTAGCAAAGAAGTGCTCAATTACATGAACATAGACATTGTGTAGAGGTTCAGAATCAAGCATATAGAGGAATTGTACTGCAAGGGGATAAACAAGGCAATTTGCTATTTAGTACTTTGGGCGTTATTCAGAGTTGTTAGCAAACCAAAAAAAGTGAGCAAATGGGCAAAAGCACGCTGCACTGCAGGTGGGGCATATGTAACATGTGCAGAAAGATTAGATTTGGGTGGGGTGTGTTCAAACTGAAACCTAAATTGCAGTGTAAAAATAATGCAGCCAGTATTTACCATGCACAGAAACAATATGGCCCACCCAAAAATAAATCTCCCTGCACCTGTTACATCTGTCTCACCTGCACCGCACATGGTTTTGCCCAGTTGATAACTTTTTTGGTTTGCAAACAACTCTAAATAACCCCCTTTATCCCTTATATTGAATATACATTGTAGCAGAGCCTAAATGCAAAGAAAAAATGCCTCTGTGACTTGTCATTGGACATTTGTTGTCCCTATTTGACTGCATTTGCAGCAAAAACATTAACTGTGTGCCACAATGCTAAGGAGGATGTGTGTGCAAATGTAGTTTCTTATGTTATGCAATGCAACAAAAAATGTCAGTGATATTCTGTGAGATTAGCTGCTGTGAGATTAGATATACTGTAGCTCAACACGTACTATGCTGCTGTCCCAGTTGGTGAGGAACAGTTTATAGTCAAGAAAGCCATCCTTTCCTGAACAGATTATTTCCTGTTCCAGAGAGCGCAGCAGATCAGCGAACCAGGCAAAAGCTCCTGTCTCCCGACAAATCCAGTAGAAGTAAATCTGCAGAAAGAAGTTTAATTGGAGTTCATTTGTGCTTTGTAACATAAACTGGTTTAACACATTTAATGCTAAAAACACATGCTGGAATATGCATAGCAGTAATGGGAGTACTTCAACTCAGCATAGAGTGAAGTGGGAGTACCACAGTGTGACATGATGTAAAGTGGGAATACTACAATGTGGCATAATGTGAAGTGGGGAAACTACAGTGTAGCATAATGTGAAGAAAGGACACTTCAATGTGGTATAGTGAAGTAGTGGCACTAAAATTGGCATCATGTGAAGTGGGGGCAATACAATGTGGTATAATGTGAAGTGGGGGGCACTACAATGTGGTATTGTGGGAAATGGTTGCACTACAATGTGGCATAAGGTGAAGTGGGGCACTACAATGTGGTATAATGTGAAGAGGGGGCACTACAATGTGGTATAATGTGAAGAGGGGGCACTACAATGTGGTATAATGTGAAGAGGGGGCACTACAATGTGGTATGGGAAATGGGTGCACTACAATGTGGCATAATGTGAAGTGGGGACACAAGAATCGGCATAATGTGAAGTGAGGGCACTAGAATGTGGTATAATATGAAATGGTGGCACTACAATTTGGTATAATATGAAGTGGGGGCAATACAATGAGATATAATGTGTAGTGGGGACACTACAATGTAGTATGAGCAGTAGGAGACAACAATGTGGCATAAAATTAACAACCGCTATTAAGAGAGAGGTGTCTGTAAAAGCTTTGGAGTAGGGACCTCTTCAAAATACCGTATGAGCCGACAAAATTCTAGTTACGCCCTTGCACCTGTAAAAACAACTCTGTAATACAAATATTGCAAATGCAACATTTTTCTGCTTGTTTTATCATTTAGCACATACAATAAATACTGGGAAGCTTTAGAACACTGCTATTTAGAGTTCACCTAGGATTCACTCCCTACCAACTCTAAATCTGTCTTCACATTTTAAATTTGTTCCATACAGCACAAAATGGTTTTCCCATGTTACAAAAGGACCTTCTAACTCTAACAAGGACATGGGTGGTTACAGTATCAACACGAAAATCACAATATTAATAACACAGTTGAGTGAAGCTGGTTGTATAAAATACTGAAAACTCTCTCTACAATAGTGTTTACCTAGAATTGTGATCGCTTGAGGAGCTATATTAAACAGTAATAATATGCATCCACTTTACTCTTTTTGTAAGTGTCATGGCTGCAATTCAATCAATTCATATTTTGGCTGGCTGGGATAACAAACAACGGATAGCACAACAGGAGGCTCAGGAGGACATCCTCAAAAACTAAGACGTTTTACTTCTTGAATCTGGACTTTTTGATCATGTTTTCACATTGTTTTACAAGGATTGTAAAAACATATTGTATTATATGGCAGAATAGAATTTATGCCATATATGAAGATTATTATCTTTTCTGTGCATACTAGTACACTGATGTCCCAATTCACAGCCAATATTCTATCACCTTGTTCTTCTGAATGGATTTTAAATGCCCAGGGGTAAATTTCCTAAGATCTGTGTTCGCCCGAGCTGGCAAACACGGGACTGTTAAGATATTTGTTAAAACACGGAAATTTACTAAAGAACAAACACGGGACTGTTTGTTCAAATAGAAGTACTAAACACGGGTAGATATAGACATATGATCAAATACACCTAAGGCCAAACTCGGATGTCATTACCATAGACAACACTGAAACATGACAATTTATCTACAATTGTTTCTGCAAACACACCCGTGAATTGATAAAACTCTGATCAAATTGCACTTTTCAAATAGATGTCCCTCTTAGCAACATGTTTAAAGAAGCCTGCACAGATCAGTGATATTCGTGCAGTGCTTCTCTCTTTAAATGTGTTGAAATGGTTAAAAAAAAGAAAAAAAAGTGTGTAGTCCCCCACACACACATACACACACACACCTCACAAGTATAACCGGCCCCGGGCTCCTTGAGCCGGTCCTGGTTCTAAAAATACAGGCGATAAAAGGCATGAGGCCCCCTCCCGTATTTAAAGAACCAGCATTAAGCTCCTGGACAGGTTCTGGTTTCAAAAATATGGGGTACCTCTACGTCTTTTTTTATCCCAGATTTTTGGAACCAGGACTGGTTCAAGAGCCTAGCACTGGTTCTTTAAATACAGGGGGACCTGACACATTTCCCCCCCCCCCTGCATTTTTAGAACCAGGACTGACTTAAAGAGCCCTGGGATGGTTATGGTTATGGATGGGGGGGAGGTATCCCACACAGTTTTTATGTTTTCTTCTACACAGAAAAGCCTGCACAGATCTTTTTGATCTGTGCAGACCTCATGTATGGGTGTGTTTGGCTGCCAGCAAACACGGCAGCCACCACACGAGCACATACACCATCAAAATACTCAAACACGAGAACATAGTAAATGCCTGTGTTTTTGTTTTAAAAAAAGCATCTGTGTCTGATCGATATCACCCATGCTTGATCTCGGTGAAACACGATTCTTAGTAAATTCACCCCTCAGTCTGTGATTGTCTTTAATAGACAGTATTATTTGCTCTGCTATATTTGGTACAACTGATGAGGATTGGATAGCCAATCCTCCCAAGATGTGAACTACTTTAACTACTACCCTTTTTCTTTATTTTAGGGATATACTGTATATGGTAATATTTTTAAATGAACTCTGGGCCTGATTCAGAGATGTACAGAAATGCATTCGAGGCTGCAAAGTTGTATGTATCTGTTGTGCGGAAATATGGAAATGTCACAGCCCCCTGGATTTGTATTGAGATGCCAATTGGAGGCTTTGCAGTTCCCAGCCGCTGCGTATAAAGATGCAGATCCATTGCAGATCAGCCCTATGGCCACACAGCATGGCCACAGTAGGTAAGACGTTGGAGACACTGTAGTCACAGCCTCAAACACATCACCAAAACAGTAGCACCATGCCTGCATTTTTGCTGCCACTCCGTTACCGCGCCAAATGGGCCCTTACTGTCAATCACTTTTCAAATAAATCCTCTCTGGGATCGCCATCGCAAGACCATTGTGGCACATGCACAGAGCGATATAGATGCATACACAAACTGTTGATAATTGCTTAACTGGGGGGGGGGATTGGATTTGAGTACTTTTCCGAAACCAGGACCTCTCAAACTTACAATGTAACTTCCGGTGGGCCCCGCTGTCTGCGGCCCCACCTCCTCCTCTAGGGATCAGGTTCCAGACTGTGCACTTGAATTATGAATTATACATGTGTTACATTGTACTGCACAGGACTATTGTGTATTTGCTGCAGTGCATTGCTGTTATTAATATGGTACATTATCATGCATGTACTAGCAGTATTTACAACATATATATATATATATATATATATATATATATATATATATTGTCCTCTGGACCGGCACTCACCCTTCAACGTTGTATAGCTCCAGTGCCCTCTGGAAATATTGCATATATATCCCACATCAGACAAGCAGCGGCACTCGGAGACTTTGTTATGGTGAAAAATAAAGTGCGAATTTATTCCATATCACAGCAAGGCCAACGTTTCGGGGCTCATCTGCCCCTTTGTCAAGGTGAGTACAAAGTCACTCACCTTGACAAAGGGGCAGACGAGCCCCGAAACGTTGGCCTTGCTGTGATATGGAATAAATTTGCACTTTATTTTTCACCATAACAAAGTCTCCGAGTGCCGCTGCTTGTCTGATGTGGGATATATATATATATATATATATATATATATATTTATCAAGGGGCCCAGACCATTCACTCTCTAATAGTTAGGCAAACCAATGTGGTTGCTGGCCGCACCCCCTCTGGAGACTGGACACACCCCAAAACATTCCAATTAATTCACCTGGAGGTCCATTCATGCCCCAGTCCGACACTGACTGTATGTGCCATTTTGTGTGGAAATGATTCACTACACCTTGTTTCTAGTGCAGATTTTATTTTAATCTAACAATAGGAATATCCAAGTTCCCTGCTTTACTGGTTAATACAAGAAAGATTGAAAAAATAAGCAAAGTCCAAAACAAAGAAAATACCTTTTTGGTTTTCAAACGGTTATCTTCATGCTGAAACTTATACCATATGGATTTCAAGATGGAGGCAAAAGGTGTGACACCAATGCCTGCCCCAACCAGCATGCTGACCTCGTACTTGAAGACGTCTTCACTAGCTGTCCCGAATGGGCCATCCACTTTGAGGCTGAAGAAAAAAAGAGTAGAGATTATGACCGATGAGGTTAACGCAGTGGTTCTCAAACTGTGTGCCTAGGCACCATGGGGTACCCCGGGAGACTTGCAGTGGTGCCTTGGGTTGGTGGCCCAGGACCAATTCAAATTAATTACGGTCAATGTAACAGACAAAACCAGTGCTTGTGGCTCCCAATCATAAAATATGTGGATAAACAGGAGTGAATCCTGTCCCTCACTACATAACTGAACACAAGGATGACATATAAACACAATTTACTTAATTTAATATTGTTTCAGAATTTCTGAATAAGAAACTTTTGGCCTAGGGGTGCCATGAAAATAATTCTGATACGCTAAGGTGCCGTGACTCAAAAAAGTTTTTGAACCACTGGGTAAATGTATTATTGTCATTATTATCTTAGCACTAGGAGACATCCTGCATCGTCACTTAATGCCGCAAAGCAGCATGTCTTAGTGCTGAAGTGTATGAAAAAGAGTGTTCATCCCAGGGCCGGTTCCGGGGCTTCTTGCGCCCCGGGCGGCATTAGGGGGCATGGCTTCATACAGGGGACGTGGTCAGTTACGCCCCCTGTACTGTAGTAGGATGTGCGGTGCGCGATGACATCATCGGGTCTAGTTCCCTTCGTGGAGAGGACCTTTGCTGTGCGGTGCGCGATGACGTCAACGCGCACCGCACATCATTACAGTAAATGTCCCCTCCACGAAGGGAAACTAGACGCGTAGCGTCTAGTTTCCCTTCACAACGGGCAGCCGACGAAGGGAAACTAGACGCGTAGCGTCTAGTTTCCCTTCACAGCGGGCAGCGGCAGCGGGGGGCACAGCAGCAGCGGATCTTGCCATGGTGCGGTGCCCTCCGGATGGCGCTGGCGCCCTCCGGAAGGCGGCGCCCCAGGCAAAAGTCCTGCTTGCCCGTGGCAAGATCCGCTACTGGTTCATCCGTGGATCTCTTTCCTTCTGTGTCTCAACATAGTGCTGATGTGATACATAATGATTTGTGACCTACATTGTAGACAACATTGAAATAAAATAAAACATCAATACAAGTTTTAGCTGAAAAAGGAGTCATAAATGCTGGCTACATTGACCCGCATGTCACATGCTTAGAACATACCAAATTGAGGAGTAGATTTATCAAACCATCTAAAAAGGACACGTGGGGCCAAATGAGTGAGAGTTTCAAAAAGTGAAATATTTGGTAAGGTTTTGCAGTTATTTTTAAAGTGGCAATCATTTACACAGCAAGATCAACCTGGATTTGCAGTGTAAATGATTGGCACTTTAAAAAAAAAAATGAAAATCCTTACCAAATCTCTCACTTTGTGAAACTCTCACTCTATTACATTTGGCCTGTGGTGGTGCTGCTCATAGCAACCAATCAGATTTTAGCTATCAGTTTGTAGAATGTGCAAGATAAATACTAGCTAGAATCTGATGGGTTGCTATGGGAAACCCCTCTACATGTCCTCTTTAGAAAGTTTGAAAAATCTCCCTTTACATCTACGGTAAGTCTCACCATGGTGGGTTATCGGCTTGCTCCTGAAAGACCTGAATGAGCTTTTCAGTCCAGTCCCCAGCAGATCGGATGTGCACAGAAAACATGTCTTCCTCTGGGGCAGAGGTGAGCGTAAAGGGATGCCATTCCAGTTGGGACAGCAATGAACAGTTGATGAAGATGTATTGTCCAACTTCCATTTTGAATCCTCTTTTTTGCATTTGGATTTCAAGGACTTTAGATGGATGGCTGACAGACTTGAAGGAGCAAGAAGCATAAACATATTTCATTAGAGACAATAGGGGAGATGTATCAAGCTTGGAAACAGAAGTCAGGAGAAACAAAGTTCTAACCAATCAGCTCCTAATTGTCATTTTTCAAACACAGCCTGTAATATGGTAGAAAGAAACTGATTGGCTAGTACTTTATCTCTCTCTCCAAGCTTTCATACATCTCCCCATCTATGGATTACTGTGCTTCTATCTCTGCATCAGTTTTCAATGATCCCAGTATCCCTTTTAATAAAAGAAAAATCAACATGGCTGAAATTGTACCAAAAAGTAAATAAAAAAAATGTACTTTGGCCAAAATATTAAGCAAATATGATTTTCTCAGAAACTATTGTTTCCATCAAAACCACTTTATAGTATGAAATGATACACGCATGGGCATAACTATAGTGGGTGCAAGGGGTGCCACTGCTATGGGGCCCAGAGGATTAGAGGGACTGGTCCCAGGTTATAGGATTGCATACCAATTTCCCAAATTTGCCTGCTATGCAATTGGGTCTGATCCATTGCCCAGCCTGAACTGTGTGACATTACATTTTCAGTGAGAGGAGTGTGTAGGGTATGTTATAATGGTAAGGGGGCACTGTAATGTGGCATAATTTGAACTGGAGACCACTGTAATGTAGCACAATATGAACTATGGAGCATAAAATGAAATGCTGTGGAGAGGTGTCTCCAGTGTCGGACTGGGGCATGATGGGCCTACCGGGGGAATGCAGTGATAGGGGCCCATACTTAGGGGTGTGGCTATCCTATCAAGAGGGTGTGGCCAACCTCCACTGAGGCTTGAAATACACAATAGTTTAGTGCAGTGTAATGCAACATATCTACAATGTACAATACAAGTGCACAGTCTTGAACCTGATCCCTAGAGGAAGGATTGGGTCCTCAGGCAGTGGGGCCTACCGGTGGTTTCCCTGGTACCCCTGTGGGCCAGTCCGACCCTGGGTGTCTCTCAAGAAGCATTGGGACAGGGGCCCATTCAATGTGTTGCTATGGGGCCCACAAAGTTCTGGTTACGCTTCTGGATACATGCATGATGTTTTTTTACAAAACCTTTAAAATAATAGCATTTACTGACTCCTTTAGTGGTGCATAGCTCTGAATTGAGTTTCAGAATTAATGCCCATACTACAATCACTTTAGTGCAGTTGTGTATTTACAGTGTAAGATCACGTTGATTTGAAACATCTAACATTCAATAAGAGTACAACGTAAGTAAAAGCCTATGTGCATTATATAGTAATTCAGAAACATATAACCGTAATATCTTTCTTGTACTTCCTGTAATAATATCTCATATATTATTTAGGGGAGGTGTTTGATAGATAGACAGTTACAAGGTCGAGAGTCAATTGGGTCGACACCATAGGGTCGACAGTCAAAAGGTCAACAGGGTCAAAAGATCGACAGGGTTAAAAGGTTGACATGAAAAAGGTAGACACATGGTTTTTAGTGTTTTTCATGTTTTTACAACTTTTGCTGCATTTACTATCCATGTCACAAACCATTACCTTTAGTAACCTTGTGGCAAGCGAAGCAAGATATTGAGCCGGAAGCACGGCAAGCGAATTGAGCCCGCAAGGTGATGAATTTCACAAGTTTGGGTGAAATATGTTTAAAAACACAGAATAACATTTAAAAAATTTACTTTTTTGTGCCGACCTTTTTCATGTCTGCCTTTTGACCCTGTCGACCTTTTGACTACCGACCTTTTGACCCCATCAAACTTTTGACTGTCGACCTTTCTAATTATCATTGTTATTATTATTATTATTATTATTAACAGGTTAAACAGCACAGCAAATTCCATTGCGATTTACAACTGGACACAATGATAAAACAAAACTGGGTAATAACAAACAGTAATAGAGGTTACAATCTATAGGAAAATAAGCATTGATACATAAGGATAGGTGCTATCTATTGCATAGTTGCCCACCAGATTGCAAAGGTTCTGAGTGGGCTGCATGATATCACAGCAATCAGAGCCGGATTAAGGAGGGGGGGGGGGGTACGTACCTCGGGCCCCCCTTTCCAAAAGGGCCCCCTGCCACACCACAGATCGGATCTCTCTTCCGATCCGATCTGCGGTGCTGTGCTTCCCGGCTCCCGTCCTCACTGCTGCGGCGGCCGCACAGACAGGACAGCTGAGCTGAGCGATGGCTCAGCTGTCCAATAATATATGAATGACGCAGCCTGCGTGCTCAGCCAATGACTGAGCGGCAGGCTGCTTCATTCATACATTATTGGACAGTGTGTATATATAATATATACACACACAGCTAAAAAAAATAAAGGGAACACTTAAACAACACAATGTAACTCCAAGTCAATCACACTTCTGTGAAATCAAACTGTCCACTTAGGAAGCAACACTGATTGACAATCAATTTCACATGCTGCTGTGCAAATGGAATAGACAACAGGTGGAAATTATAGACAATTAGCAATACACCCCCAATAAAGGAGTTGTTCTGCAGGTGGTGATCACAGACCACTTCTCAGCTCCTATGCTTTCTGGCTGATGTTTTGGTCACTTTGAACATGTCTGTTCAATGTGCTGTGCTAGACTTAAATTCTAAAACAACAAACAAACATTTCTGTTTCGTTCTGTTTGTTTGTTGTTTTAGAATTTAAGTCTAGCACAGCACATTGAACAGACATGTTTGTCTGATTTATGTATGGTATATCATATTATATGAATATTAAGGGATAATCTTAAGATCCGGTTCCTGACCTCTGAACCGGAAGTAATCAACATGAATGGTTTAAATAGGAAGCTCTTTCACTCCATCCTCACTGCCTGATGAAGGGACATTCCCGAAACGCGTAGCAGCAGGAGAGTGGAGTACCTACCGGATTAGACCCAGGGGAAATGCTGACCAGACGACAGTGCCGTGGACGAGGGAACCAGGTTCTGGAGCCAGTTGCCTTAAGGTTACATCTTAAATACCCACTAACACTTTGTTTCTGGTAATCCTCCACCCTATTACCTTCCATTTGGAACTTTGCGAATCAGACGTGTTTTAAAAGTGTGATATTTGTTTTATTTTGTATTTATTTTTGTATTAAATTTTCCCTATACAAATATACTGCACTATATGCCATTTCTCTGTTTCCTTGCATATGGAACTCCCTTAAGAATGTATGCATATATGAAGTATTAAGGGAAGTATTATTTTAAATAATTTCTTCACGTTGAAGAGCATAAGATTATAACTGAGATTCACAGATTTAGCGCACCCTATTGTACCTACTTCATACATATCCATATTTTCACTCTGGTATAGGGGAATACCATCGGTGCAAACGGGGTTTGCTGCTCTCAATCTAATTTGGCGCCACATAAATTCTTTTAATCTGCTTAGATCACCAAGATTGGCAAATTCGCCACTGGCGCCCTGTGCTCTTCACAGATGAAAGCAGGTTCTCACTGACCACATGTGACAGATGTGACAGAGTCTGGAGACGCCAAGGAGAACGTTCTGCTGCCTGCAACATCCTCCAGCATGACCGGTTTGGCAGTGGGTCAGTAATGGTGTGGGGTGGCATTTCTTTGGGAGGTCGCACAGCCCTCCATGTGCTCGCCAGAGGTAGCCTGACTGCCATTAGGTACCGAGATGAGATCCTCAGACCCCTTCCCTTGTGAGACCATATGCTGGTGCGGTTGGCCCTGGGTTCCTCCTAATGCAAGACAATGCTAGACCTCATGTGGCTGGAGTGTGTCAGCAGTTCCTGCAAGATGAAGGCATTGATGCTATGGACTGGCCCGCCCGTTCCCCAGACCTGAATCCAATTGAGCACATATGGGACATCATGTCTCGCTCCATCCACCAACGCCACGTTGCACCACAGACTGTCCAGGAGTTGGCGGATGCTTTAGTCCAGGTCTGGGAGGAGATCCCTCTGGAGACCATCCGCCACCTCATCAGGTGTTAGGATCTCCTGCTCTGTGCTGCCACGTCGCCATGGCAACCGGGAGGCAAGTGTTAGCGAAGTAACCTGAGCGCAGCTGATACTCCGGTCCGGGTTTTTACTGTGTAGTGGTTACAGGCTCTGTGCACGGCAGGGAATCCGACGCTGGTTTTGTGCTCACAGTCTGTGAGGTCTGAGTGGGGCGTTGACAGCACCTGCTATATAAACCATCCTCTCAGGCTAGGCAAATGCTGCTGAATCTTTGTTTGTTAGTCAGTTCCAGAGAGTTAGCTAGTACTGTGTGACTTTGTATTTACTTGTTGCTTACTGCGAATAGGCCTTGGGATTCGGTACTTCATTCTGCCAATCTGGACCTAGCAGTAAGACTGGAGTCAGTTGTTTGACCTGCTGGGGTTCTTTTGCTATTCTGTGAACCCAGCAGGTTTGCGGCTGTACTCTCAGACCTGCTTGCTTAATCCTCCCTCACTGTGCAGGGCGTCCAGGTGTCAGTTTAGTGGCAGTAAGCTGAACCTGTGCCCTGCAAGTGGGGGTTAGGATTGTGGATACTCTCCTTGTGTCTATATTTCTATCTCTGACCAAGGAGTTTATTCCCACACCCGTTGGTAACCCTTTGGGGTTTTTTCTGTTGCTCTTAGCAACATCATTTCAGGTGCTCCACATGTTAAATCACTACACCTCGCTACATTGTCCGCTCTATTCCATCTGAGCATTCCTGACACTAGGGAGACACCCAATTCCTGAGCCTTTGGGCTTCTCCGTTCACTTTGTGTTTATTAGTTATTCCATCACCTCCTGTGTATGTTATGTTATACTGTCTGTGAGTTCGTTTGCTTCGCTTCCCTCTCTGTTCATACACCGGTATACTCCTGTTAGCACTGGTGTGCGTAACATATTCAGCAGCCCTACTCCTGTTGAAATTTTGTGGGAATATGGAGCATACCCCTCAAAATACTTTGCAACAGGTGGTCGATCAGGTGCAGGTCCTGACTCGACAATTTAGTGAGATGTCCATTAAAATTAACACCCCGCAGGCCGCCAGCGGAGCTCCCGCAGCAGCAGCGGCAAGTTCAGGGGTTAAGGAGCCGAAAGTAAATCTCCCGGATCGTTTTTCTGGAGATCGCTCGCAGTTCTTTTGTTTCAAGGAGAGCTGTAAGCTATATTTCAGGCTTAGGCCCCAGTCTTCTGGGTCGGAGATTCAGTGGGTGGGCATGGTGATTTCCTTGCTACAAGGAGACCCACAGGTCTGGGCATATGGGTTACAGCCTGACTGTCCATTGCTTAAAAGTGTTGATGCTTTTTTTACGGCACTGGGCATTTTGTATGATGACCCTGACAAGATGGCTTCAGCCGAGGCTCAGATTACGGTTCTTAAGCAAGGGCGACGGCCAGCTGAGGTTTATAGTACGGAGTTTCGGAGGTTGGCTCATGATACCCAGTGGAATGACCCAGCCCTGAGAAACCAATACCGAAGGGGCCTTTCTGACCAGATAAAGGACCAACTGGTACAATATCCCTCGCCTGATAGCTTAGATCAGCTCATGCAGTTATCCATCCGGGTGGATAGACGGCTGAGAGAGCGTTGGCTTGAAAGGGAGACCGCAGTTTCCTTTTTTCCCAAGGGAACCTCAGACTCTGAGGAATATTCCGAGGAGCCTATGCAGATTGGGGCTACCCGCCTCTCCTCGCGTGAGAAGACGCGGAGGGGACAGCAGGGTTTGTGTTTGTACTGTGGGAATAAAGGTCATGTTGTAGTATCATGCCCAGAAAAACCGGAAAACTTCAGGGCCTGGGGGTGATGGGAAATATCCTGTCAGACCAGAAGTCAGAATTTCCCAAAAATACTTTTCTCATTCTGGTGACTTTGGAGATCCTCGGTCAAACTGTCTAGACTGAGGCCTTTGTTGACAGTGGGGCCGATGGGGTTTTCATGGACCGTCAATTCGCCCTGGAACACTCTGTTCCTTCAGTACCTTTGGCATCAGAGATTGCGATCTGTGGGTTAAACGGGGAACCATTGTCCCAGGGTAAAATTACCTCCTGCACCAGCCAAATTCCTTTGTTTATTGGAGCCACACACTCTGAAAAATTGTCTTTTTATGTGACTGTCTGTTCTTTTGCCCCATTGGTTTTGGGGTTACCCTGGTTAAGGGCCCATAACCCTCAATTTGACTGGGTCTCTGGGGAGATTCTTAGTTGGGGTAGTGATTGTTTCAGGAGTTGCTTGAGCCTTCCAGTCAGGCTCTCGCAGCTAAGTTTGCCAGGATTGCCAGGATGTTATGCAGATTTTGCGGATGTGTTCTCCAAAAAAGTTGCGGAGGTACTGCCTCCCCATCGCCCCTATGACTGTGCCATTGATTTGTTACCGGATGCTAAGCTTCCCAAGAGCAGGTTGTACTCCCTGTCACGTCCTGAGACTCAGGCTATGGCAGAGTACATTCAGGAGAACTTGGCTAAGGGATTCATCAGACCCTCACAGTCCCCAGTTGGGTCGGGGTTCTTCTTCGTGGGTAAAAAGGACGGTTCGTTGCGACCCTGCATCGACTTCAGGGAATTGAACCGTATCACGATTAAAAACTCGTACCCACTGCCTCTCATTTTGGTTTTGTTTGACCAGCTTCGTACTGCCACCATTTTTTCTAAGATTGACCTACGCGGTGCTTACAATCTAATCCGAATAAGAGAGGGGGATGAATGGAAGACTGCCTTTAATACCCACTCAGGGCATTATGAAAATTTGGTGATGCCTTTTGGGCTCTCTAATGCCCCGGCAGTCTTCCAGGAATTCATGAACGATGTGCTCAGGGAATATTTGGATAGATTCTTAGTTGTTTATCTAGATGACATCCTAATCTTCTCTCATTCCCTGGAGGAACATCGGAAGCATGTACGCTTAGTCCTCCATAAACTCAGAGACCACCAGCTTGGGGCGAAGCTGGAGAAGTGCGAGTTTGAAGTCCAGCAAATCGCATTTCTAGTGTATATTATCTCCTCAGAAGGTTTCCAAATGGAGGGTTCTAAGGTACAGGCAGTCCTGGATTGGGTGCAGCCCACTAGTTTGAAGGCGCTTCAGCGTTTTCAGGGCTTTGCGAATTTTTATAGACGGTTTATCACTGGATTTTCGTCTATAGTGGCCCCCTTGGTGGCACTCACTAAGAAAGCGGCGGATGTTGCTCACTGGTCTTGTGAGGCCAAAGCGGCCTTTGCCCGTCTCAAAAGGGCATTTGTCTCGGTCAAGGTGCTGCGACACCCAGATCCAGAGCATCCTTTTGTGGTAGAAGTGGATGCCTCTGAGATAGGTATTGGGGCAGTGCTCTCTCAGATGGGGGTGTCTGATAATCGCCTTCATCCCTGTGCTTACTTTTCCCGTAAATTTTCGTCTGCCGAGATGAATTATGATGTGGGTAACCGGGAATTGTTGGCTATAAAGGATGCACTCGGGGAGTGGAGACACTGGCTTGAGGGGGCTAAGTTTGTGGTCTCAATTCTCACCGACCATAAGAATCTGGCATATTTAGAGTCAGCGAAGCGTCTCAATACCAGGCAGGCACGATGGGCTTTGTTTTTTGCTCGCTTTAATTTTTTGATAACATATCGCCCTGAGTCAAAAAACATCAAGGCTGATGCACTCTCGCTGAGTTTTGCTCCAGTTCAAGAGACCACCGAGGAGCTATTGCCCATTGTGTCCCCATCATGTATTAAAGTGGGCATTACCCAGGACCTCTTGTCATTAGTCCTTAGAGCACAGGAGCAGGCTCCTCCAGACCTTCCGGTAGGTCTCTTGTTTGTGCCTCCTAGGTTAAGACAGCGAGTGTTCCTGGAATTCCATGCCAAGAGGTCGGCAGGGCATCCGGGTATTGCCAGAACTCGGAAGTTGCTGTCTAGGGCGGTGTGGTGGCCCTCGGTGGCTAGGGATGTGGATCAGTGGGTTCGGGCATGTGACGTTTGTGCCCGAAATAAAACTCCTAGAGGGGTTCCTGTCGGCCCATTACATCCACTCTCTATTCCGTCTAAGCCATGGACCCACATTTCCATGGATTTTGTGGTGGACTTGCCCAAATCCTCGGGGATGACAGCCATTTGGGTTGTCGTTGACAGGTTTTCGAAGATGGCGCATTTCGTTCCACGGGTTGGGTTGCCATCGGCCAGACGCCTGTCTGAGTTATTTATGCAGCATGTTGTGCGCCTCCACGGGTTGCCACTTGATGTGGTCTCTGACCGTGGATCCCAGTTTGTGGCCAAATTCTGGAGGGCATTTTGTTCTGATCTCCAGATTTCTGTGAGCTTGTCGTCAGGCTACCATCCACAGTCTAATGGGCAGACTGAGAGGGTGAACCAGTCCTTGGAGCAGTTCCTCAGGTGTTATGTCTCCAAGTGTCATACTGACTGGGTTGCTCATCTGTCCATGGCGGAGTTTGCCTATAACAACGCGGCTCACTCTGCTACAGGGATCTCTCCCTTCCTTTGTGTGTATGGGCATCATCCTAAGGCCAATTCTTTTGACCCCCTGGATTCCACGCCTGGTGGTTCCTCTGTTGTTTCGGTCCTTAGGGGTATTTGGAGGAAAGTGAAGAAAGCCCTTGTGTCTGTGTCATTAGTGACCAAAAGGGTTTTTGATAAGCGGAGAAGACCCTGCAGCTTCAAATTAGGAGACTTCGTCTGGTTGTCCACCAAGAATTTGAAGTTGAGACAGCCATCTCATAAGTTAGGCCCCCGGTTCATCGGCCCTTATAAGATCACCAGGGTTATCAATCCGGTGGCATTTCAGTTAGATCTGCCCCGTTCATTGGGTATCAATAAAACATTTCATTGTTCCCTTTTAAAACTGGCGGTTAGTAATCCTTCTTCCAGTGGAAGACCTTCTCCTCTTCTGATACGGGGTCAGAGGGAGTTTGTGGTTGAAAGGGTTCTTGACTCCAAGATGGTTCGGGGTCGGCTGTCATTTTTGGTGCACTGGAAGGGGTATGGCCCGGAGGAGCGGTCGTGGGTGCGCAGTTGTGATCTTCATGCCCCCAGACTGATACGCTCTTTCTTCTCGCAGTCCCCCGATAAACCCGGTGGTAGGGGTTCTTTGACCCCTCGTCAGAGGGGGGGTACTGTTAGGATCTCCTGCTCTGTGCTGCCACGTCGCCATGGCAACCGGGAGGCAAGTGTTAGCGAAGTAACCTGAGCGCAGCTGATACTCCGGTCCGGGTTTTTACTGTGTAGTGGTTACAGGCTCTGTGCACGGCAGGGAATCTGGCGCTGGTTTTGTGCTCACAGTCTGTGAGGTCTGAGTGGGGCGTGGACAGCACCTGCTATATAAACCATCCTCTCAGGCTAGGCAAATGCTGCTGAATCTTTGTTTGTTAGTCAGTTCCAGAGAGTTAGCTAGTACTGTGTGACTTTGTATTTACTTGTTGCTTACTGCGAATAGGCCTTGGGATTCGGTACTTCATTCTGCCAATCCGGACCTAGCAGTAAGACTGGAGTCAGTTGTTTGACCTGCTGGGGTTCTTTTGCTATTCTGTGAACCCAGCAGGTTTGCGGCTGTACTCTCAGACCTGCTTGCTTAATCCTCCCTCACTGTGCAGGGCGTCCAGGTGTCAGTTTAGTGGCAGTAAGCTGAACCTGTGCCCTGCAAGTGGGGGTTAGGATTGTGGATACTCTCCTTGTGTCTATATTTCTATCTCTGACCAAGGAGTTTATTCCCACACCCGTTGGTAACCCTTTGGGGTATTTTCTGTTGCTCTTAGCAACATCATTTCAGGTGCTCCACATGTTAAATCACTACACCTCGCTTCATTGTCCGCTCTATTCCATCTGAGCATTCCTGACACTAGGGAGACACCCAATTCCTGAGCCTTTGGGCTTCTCCGTTCACTTTGTGTTTATTAGTTATTCCATCACCTCCTGTGTATGTTATGTTATACTGTCTGTGAGTTCGTTTGCTTCGCTTCCCTCTCTGTTCATACACCGGTATACTCCTGTTAGCACTGGTGTGCGTAACATCAGGAGCATGCCCAGGCATTGCAGGGAGGTCATACAGGCACGTGGAGGCCACACACACTACTGAGCCTCATTTTGACTTGTTTTAAGGACATTACATCAAAGTTGGATCAGCCTGTAGTGTGTTTTTCCACTTTAATTTTGAGGGTGATTCCAAATCCAGACCTCCATGGATTAATAAATTTGACTTCCATTGATCATTTTTGTGTGATTTTGTTGTCAGCACATTCAACTATGTAAAGAACAAAGTATTTAATAAGAATATTCCATTCATTCAGATCTAGGATATGTTATTTTAGTGTTCCCTTTAATTTTTTGAGCAGTGTATATATCCATATCTATCTATCTATCTATCTATCTATCTATCTATCTATCTATCTATCTATCTATACACACACACACACACACACACACACACACACACACACACACACATATATACATACATACATACATACAAACATACATCTGCCTTCTCTCTATTAGGGGTCCCGCTGTCTTAAGTGCTCCGGGTCCCCCATGGTCTTAATCCGGATCTGACAGCACTGATGAACCAGGTTCAGGAGGAAGGGAAAGTAAAGAAAGAGAAAATATGTAGAAGATATGTGTGGACTGTACAGTGGGGATATAATTGGATAGGAATATTTTTGAAGGTTATGTGAGTGGTTCTGGAATTTTATGAATTTTGAATGTCTACTCTACAGTATATTCTGTATCACACCCTTATTTAGAAACTCTGTGCTGGTGGGTGGATGAATAAAGATACTGTACAGTAACACTGATCTCATGATTATGAAGTGCCTCTCATGGGCCTGTTAGGCTGTTACAGATTGATAAAACAAAACTATCTCACAGGAAGCACGCTCATGCCAGTTTGTGCTGTTCACACTCACATGACTGTATTCAGAACGTGTGAGAAACTGAAATTGTATGCATTTGCAGGAGGTTTGAGAGGGGAAGGGGACGGGTAGACGGTATCGGGAGGCGATCACAAGACCGCCTAACGGGATCCCTGCGGTCCCAATGCCGATGCCGGAATCCCAACAGGCAGTGAAATGTCGCTGCCAAAATCTTGACGCCACAGGCTTTTCTCCCTCTATGGGTGTCCACGACACCCACAGAGGGAGAATATAACCTGTGGCGAGTGAATCGACCCACCGTGCCCGCAGCATGGCGAGTGCAGCGAGGGGCTTTCTAGCGCTCGCCCCACTGCCAGCATAATGGTGGCCAAGATACCGCTGTCGGGATCATGACAGCCGGCCATCAGTAAATCATATGTATTCCCAGGGTATCTTAGCCTGTCTGGGGGCCTGGGCCTGCCGGGATGTAATTGTACCACCAATATGGCCTCACAATGCTCCCTACTTTAGAAGGATAAACTTCCAGGTGGTGAGAGCCTGTTACTAGCAAATATAATCTGTTTCACTAATACTTAGTGCAGATCGCAGCAGCTTGCAATACCGATGCACACTCCCACGGGGTCGGTATCTCAAGAAAAGATAGACTGTGAAGGCAAGGTCATTTTGACTATATTGTGTACAATCTAGTACATGGCATAGTCAAAATTGGCACTTAGTCAAAATCTCAAGTACAGATAGTCAATATCGGTGGTTCAGGACTGCGGGGGAGTTCAGGGGAAATCGCAAAGTCATAATCGAAGATAGTCAAAATCGAATCGTGTGTATGCACCTTTAAGGGGGTTACACACAGGGAGATGTGTGCTGAGCGATCTATTACAGACCGCTCTGCACACAGCGCGATGTCTGATGAGTGAGGAAGTGGGGACGCTCACTTCACCCAGCGGTAAAATGAGTGATGTGCTAGATTGTGCCTGCAAGCAGGCCAATCTAGAACCAGCAATAGCAACACCCAGTGAGACACATTGCTATCGCTATGGGGCATACACACGGAGAGATCCGTACTTAGGGGGTCATTCCGAGTTGATCGTAGCTGTGCTAAATTTAGCACAGCTACGATCATTTTCCCTGACATGCGGGGGGACGCCCAGCATGTCAGTCCGCCCCCCCCCCGCAGAAGTGCAGTGCACAGCGGCGATGCCTTTGCACTTCAGGAGTAGCTCCCGGCCGGTGCAGCTTTAGCGTGCTGGCCGGGAGCTACTCATCACTCCCGGGCTTGCAGCGGCTGCGTGTGACGTCATGCAGCCGCTGCGGCCCGCCCCCCATTCGGTCTGGCCACGCCTGAGTTGGCCAGACTGCACCCACAAAACGGCGGCCAAACGCCGCCGTTCCACCCCCTCCTGCCCAGCGATCGCCTCTGCCTGTCAATCAGGCAGAGGCGATCGCATCCCTGCTACGGCCTTTGGCCGCCTGGCATGCGCCGGTGGCCAAAGGCCGTAGGAACCCGTTCACTCTGCTGCGTTAAAAAGCAGCGAGCGAACGGGTCAGAATGACTCCCTTAATTTCTAGTCAGATTGCTTAGAAATTAAGCATACATCTCTTTGAGTGTACCCCCCTTTAGTCTACTGTTTGAACTGTGGCCAAACCCCCTTTCTATTTACAATTGGAAACATTATAAGGATATACTGTACTGTGATTACAATTGTGTCCTCTTTTCATACAAATCAGTGGGACAGTTGTTATGTATGTATGTATGTATGTATGTATGACATACTATAACCTGCTTTCATTAAAAACTATTTAGGTATACACAGTTTCCATATATTCTGTGCATAGAAACAATAATGACTTTTATTTTATAGTATATATGTTTGTATTTTAAATAAATGATTACATTGTTTTAACCACCACAGATTCAATTATATTTACCATGTTAGAGCGCTCTGTGGCCCTCATTCCGAGTCGTTCGCTCGGTATTTTTCATCGCATCGCAATGAAAATCCGCTTAGTACGCATGCGCAATATTCGCACTGCGACTGCGCCAAGTAATTTAACAATGAAGATAGTATTTTTACTCACGGCTTTTTCATCGCTCCGGCGATCGTAATGTGATTGACAGGAAATGGGTGTTACTGGGCGGAAACACGGCGTTTTATGGGCGTGTGGATGAAAACGCTACCGTTTCCGGAAAAAACGCAGGAGTGGCTGGAGAAACGGGGGAGTGTCTGAGCGAACGCTGGGTGTGTTTGTGACGTCAAACCAGGAACGACAAGCACTGAACTGATCGCACAGGCAGAGTAAGGTTGAAGTTACTCAGAAACTGCAAAGTAGTTTGTAATCGCAATATTGCGAATACATCGGTCGCAATTTTAAGAAGCTAAGATACACTCCCAGTAGGCGGCGGCTTAGCGTGTGTAACTCTGCTAAATTCGCCTTGCGTCCGATCAACTCGGAATGAGGGCCTGTGTTTTTTTCAAATAGTTTTCCTGAGTTGGCTATCTTTACACAGCTGCTTAATACTGGTATTTTAACAGGGACGGCCATAAATCATAATCTTAAAACTGTTTTTCTATTTGCCTCACAAAATTATTATTCTGCTTTGATATATTTATGGAGACATTGGGACTGATAGTGTAGCGAGTGTACAAGACCACACAGCACCAGCCACGCCCACACACACGGGTTATAGTTCCAACTTCCTCCACAATAGACCCTTGATAATTTTCAGTCCCCGGTCCATGTGGCCTCTAATCCAGCACTACATACGTATAACTCATGTACAGAGCAATATAATCTGCAGAGTTCTGTCATACTTAAGATTATACATTGTACAAACAGTACATACAGATGTGTCCTCATGCACCTTTGCTACAGTCACGCCAAACAGCCCCTCTTGGCACACCATGTCACGTGAGAATTTTCTAGTGTTGGGCATCTTTTTTTCATCATTTTTGCCGAATATGTGTCTCAGGGGGACATTTACAAAGTAGTGATAAGAGTGGAGAAGGGAGCCAGCAGAAAAGTGCACATGGCAACCAATTAGCACTGAAGTAACATCTATAATTTACATACTATAAAATTATACAGAGCTGCTGATTGGTTGATGGGGAAACTTCTTCACTGGCTCACTTCTCTGCTCTTATCACTGCTTAGTAAATGACCTCCTCAGTCACAGTGCAATGCAACTAGAACGCATGAGGAGACTGATTCATTTGATATATGACACTTGTATATTGTATGTAACTGAATATCTGAATCTGCAGATTTATTCCAATACAAGTTCTCTGTTCTGCTCTGTATACAGTCTCAGTCACACACAATACACAAGTGTCATATATCAAATTAATCGGTACAGTCTCCTTGTGTGTCCTAGTCACATTGTGTTGCGAGTACAACTCATTTTTGACAAAAAAAATGCATTTTTGGTAAAGAAAGATGCCCGACTTTAGCAGAGTTTTAATGGGTCCTTGCGGCTCACTCACACCAGGCCTCTCGCTGCACGGCGTATTGACATTAACAAAATCCAGGAGGGAAACATTCTTCAAATTAAGAGAAGCAATAGGACATGAGAACATACACTGAAACTGGAGGGTTCAGGGGAAATTTGAGGAAAAATGACTTCACAGAAAGGGAAGTGGACAAATGGAATAGCCTCCCATCAGAGGTGGTAGAGGCTAAGACAGAACAGCAATCTAAACATGCATGTGATAGACATAAGTATATCCTTACAAAGAAATAAGGATCAAATAAGGTTTGAGATAAAAAATATTGTAAAAAAAAAAAAAAGGGGGCAGACTAAATGGGCCAAGTGGTTCTTATCTGCTGTCAAATTCTATGTTTCTATGTAAATTCTATGAGGTTAGATGTATGAGGACGCATCTGTATATGTCTTCAACTGTATTTTTAAAAAAATATGCGCACAGTAAGCTAAATAAATGTGACCTTTGATTGTTGATCCCATAATAGCAAATGAAGTGTTTGGGATACTGTTACTGTTTACTAAATTTAAAATAGATTGAGAATAGGCACTGACGTGACAGCAACACATATACAGTGTATCTGGAAAGTATTCACAGCGCTTCACTTTTTCCACATTTTGTTATGTTAAAGACTTTTTCCAGAATTGAATAAATTCATTTTTCCTCTCAAAATTCTACACACAATACCCCATAAAGACAACGAGAAAAAAGTTTTTTTTAGATTTTTGCAAATTTATTAAGAATAAAAAAAACTAAGAAATCACATGTACATAAGTATTCACAGTCTTTACTC
Source organism: Pseudophryne corroboree (assembly GCF_028390025.1). Classification (NCBI taxonomy): domain Eukaryota; kingdom Metazoa; phylum Chordata; class Amphibia; order Anura; family Myobatrachidae; genus Pseudophryne; species Pseudophryne corroboree. The sequence continues at coordinate 138,161,795 of NC_086451.1, forward strand.
AATACTTTGTTAATGCATCTTTGGAAGCAATTATAGCCTCAAGTCTTTTTGAATATGATGCCACAAGCTTGGCACACCTATCTTCGGGCAGTTTCGCCCATTCCTCTTTGCAGCACCTCTCAAGCTTCATCAGGTTGGATGGGAAGCGTCGGTGCACAGCCATTTTCTGATCTCTCCAGAGATGTTCAATCGGATTCAAGTCTGTGCTCTGGCTGGGCCACTCAAGGACATTCACAGAGTTGTCCTGAAGCCACTCCTTCGATCTCTTGGTTGTGTGCTTAGGGTCGTTGCCCTGCTGAAAGATGAACCGTCGCCCCAGTCTGAGGTCAAGAGCCCTCTGTAGCAAGTTTTCATCCAGGATGTCTCTGTACATTGCTGCATTCATCTTTATATCCTGACTAGTCTCCCAGTTCCTGCCGCTGAAAAACACCTCCAAAGCATGATGCTGCCACCACCATGCTTCACTGTAGGGATGGTGCATGGTTTCCTCCAAACATGACGCCTTTGGCATTCATGCCAAAGAGTTCAATCTTTGTCTCATCAGACCAGAGAATTTTGTTTTTCATGGGCTGAGAGTCCTTCAGGTGCATTTTGCAAACTCCAGGCAGGCTGCCATATGCTTTTTACTAAGGAGTAGCTTCTGTCTGGCCACTCTACCATACAGGCCTGATTGGTGAATTGCTGCAGAGATGGTTGTCCTTCTGGAAGGTTCTCCTTTCTCCACAGAGGAATGCTGTAGCTCTGACAGAGTGACCATTGGGTTCTCTCTGACTTGGGCCTTTCTCCCCCGATCGCTCAGTTTAGATGGCTGGCCAGCTCTAGGAAGAGCCCTGGTAGTTCCGAATTTCTTCCATTTACGGATGATGGAGGCCACTGTGCTCATTTGGACCTTCAAAGCAGCAGATATTTTTCTGTACCCTTTCCCCAGATTTGTGCTTCGAGACAATCCTGTCTTGGAGGTCTACAGACAATTCCTTTGACGTCATGCTTGGTTTGTGCTCAGACATGCACTGTCAAGTGTGGGACCTTATATAGACAGGTGTATGCCTTTCCAAATCATGTCCAATCAACTGAATTTACCACAGGTGGACTCCAATTAAGCTGTAGGAACATCTCATGGATGATCGTTGGAAACAGGATGCACCTGAGCTCAATTCTGAGCTTCATGGCAAAGGCTGTGAATACTTATGCACATGTGATTTCTTAGTTTTTTATTTTTAATAAATTCACTAAAATCTCAAAAAAACGTTTTGCACTTTGTCATTATGGGGTATAGTGTGTAGAATTTGAAGAGAAAAAAATGAATTTATTCCATTTTGGAAAAAGGCTGTAACATAACAAAATGTGGAAAAAGTGAAGTGCTGTGAATACTTTCTGGATGCATTGTATACATTCATAATTAGAAGCATAGAAAATAAACAGCAAATACATAAAATAACAGTCTACTGCAATGCAACTGAGCACCCAATATTCCTGAAGGCACACCCATGGAGGTAATGAATATTAAAAGAAGTGAGGTTTGTACCACATTGTTCACACATTTCAACCAGTTTTTGTCCTGTATTGTTTTCAGCTATTACAGTATGTAGAGGGTGAGGCAAAAAAAAAAAACCTCCCAGATTTTAAAGGTTAACAAAAAGGCATGGTAAATGCTATTCAAAATTTTAGTACATAATATAAAAGTTTATTTTCAATTGGGTTTGAATATGATATCATAATTTCTTGGTGTACAGCAGCCTTCAGTTTCATTAATGGTTCTTGGTGGATGTTCGTAGACCTCAGCTTTCAGATGTCTTCGTTGGCTGTGTAGAGGCTTTTCATGAAGTTAATGAGGATTGTTTAAACAAAAAGTCTGCTTGATAATGTAGCCAGACAAATGAAAGTGAGCTTCGTCAAGAATTTGCAGCAATAATGCCAGAAATGACCCGCCGAGTGATGCAAAACTTCAGAAATCTACTACAAATGTGCTTCACGAATGAAGGCCACCATCCGGACCATATCATATTCACACCAATTGAAAAGAAACTGTATTCCATGCTCTTTCAGCTAATGTACTAAAATTTGCTAAAAAGATTCATGCTTCGCTGGGAACATACATATGGTATATATGACAGTAAACTGGCCCACACAGAAGCAAAAACTGTGGTTTGCAAAAGTATTCAACCCCCTAAAGAGACAGCATTACAGATGATGCACGATTGTTCCAGACATTGTTTTTATTGTGAACCAGTAGGGCTCCTGAAGTAAATTCTAATTCATAATTTGTCTACAGTGTCATTTGTAATATAGACAAATCTGCTGACATTTTAGGGGGTTGAATACTTCTGCAAGCCAGTGTATATAAGTTTGACATACCCTATCTGTGCATTTGAACATTTTAAGATTGATAGGTAATTCTATTAAGTACTGTATTAGTGAGAGAAAAAAATAGGCTGTGTGTGCTCTGATGTACTTAATAAAGTATGTACTTGCATGTTACTGTGTTCATGCCATGTTGTCAGTGAGGCTTCCTGTGATAAAGCACTATGTTAAACCACATACAGTAATACTAGCAGTTGTGCTATTCCCATGCTGAGTGGTTCCCTGAAGGACAGCTTTTTGTTCTCCTAACATAAAGAATGTTTCACCACAAAACCAATCCATTTACTTTTACTTATTTCACATTGTTTCAGCAATCATCAAATATTAAAAAAAACAACACAAAGCTGAAAACTTGCCAATAAAAACAAGTGTAACATGGTAGCAGAACTCATTTTGTTGAAAGCTTTCAATATATCTCAAAGGTGTGTTTGGGTGTATGACTGAGATGTCTTGGTTGTACTTCTGTTTTCTGTGAAACATAGAAACATAGAATCTGACGGCACATAAAAACCACTTGGCCCATCGAGACTGACCCTTTTTTTCATGTTGAATGCTGCGTGGAATAGGAGTGCTGAGTATCTATGCCCTCTCCCCTCGTATCCTGCGGGCTAGAGGGATGTCTTTGGTCATGATGATCACCCTCTTGTGACAGTGGTTTAGGGGTCTACTATTCATAATAATCTGTGTACATACTGACAATATTGCTACCCTTATCTGCTTAGGTAACAACTGGTCTTTCCTCTGTTTGCATTAGTACTTAACAACTTCTGTCTTCAGTTGCTACATACAGCGGGATTACCAGAAGAGCTTGTCCAGCACCAAATTTGCATTTTTGTATGTTTGCATTACTGTATAATAAATCCACGATACTAATTCAACAATAGCAATTAGACAATGTGTGCTCCAATTTTAGCATGTGCAATAAAATACCACATTAGTACTCTCTGCATAATGATTATCATAAACTTGCACATAAAAAGATTAACAATAACAGACAAAACCTGTATTATTTATACAGCACTCACCTTTATTACGACAACTCTCTGGCATGAGCGGAAAAACCTTATGAGCCTTTCGAAAATATATAGTATTATCGGTGCTAAAATCCACTTCCACGTCTACAGAGTAGAGACAAGTCATAATTAAAGAAAGCTTTGCTAAAAAAATGCTCATAGTTTATTGTTCAGAATCTTGAACCCTGTATTGCTCTGACAGTAGTCCATAACATGAAATAAAATGGTGCAAGTAGTTTTCTTACTAATTTGTTATAATTCTGTTAAGCTAATAGATATAGTGCTTTTAATATGATTTATTACTTTATTATGATTACTTTTTTGTTACACAGATGACTATCGCTATAATATGTCACGCTGAGAAGAGAATATTTTATTGAGTATTAGCGCGGGATGTACTAATCTTGTAGTGTACATCTCGCCACACACAGTACATACGCGATTAGTATCGATGCTAACATATGTGATTAGAATTGCAAAGGACAGGTATTCCGATAAAAGCTGTCGTTCGCGATGCACTCCAGTCCCTGGACTTCCGGGTTTATGACTCAGGAGTCCATCTGCGCATGCGCAGAGGCATATGATGGGTGCGGGGCATGCTGTGCGGGATCCGATCAGATACCTCACATAGAGGGATGCGAAAGAAGCCCATACAGTGGCAAATGCAGGATTTCTAGAGGGGGTTTTCCAAATGCAGTCCACAATTTCCCACTCTGCAGAACATTGCGGGAGTCTGGGGAAGAGGTAGAAAAACCTAATAATGACCCTGAACATTAATGTAAACATTGGTCTATAGTATTTATACACTAGATAGTGTACGGAATACAGTATTAATAATTAACACTATAGATGGTCTATAGTATAGGCTGTATCAAACATATTTAACTAATAAGATAAGTGGTCAGGAAAAGGTTAAACATACTTTAATAAATAAATACACAAACATAATAGACCCAGTACTGCACTTTCTAAGCACACATTCTCCCACTTCATGGTAAGGCTCCTGTCTCTTTTTCCTGGTAGCTACTCTCTGGTCCAGTGCACTGATTGAGGATTTAGATCCACACACACAAACTTGGTAGAAGAAGCTGCTACCACTGGGCATGTGCAATAATTCTGTTCTGTCCCTTAAACTGCATGATGTGGCGGCAGCTCTAGTAATCATATAATATATCATTGCTATTGTCATCATTTGTGCCACTTGCCAAGAGGAGGTTTGCATATGCCATAGGCTTCTATATGGTAATGCCAGCTATAGCTGGCATTACCCTTCGCATCGGAAATTCTGGTGTCAATGCTGTAGTACATTTAGAAATGTGGTAAAAACCTAAAAAATTGGGTTTTCCCCGCATTTCTACTTTAATACATCCCGCCGTGAATACCTTACAAAGAAATTTGCAAGACAACATAACAAAATCCCAATCTAGCAACAAAATGAAATAAAATATTAACTATAATAAACATACTAATAAACATACTATTGTGTATGTCAATCATAAACAATTTACTAATTAATTACATAAGTATATAATTGCTTGTCACATTTTTAAATAGCAAATTATATTAAATTTTTATTGTAGTATTTCAAGTCCACCTACTGACAGGGGCGGACTTAGGGGTGAGGGTGCCCCTAGACACAACAGTAACGGCCACCACCTCCCCGCCTTTTCATTGATTGTTTATAAGCCCTCATTTGATGATAGCCAATTTAATAGAATAATAAAAAAAGCCTCTATGACATTTTTTTTATTACTGTATGTATAAATATTTAGGACAGTGTACAGGGGCAGTATGTGCATGTGCAACCCATTTATACTCCATTCAAGATGGCATATGGTACAGTACAGAAGGAAATATTTAGCAGTCACTGGTACATTTTGGGCTGACAGTACCAACACAAGCATTCAAGTGCCGCCCCCAAACAAGTGCCGCCCCCAGGCACGTGCCTAATGGGTAATTCGCCACCGCCTATTGAGGCTGCATGCTTTTCTGATTCACTGATGTGTGAAAAAAAAACAGCATCAGATCATCTGCATGAACATCAGCCCTCATGTTACTTAAGATCGGTGAGAAATTCACACTGCTGAAGCCCGAAAATGGAGCAGACACACCCCTGCAGCATAAATAGCATTATTGTGTACTATCTAATATCGGACCATCTACCAGACAATTACATTATACATACTGAAAATCTATTTTTTCATGGCATGCAATGCCCCCTTTTACTGACATGATAAAATACCACAAAATAATTATTTCAATTAAATATATGCTAGAGGTTAGAAAGCTCGGTTATAGGACCAGTTGGAGACTGTAAAAAAAGACGTCTGTATGTACCCCAGAGAACTGTATTTTTCCTGGCAGGAGCTCATGCTAGACCTGTTTTACAGTGAACCTTTACAGAGGTCATTTGGAGACAGGAAAGTATCCTGTATTCATGAAAATATCCTGTCTCTGGAGAGCTGGAACCATGCTCAGTGACTACGGTGACAGATATGGTGGAACTTCAGCAGTGGAAATACTGTGGGGGTTACATTTTGTAACAGACGCAGACATGCTAAGTGTATAGATGGCAGGGCCGTAACTACGTGTGTGCCAGGTGTGCCTGGCACACAGCGCAGTTGCCCTGAGGGCGCAACGGGCAGCGGCATGTAATGAGTCAAATTTACTCATTACATGCCGCCTCTGCTGTGTGCGCCACGCTGGGGAGGAGAGCAGCAGCAGCGCCGGAGGAAGCGGAGGAGGAGGAGGACAGAGGAGGACTGGAGCCGCAGCAGTGCTATGTCATTGGTAGTAGCATTGCTGCAGCAGCCCCCTCTCCTTCCGTATTGGCTGCCGGCGCTGCTGTGAATGCTGGGATGCAGTTCCTTCATCCCAGCATTCACAGCAGCGCCGGGCAGCCAATATGGAAGGAGAGGGGGCTGCTTCAGCGGCACTACTACCAATTACATAGCACTGCTGCGGCTCCAGTCCCCCTCCCTCCTCCTCCTTCCCCCCTGCCTGCACCGAGGGATCTGCCAGCACAGAGGAGCCTGACTGCCAGCGGGGAAAGATGGTAAGTATCTCTCTCTCTATTTCTCTATCTATTCTGTCTGCCGCAATGTGTAAAAAGGGGAATGCTGTCTGCCGTAATGTGTAAAAAGGGGACGCTGTCTGCCATAATGTGTAAAAAGGGGGACACTGTCTGCCATAATGTGTAAAAAGGGGACGCTGTCTGCCATAATGTGTAAAAAGGGGACGCTGTCTGCCGTAATATGTAAAAACGGGATGCTGTCTACCGTAATGTGTAAAAAGGGGACTTTGCCATAATGTTTAAAAAGGGGGCGCTGTCTGCCGTAATGTGTAAAAAGGGGACGCTGTCTGCTGTAATGTGTAAAAAGGGGGACTGTCTGCTGTAATGTGTAAAAGGGGCTCTACCTGGTGTAGTGGCGCTAGTGTGCAGCGTAATTTTAATAATGGAGACTACTGTGCACTGTAGTATGAATTGGTATTATTTTGTGGCCACGCCGCTTCCCCATAAAGCCACACCCCTATATATTTTGCGTGCACCTACGGCACGCACTGACCCTATCTTGCATGGGGGGGCGCCAATGCCGTTTCTTGCACACAGCGCTAAAATGCCTAGTTACGGCACTGATAGATGGACATTGCACGCCAATGGTTGGCAAACATCGATGTTCCAGATTTGATGGAAATACTTTTTCCATCCAATGGCGGGATTGCGATAGTTTCCACCATTGCATGCTTGTTTTCCAGTGCCTATACAATATGTAATTCAGGCCTTCATTCAGCAGTGATCGCATTTGCAAAGCTGCACCCATGCAGCTTTGCAAAATCGATCACTAAAAATGAAAATGCAGTAGGAGGTGTTAAACGCCTCCTTGCTGCAATTGCAATCCCTGCGATGTGACCGGCATCGCAGCCTGGGATCAACATTGTGACCAATGTTCCCCGCAAACGGCCAGCTGATTAAGCCTCATCTTATGCAGGCTGGCCGTCGCAGGGGGCCTTGCGAGGCCAAGATATTTAGACAAAGACCTTTGCCTCGCCACTCCAGGACAGCTAGTGCTATTTCATTATAATGTCCCTTTAATTTTAAGAAGAATCTGAAAAGCTTCAATATTGTGGATAAATGGAAATTATGGATAATCCTTAAGACAATGAAGAGCAATGAATGGTAATACATTTTTACTAATTCGATAAAAAAGTGTCAGCACTAAAATTAGTACTAAAATGAAATGATGACATTCAGAATTTGAGTAACATTTCTTACCGCGGGTTCATTGCCTTGGAAACTGGGCATTAGACATTCATCAGCCTCATCTCCATCTCTTTTATCATCCTGCGTCCAATTAGAGTATATATTGTGGCAGTCGTCATAATTATTGTGCTCCAAACTGTCTGCTGTCTGGCCTCTCACTATGCGGCTGAACATACAGTGTCAGAATTAGCAGAGAAGGGGTGGAATGAGGGCAGCAGTGCATGGGGGTTACATTATTATATACAATAAATATATATATATATATATATATATATATATATATAAAGAGAGAGAGAGAGAGAGAGAGAGAGAGAGAGAGAGAGAGTGACAGAAGTATTTTAGAGTGAGATGATAAAGACAGCGGTTTTTAATTTCTCATATTGTAAACTGACAGCTTTTTTTGAGATGACATTGACAATATGATTATGCTCACCCTGCTCCATGAAACAGAAGGCCAGCAAAGAAGATGATGAATAGGTGGTGTGTATACCAGAAAACCTCAAAGTAACACCTGCGAATAAACTCAGTAGATGAAGTGATCATTAAGATCAGTGCCAAGGTAATCACCACACCCGTTATACCAGCAATGCTTGTAAAGCAAAGATACAGCTGTGTCTGTAAGAGAGGAAAGGGGTATAAATATACTGTATTGGTCCAGAGACGGTCATATAGGAATCTTTGGCCAATCATATGCACTTCTACTAGGATTCCACCTTCATGCATAAATGAATAGGACTACATACTGTAGCAGATACACATTGCGTTAAACCATAGCTTACTACCAAGGATGTAGCTACCATAGGTGCAGGGAGTGCAGCTGCTATGGGGCCCAGAGCTGAGAGGGGCCCTCATTCCCTGTCAAAGTTAAATATGTTATATGCATTTTTCAGCATTGGGTGATACATATGGACCCTTACACACTTTTGCATTGATGCTTAGATTATATCTAGATATGCCCCTGGATATGCTCATTGTTATGTGGTATAAAAAGAACTGAAAGGCATTATGATGTTACATAATATGAAGTGGGGCACTGTAATGTGGCATAATATGAACTGGGGCACTGTGATAGTTCATAAAATAAAGTAGGGCACTACTATTGGGCATAACATTAACTAAGGCAGTACTATGGTTCATAAAACAAACTAGGGCATTATTTTGGGGCATAAATTAACAAATCCTGCGGAGAGGTGTTTTTTAGAAGCATTGAGACAGGGGCCCCTTCAAAATGTTGCTATGGGGTCCACAAAGCTCTAGCTACGCCCCTGCTTACTACGTATGTGATGCCTTATATCACTCAGACTCACATAGATTCACATAGGTACATAAGAGGCTTGGGCTTGAGCACCCAAAATTTAGCTGTCTCTGCCTCTAACCATTTCTATGCAAAGGTTTCTTCAGTCATATAGGAGGGAGAGAAAAGGGAGTAACAAGATCATCCCCAATCATTTATTTAAATGTTGGCCCCCATGCTTCAGAACATTGGTTACTTGATTATGATAAATTTAATGTTTGGATTCCTTTTGTTTAGTTTTTAATACATATTGTATATCATAGCATCATGGTTATATATGCGGAATGTAGTCAGCAGACCGCCAGTCACAACACCTCCTGCCCCCTAAGAATCCTGACAGTCAGCATGCTGACTAGCAGGGACTATTCCCACTCTTGGGTGTCCACGACACCCATAGAGCGTGAATAGAACCTGTGGCGACCGCCATGTCATATCTGCACTAGAGATGTGCACTTGAAATTTTTCGGGTTTTGTGTTTTGGTTTTGGGTTCGGTTCCGCGGCCGTGTTTTGGGTTCGACCGCGTTTTGGCAAAACCTCACCGAATTTTTTTTGTCGGATTCGGGTGTGTTTTGGATTCGGGTGTTTTTTTCAAAAAACACTAAAAAACAGCTTAAATCATAGAATTTGGGGGTCATTTTGATCCCAAAGTATTATTAACCTCAAAAACCATAATTTCCACTCATTTTCAGTCTATTCTGAATACCTCACACCTCACAATATTATTTTTAGTCCTAAAATTTGCACCGAGGTCGCTGGATGACTAAGCTAAGCGACCCTAGTGGCCGACACAAACACCTGGCCCATCTAGGAGTGGCACTGCAGTGTCACGCAGGATGTCCCTTCCAAAAAACACTCCCCAAACAGCACATGACGCAAAGAAGAAAAAAAGAGGCGCAATGAGGTAGCTGTGTGAGTAAGCTAAGCGACCCTAGTGGCCGACACAAACACCTGGCCCATCTAGGAGTGGCACTGCAGTGTCACGCAGGATGTCCCTTCCAAAAAACACTCCCCAAACAGCACATGACGCAAAGAAGAAAAAAAGAGGCGCAATGAGGTAGCTGTGTGAGTAAGCTAAGCGACCCTAGTGGCCGACACAAACACCGGGCCCATCTAGGAGTGGCACTGCAGTGTCACGCAGGATGTCCCTTCCAAAAACCCTCCCCAAACAGCACATGACGCAAAGAAAAAAAGAGGCGCAATGAGGTAGCTGTGTGAGTAAGATAAGCGACCCTAGTGGCCGACACAAACACCGGGCCCATCTAGGAGTGGCACTGCAGTGTCACGCAGGATGTCCCTTCCAAAAAACCCTCCCCAAACAGCACATGACGCAAAGAAAAAAAGAGGCGCAATGAGGTAGCTGTGTGAGTAAGATAAGCGACCCTAGTGGCCGACACAAACACCGGGCCCATCTAGGAGTGGCACTGCAGTGTCACGCAGGATGGCCCTTCCAAAAAACACTCCCCAAACAGCACATGACGCAAATAAAAATGAAAGAAAAAAAGAGGTGCAAGATGGAATTGTCCTTGGGCCCTCCCACCCACCCTTATGTTGTATAAACAGGACATGCACACTTTAACCAACCCATCATTTCAGTGACAGGGTCTGCCACACGACTGTGACTGAAATGACGGGTTAGTTTGGACCCCCACCTAAAAAGAAGCAATTAATCTCTCCTTGCACAAACTGGCACTACAGAGGCAAGATGTCCACCTCATCATCATCCTCCGATATATCACCGTGTACATCCCCCTCCTCACAGATTATCAATTCGTCCCCACTGGAATCCACCATCTCAGCTCCCTGTGTACTTTGTGGAGGCAATTGCTGCTAGTCAATGTCTCCACGGAGGAATTGATTATAATTCATTTTAATGAACATCATCTTCTCCACATTTTCTGGATGTAACCTCGTACGCCGATTGCTGACAAGGTGAGCGGCGGCACTAAACACTCTTTCGGAGTACACACTTGTGGGAGGGCAACTTAGGTAGAATAAAGCCAGTTTGTGTAAGGGCCTCCAAATTGCCTCTTTTTCCTGCCAGTATAAGTACGGACTGTGTGACGTGCCTACTTGGATGCGGTCACTCATATAATCCTCCACCATTCTTTCAATGGTGAGAGAATCATATGCAGTGACAGTAGACGACATGTCCGTAATCGTTGTCAGGTCCTTCAGTCCGGACCAGATGTCAGCATCAGCAGTCGCTCCAGACTGCCCTGCATCACCGCCAGCGGGTGGGCTCGGAATTCGGAGCCTTTTCCTCGCACCCCCAGTTGCGGGAGAATGTGAAGGAGGAGATGTTGACAGGTCGCGTTCCGCTTGACTTGACAATTTTCTCACCAGCAGGTCATTGAACCCCAGCAGACTTGTGTCTGCCGGAAAGAGAGATCCAAGGTAGGCTTTAAATCTAGGATCGAGCATGGTGGCCAAAATGTAGTGCTCTGATTTCAACAGATTGACCACCCGTGAATCCTTGTTAAGCGAATTAAGGGCTCCATCCACAAGTCCCACATGCCTAGCGGAATCGCTCTGTGTTAGCTCCTCCTTCAATGTCTCCAGCTTCTTCTGCAAAAGCCTGATGAGGGGAATGACCTGACTCAGGCTGGCAGTGTCTGAACTGACTTCACGTGTGGCAAGTTCAAAGGGCATCAGAACCTTGCACAACGTTGAAATCATTCTCCACTGCGCTTGAGACAGGTGCATTCCACCTCCTATATCGTGCTGAATTGTATAGGCTTGAATGGCCTTTTGCTGCTCCTCCAACCTCTGAAGCATATAGAGGGTTGAATTCCACCTCGTTACCACTTCTTGCTTCAGATGATGGCAGGGCAGGTTCAGTTGTTTTTGGTGGTGCTCCAGTCTTCTGTACGTGGTGCCTGTACGCCGAAAGTGTCCCGCAATTCTTCTGGCCACCGACAGCATCTCTTGCACACCCCTGTCGTTTTTTAAAAAATTCTGCACCACCAAATTCAAGGTATGTGCAAAACATGGGACGTGCTGGAATTTGCCCATATTTAATGCACACACAATATTGCTGGCGTTGTCCGATGCCACAAATCCACAGGAGAGTCCAATTGGGGTAAGCCATTCCGCGATGATCTTCCTCAGTTGCCGTAAGAGGTTTTCAGCTGTGTGCGTATTCTGGAAAGCGGTGATACAAAGCGTAGCCTGCCTAGGAAAGAGTTGGCGTTTGCGAGATGCTGCTACTGGTGCCGCCGCTGCTGTTCTTGCGGCGGGAGTCCATACATCTACCCAGTGGGCTGTCACAGTCATATAGTCCTGACCCTGCCCTGCTCCACTTGTCCACATGTCCGTGGTTAAGTGGACATTGGGTACAACTGCATTTTTTAGGACACTGGTGAGTCTTTTTCTGACGTCCGTGTACATTCTCGGTATCGCCTGCCTAGAGAAGTGGAACCTAGATGGTATTTGGTAACGGGGGCACACTGCCTCAATAAATTGTCTAGTTCCCTGTGAACTAACGGCGGATACCGGACGCACGTTTAACACCAACATAGTTGTCAAGGCCTCAGTTATCCGCTTTGCAGCAGGATGACTGCTGTGATATTTCATCTTCCTCGCAAAGGACTGTTGGACAGTCAATTGCTTACTGGAAGTAGTACAAGTGGTCTTCCGACTTCCCCTCTGGGATGACGATCGACTCCCAGCAGCAACAACAGCAGCGCCAGCAGCAGTAGGCATTACACTCAAGGATGCATCGGAGGAATCCCAGGCAGGAGAGGACTCGTCAGAATTGCCAGTGACATGGCCTGCAGGACTATTGGCATTCCTGGGTAAGGAGGAAATTGACACTGAGGGAGTTGGTGGGGTGGTTTGCGTGAGCTTGGTTACAAGAGGAAGGGATTTACTGGTCAGTGGACTGCTTCCGCTGTCACCCAAAGTTTTTGAACTTGTCACTGACTTATTATGAATGCGCTGCAGGTGACGTATAAGGGAGGATGTTCCGAGGTGGTTAACGTCCTTACCCCTACTTATTACAGCTTGACAAAGGCAACACACGGCTTGACACCTGTTGTCCGCATTTCTGTTGAAATACTTCCACACCGAAGAGCTGATTTTTTTGGTATTTTCACCAGGCATGTCAATGGCCATATTCCTCCCACGGACAACAGGTGTCTCCCCGGGTGCCTGACTTAAACAAACCACCTCACCATCAGAATCCTCCTGGTCAATTTCCTCCCCAGCGCCAGCAACACCCATATCCTCCTCATCCTGGTGTACTTCAACACTGACATCTTCAATCTGACTATCAGGAACTGGACTGCGGGTGCTCCTTCCAGCACTTGCAGGGGGCGTGCAAATGGTGGAAGGCGCATGCTCTTCACGTCCAGTGTTGGGAAGGTCAGGCATCGCAACCGACACAATTGGACTCTCCTTGTGGATTTGGGATTTCGAAGAACGCACAGTTCTTTGCGGTGCTTTTGCCAGCTTGAGTCTTTTCATTTTTCTAGCGAGAGGCTGAGTGCTTCCATCCTCATGTGAAGCTGAACCACTAGCCATGAACATAGGCCAGGGCCTCAGCCGTTCCTTGCCACTCCGTGTGGTAAATGGCATATTGGCAAGTTTACGCTTCTCCTCCGACAATTTTATTTTAGGTTTTGGAGTCCTTTTTTTACTGATATTTGGTGTTTTGGATTTTACATGCTCTGTACTATGACATTGGGCATCGGCCTTGGCAGACGACGTTGCTGGCATTTCATCGTCTCGGCCATGACTAGTGGCAGCAGCTTCAGCACGAGGTGGAAGTGGATCTTGATCTTTCCCTAATTTTGGAACCTCAACATTTTTGTTCTCCATATTTTAATAGGGACAACTAAAAGGCACCTCAGGTAAACAATGGAGATGGATGGATACTAGTATACTTATGGATGGACTGCCGAGTGCCGACACAGAGGTAGCTACAGCCGTGGACTAACGTACTGTGTCTGCTGATAATATAGACTGGATGATAATGAGATGAAATCAATATATATGTATATATAATATCACTAGTACTGCAGCCGGACAGGTATATATTATATATTTATTATGTAATGACTGATGACAGACCTGCTGGACACTGTCAGCTCAGCAGCACCGCAGACTGCTACAGTAAGCTACTATAGTAGTATGTATAAAGAAGAAAGAAAAAAACAACAACCACGGGTAGGTGGTATACAATTATGGATGGACTGCCGAGTGCCGACACAGAGGTAGCTACAGCCGTGGACTAACGTACTGTGTCTGCTGCTAATATAGACTGGATGATAATGAGATGAAATCAATATATATGTATATATAATATCACTAGTACTGCAGCCGGACAGGTATATATTATATATTTATTATGTAATGACTGATGACGGACCTGCTGGACACTGTCAGCTCAGCAGCACCGCAGACTGCTACAGTAAGCTACTATAGTAGTATGTATAAAGAAGAAAGAAAAAAAAAAAAACACGGGTAGGTGCTAGGTGGTATACAATATTATATATATATTATATACAATTATATATATATATATATATATATATATATATATATATATATTACTCATAAACTGGTGGTGATTTATTAAACTGGTGGTCAGGTCACTGGTCACACTATCAGCAACTTGCAAGTAGTACTCCTGAGTCCTAAGCAGACAATCACAATATATATTATACTGGTGGTCAGTGTGGTCACAAACAATGGCAGTGTGGCTGGCACTCTGGCAGCAAAAGTGTGCACTGTACGTTATATGTACTCCTGAGTCCTGAGTCCTGCTCTCAGACTCTAACTGCTCCCCACTGTCAGTGTCTCCCCCACAAGTCAGATAATACAGTCACACTATCTCTCTCTATCACTTCAGCAAGTACTAGTAGTAGTAGTACTCCTCCTAATGCTCCCCAAATTACTACTGTGTCTCTCTCTGTCTCACTCTCTTCTCGAATCTCTATAAACGGAGAGGACGCCAGACACGTCCTCTCCCTATGAATCTCAATGCACGTGTGAAAAATGGCGGTGACGCGCGGCTCCTTACAGGGCCGAAACTAGGATTGCTGTCACCCGGGGCAAGACAGTAAATTTGCGCCCCCCCCCCAAAAAAAAAAAAAAAACACAAAAAAACCCCACAATGAAATAAATAAAAAACATAAATTAAATAAAATAAAATATTAAAATAAAAAAAAGACAATTATAATTAAAATACAATTAAAATATATAATCCCACACGTTACACCACAGAGGAGATACTTATGCACATTACAGCACAGAGGAGCCGTGTATACACATTACATATAGGGGGCACACTGACACACACACACCAGGAGCACACTGACACAAAAACAGATTGTATATGAACATATTGACACACACACACACACACACACACACACACACACACACACACACACACACACACACACACGGTATAGGGACCAGATGCACACTGACACACACACACACACACACACACACACACACACACTGTATACGGAACAGATGCACACTGACAACACACACACACACACACACACACACACACACACACACACACTGTATACGGAACAGATGCACACTGACACACACACACACTGTATACACGGACCAGATGCACACTGACACACACACACTGTATACACGGACCAGATGCACACTGACACACACACACACACACACACACACACACACACACACACACACACACACACACACATGTATAGGGACCAGATGCACACTGACAAACAGACACACACACACACACTGTATACGGAACAGATGCACACTGACACACACACACTGTATACGGAACAGATGCACACTGACAACACACACACACACACACACACACACACACACACTGTATACACGGAACAGATGCACACTGACACACACACACTGTATACACGGACCAGATGCACACTGACACACACACACTGTATACACGGACCAGATGCACACTGACACACACACACTGTATACACGGACCAGATGTACACTGACACACACACACTGTATACACGGACCAGATGCACACTGACACACACACACTGTATACACGGACCAGATGCACACTGACACACACACACTGTATACACGGAACAGATGCACACTGACACACACACACACACACACACTGTATACACGGACCAGATGCACACTGACACACACACACTGTATACACGGACCAGATGCACACTGACACACACACACTGTATACACGGACCAGATGCACACTGACACACACACACACACACACACACACACACACACACACACACACACACACACACACTGTATAGGGACCAGATGCACACTGACAAACAGACACACACACACACACACACACACACACACACACACTGTATACGGAACAGATGCACACTGACACACACACACTGTATACGGAACAGATGCACACTGACAAACACACACACACACACACACACACACACACACACACACACACACACACACACTGTATACACGGAACAGATGCACACTGACACACACACACACACACACACACTGTATACACGGACCAGATGCACACTGACACACACACACTGTATACGGAACAGATGCACACTGACAAACACACACACACACACACACACACACACACACACACACAATGTATACACGGAACAGATGCACACTGACACACACACACTGTATACACGGACCAGATGCACACTGACACACACACACTGTATACACGGACCAGATGCACATTGACACACACACACACACACACACACACACACACACACACACTGTATAGGGACCAGGTGCACACTGACAAACAGACACACACACACTGTATACGGAACGGATGCACACTGACACACACACACACACACACACACACACACACACACACACACACACACACTGTATAGGGACCAGATGCTCACTGACACACACACACACACACACACACACTGACACACACACACACACACACACACACACACACACGTTGTAGAGGGGGAGCTGTCTGGCAGAGAAACATACCTCATAAATCTCTGTCACAGGTCGGCTCCAGTTCCCCCTCGTTCAAAGCCCGCGCTGCTGCACTGTGTCCCTCCCCCTGTTCCCAGGCATGAGGGAGGGCTGTGTGCACTGTTCAGGGCTGCCGGAGACTGCTGTGGACGTTCCCCTGTCAGAGGAGCCTGCAGTGCTGCAGCGTGAGTGACAGTGACTCATTCACTGTCACTGACTGCAGCCAGCATGCCCTCATCAGTCCCGCGCGGCATTGTTCAAACCTGCCAGACTCTCCGTTCTCTCTCCCTCTCCTCCCTCAATGCGTGATGCGTGTGACAGCATCGCGCATCGCGCACAGTGCCCGCTGCCCTCAAAGAATTTTGGCTGTGGAAACAGCCTGCCTAGCGCCCCCCCCGCTCCAGCGCCCGGGGCGCGTGACCCCCTAGCCCCCCCCTAGTTTCGGCCCTGCTCCTTATATAGAATCCGAGTCTCGCGATAGAATCCGAGCCTCGCGAGAATCCGACAGCGTGATGATGACGTTCGGGCGCGCTCGGGTTAACCGAGCAAGGCGGGAAGATCCGAGTCGCTCGGACCCGTGTAAAAAAACATGAAGTTCGGGCGGGTTCGGATTCCGAGGAACCGAACCCGCTCATCTCTAATCTGCACATGTCATATCTGCCCCCGCCTGCAGCGCAGATGGTTCTGCCCAACTGCTAACAAATTTGCTACTGCGATCAAATCTGATTTAGGCCCACAGTGTACTAGAGATGCTGGGCTGCGACTATAACTGCATAGAACTGAGTTTTAAACATGTTCACAGGTGAAGCATAACAGAACTTGGTGTGAGAAAAATACACAGCTGCAGCAGTTTTTATACATATTCAGTCTCAGTTACAGACAGTTGCACAAATGTTGCACATCAAATTGATCAGTGTATTCTAGCAGAGTACTTTTTTTTGCAAATTGGTTTTTATTGAGTAAATATTACCAATTCAAACATCGGGAAGTGCATATTGCGATAAGACAATTCACACAATGGATATATTACAATAAGTCTATACCAAAGAAATGTGGATCCACTTACAATATAAAATATTGCAGATATATCTCACACCACAATAAGTAATAGCATTGAATAGCAATATTTAAAACCTTTTCAAACTACCAAATAAAGAGTAATCCTAGAGAATGGAAAGACCAATGGAAAGAGAAGAGAGAGTAAATGGAAAGAGTATAGAAAAGAAACAGAAGAAAATAGAAGATCTCTCCATCCACCAAACCCGGGATCAGGTTCACTACACAGTTGAATCAAAATGTACCTCCAAGAAAAGCCATACTTCATAATGTAGTGATCTGTAATGATTTGACTCTTTGTATATCAGCCAAGGATACCAAGTAGCCGTAAAAGTATGATTTTGTACTGCTAACGTAGAACTAAGGTCATCAATAGCCATATACAGTAGTGATCTATACGGACTGTTTAAGCCAAATTACTTTCTAACAAAATATTAAAAATGCCAGCTCTAATATATACTGCGGACGCCAGGCGCATCTTATTACCATGTGCTATGAAAGTGCGCAGTACGTCGCAAAACACTACATCCCATAAGAGAAAACAATACACACACTCATTGTCTGAGTTCCAAAGCTCATTGATGTATAGATTTGTTATTAAAAGGATATGTATACAATATATCACAATGTACAGTATATATATAGTTACATGGTTATAATTTACACAGGAAGCAGTTATTACAAACTAATTCAAATACAGCCACGGCCAGCAATACATCACCATATTTGCTCAATGCACCTTCCGCTTCATATCTCTCTCTCTCTCTCAGCAAAAACAAACAGCCAATAGACAGATAGCATCTCGACCATCACCCGGGACAAAAAGAACAGCAGGCTCTGTGTGTGGGATCAGCTATACACTGAGTCTGTTGGGGGTGTATAGGTTTTCTGTTATTGGTCTAGGGTAGGGAACTTTCTCATTCATGATGAGTCATTGGTCAGTGTGAGGGATTTTGTTCAAGGTTGCTGTCCTCTGGTTTCCTGTCCACACATGCTCCTTTGAAAATCCTTTTGTTCAAGTAGAAGTGAATTCATATTCCTTCATTTAATCATATCTACTCATGGCAATGTGGTACAACTTAATCACATGCACCAAATCGACACACACATTCTCCCGATCATCCTGACATCATGCATGACATCGCCCATCTTGCTACGCTCCAACAATACACATACATGACGTTATATTCCATTATATAACCTAAAACCTTATGATGTTTGGTGCTTGATATGTTTAAATGTATGTGCTGTATGAAATATGTGTTGAATATATCTTTGTGGTATGTCTGTGTGAGTGCGTATGTTACCATATATTGCTGTGTACGCTGTGCATATTCGCAAGCATAGCAACTCAACAGTGTGGAGTTTGGATGTTCTCTCCATGTAATATTTTTGACTTCGAGAGGACACACCACTCCTTCATACAAGGAATCACAGCAGACTTCCAATGAACTGGAATAACTGCCTTTGCGGCACTAAGAATGTGGCAAAGTAGAGTTTTCTTAAACTGTGAGCAAGGTCTACTCACAAGACTTAAAAGCCAGAAGATAGGGCAAAGAGGCAGGTCCTCAGTAAGTATAATGCTAGCTGTTTCTATCACCTTTTGCCAAAAAGGTTGGAGAAGTAACCACACCCACCAAATGTGGAAAGGCTTGTCAACCGCCGCCATACACCTCCAGCATGTATTAGGGACCCCCCGGGTATGTCTTAGCAAGTAAACTAGGGCAGCGATACCAACGGGTAAGTATTGTGTAGTGAGTCTCTAGTACCAGTATATATGAACAGACAATGAAAATGTGTTTCTGAAAATCGGACCCTGAAGATCTAATTCCCAGTCATTGACAAATTTAGGTTGGGAAGAAAAGCCTTGGTCAATTACTAGTTTATAGATTGCAGAGAAGGAATGATGTGGGTAAGCTTGAGAGATACCGAGATTTTCAAAGGAAGTATTCACCTGTCTACAATCTCCAGGGGAACATAGACTCATGAGAAAATGTTTGACCTGGAGATATCTCCAGATTTCCATGTTAGGCAGGTACCAGCTTGCTTGCACTGCAGAAAAGCTCAGTATACCCGATGAGTCTAGTAGCTGATCAACTCTTAATATACCTCTGTCCCTCCATAACCTAAAGGATGCAGATGAATTACCCAGTGTAAATGCAGGATTTCTAAATAGTGGCTTAAGTGGGGACGGAAGCGGTGACAAAAGGGGTTGGGTGCACTGATGGTGACAGCATGCGAAAGTGGGCCCTGTAAGCGGGTGCGACACAGAGGAAATTCTAGTGAGCCTGGGGGAGTCTGGATGTAAAGTGGGGAGTGAGGCTAATATCTACCCATTGTTTTCTATCCTGTGTACGGCTCCATTCCATAATTCTCATAAGAAGCACCGCATAATAATACAAAATAAAATGTGGTAATTGGAGTCCCCCACAATATTTTCTCCTATAAAGTAATTCATGCTCAAACCTCTGTTTATGCCCTGCCCAGATAAAGTGTCTGATCCTTCACTGCAGTGCAATAAACCAGGCCCGGGGAATAGCGATGGGTAAGGTTTGTAGGGGTATAAGATTCTAGGTAAGACATTCATTTTAATAACTCCGGCTCTACCTAGCCATGAAATTCTCTTTGTGCGCCAATTAGTAAGATCTGAATGAAGCTTAGCAAGAAGGGGAGGGAAGTTAAGGTGGTAGACCTGGGAAAGGTCTCTGCTTAAGATTACCCCTAAATATTTTAATTGTGTGGGGTGCCATGCAAATGGGGAAATAGTTTGGAGAACCTGAAGACTCGTCTGGTCTAACTTTAAATTCAGAGCTATAGATTTTGCTAGATTAACTTTCAAATTTTAGAGGGTTCCGAACCATTTAAATTCCTTAAGGAGGTTAGGTACAGATGTTAATGGGTTGGATATTACTGCTAGGAGGTCATCTGCAAAAAGGAGCGAGTTTATACTCCGTGTCACCCACCACCAATCCAGTAATATTTACATTTTGCCAAATGGCCCTCGCCAAGGCCTCCATACATAAGACAAATATCAGTGGAGACAGAGGACAGCCCTGACGAGTGCCATTCGCAATCTGAATCAGGTCTGATAACTCACCATTAATGCGAATGCGGGCTGAGGGTCTAGAATACAAGCCCCTGACTCTTTGTAAACCCACTTGCCCCAGGCCCAGGTGCTCCAGCACACCAAATAAAAATTCCCACTCTACCCTGTCGAACGCCTTTTCCGCGTCGGTCGAAAGTAGAATAGAGGAAGAATTTTAATGTGAAGCACAATAAATCAAGTCCAGGATTTTAGTGGTGTTGTCTCTGGTCTGTCAATCAGGGACAAAACCCACCTGGTCTGTATAAACTAGATCTGGGAGAAATACCTTCAAACAGTTCACCATTAACTTAGCAAAAAGCTTCACATCGACATTCAACAAGGAGATAGGCCGAAATGTGTGCAAGCAGAGACTGGGGAGAAAAAGGAGTGTGGTCTGATACCTACTTGAATGCCCTAAGCATTACTGGGGATAGGACATCTCCAAACATCTTATAGTAAGCTATGGAGAAGCCATCAGGGCCCGGGCTTTTACTATTAGGGGTGGATTTAATGGCTTCTTCAAGTTCTAATGAAGTGAAGAGAGTCTCTAGAAACTCTACTTCTTCCTTATGGAGGGTAGAAAAATTGATTTCACTTAAATATTTTTTAATAGAGGCCTTCTGTATAACATCTGTTTCTGTCCCTGTAGGGTCACGAAAATTGTACAACTGAGAATAAAAAAACTGAAAGGCTGCCGCTATCTCTTTCGTGGTATTGCAAGTGACCCCAGAGCGTGTTTTAACTCGAGCTATAAATGTCGCTGCCCGTTGAGCCTGCAGAGCCCTTGCCAACAGCTTACCGGGCTTATTCCTCTAGAGAAAATGACGGCTTCGGCATTTTCGAGCGTCCATTTTAATTTTATCTGACATAAGCGAATGAAGCTCTTGCCGAGCCTTTTAAAAGGGATTTAAAAATGTCTTCTGAAAGGGCAGATTTCTGTAGAAGCTCAAGTGCTTGCATTTTGTTTACTATTGTGTCCCTAGCCGCTAGACGTTGCTTTTTCATGAAGGAGTCCAGCTGCATCAGTTTGCCTCTTATGATACACTTGTGCACCTCCCTGACCGTTACCTTGGAGACCTCGTCATTGTCATTAACATTAATATAATCTGTAATCGCCTCCCTAATCTGCTGCTGACAGTAAGTATCCTGTAGTATCAATTCATTCTATCGCCATGTGTACGAGTTCGAATGCAAAGATGTCAGGTGCAGTTTTAAAGAAATAAGCGCATGATCCGCCAAAGAAATATTACCTATAGTAGAAGCTTAGGCTAGCTGCAAATGTCTATGTGAGATAAATAGGTAGTCAAGCCTGGTATATATATTGTGCGGGTGGGAATAGAAAGTATTATCCTGTGTGTAGGGATGGTGGATGCAACAGACATCGATAAACTGAAAATGGTGAAGAATTTTCCTGACCTTATGATGAAGCTTGTCTGAATATCGAGGCGATGGATTAGAGGAATCCAGACAAGGGTCCATGGACCAATTCAAACCCCCACCGAAAATTAAGACCCCTTTTATGTATGGTTGGGCCTGATTAAACACTCTGTCAAGGAATGCTGGTTGGGTTCTATTTGGTCGCTAATTGGAGACATTGCAGTTTAATAGCATAGCCCTACCTGGTATCAGTTGGTGATACTCAATGTCAGTGAGAGCAACATGTCTAGCAAATAAGATCGCCACACCTAGTGTTTTGCCCTCAACATTATTAGAAAAGAAACCTGTGGGAAAGGTTCTATTCTTGAGAGAAGGCGCGGCTCCCTCCTTAAAATGAGTTTCCTGTAAAAAAGCAATGTCAGCCTTCTCAGATTTCAATTCTCTCAAGGCCTGTGACCTTCTCTCAGGAATATTGAGTCCCTTTACATTGACTGAAATCACATTCAAATTATTTCAGAGTGGTAGGGAGAGATACAAGCTTATTGGCACATGAATTGAATCTATAAGAAGAATACATGAGTAGAACTGTTGCAACCCCAGGTATGGCGGGCAAGGAGTAGAGATCAAAACCAAAGAAAAGAGAAGAGAAGAAGAGAAAAAAAGAGAGAGAGAGAGAGGAGCAAAGAATAAGAACAAAGTGCAATAGAACAAACAAGGAGAAGATAAGAGCAAAACATTGCTTCTGGGCATCAAAGCAGTGGGGGCGGTACTCCCACTACCAGGACCGGGACCAAACATTGCGGTGCAGTCAGGGCAACAGTGGAGGAATGGATCCACCCACCAACACATTAGTAACAAAACTGGAATATTATAATAACCCCTCTATATGATAATATAATTTGCATGTACAGCTAGAGGTCCCAAAGTAAACCAAAGAAAATAAACTGTCAAGAACATTCAAATACTGCATCAGTAACAGCAAACAACCCTACCTAAAGAGCAAAAGGAAAGTATCCCCATATAGACAATCAGCCTTCAACTATATAGTCTGAAGCTTTGAAAGGATGGTAGGCAACCTGAATTACATGTCTCATATGACAGTGACCAGGCCAGTTCTGAAACCTCTATGCCATCCCAAGAAGCAGTCCCACAACGAATCCTGTCTCAGACTAGTGCAAGAGGTAAACAAAGACGTAAAGGAATAAACTCTGGCCTCACGTCATCACAGCTGGTGAGGATGCCAATGAGGATGGAGAGGAGTGATTTCATTTCTGCGAGGATGAAGGGGAACCAACTAGTTGAAATGGTGGGTCAGCCTGAGGGGCTTGGAGAGGTGAAATCCGCGATCGCAGGGATTGGCAATCCGGAATCCACACAAGGTCAATGTCCAGCGTGGAACAAAAAGGTGTAACATCTTCAGGTTCCCGGACCGTGGCCAACTTACCCCCATTAGTGGCTGTAATGCTGAATGTGAACCCCCACCCATATGTTATGTTCCATTGACAGAGGGCATCGGTCAGGGTTCTCAGTTGGCGTCTTGATTGCAATGTATGCCACGAGAGGTCCTGGAAAACTTGGATAGGTTGGCCATTAAAGTCAAGACACTCAGAATTTCGTAGTCTTTGCAAAATTTCATCCTTTTGATGGAAGTAATGTAAGCGACAAATAATATCCCTCGGACAGTCAGACTGCAGGCCTCTAGGATGCAAGGCCCTATGGGCCCTATCGAAGACAGTGCGTTCATTGTCTAGGACTTGTTAAAGAATTTGTTGAGAACATCCTGAATGCCTTGTTGCGGAATATCCTCGGGAACAACCTTCACCCTCAAGTTGTTTTTCCGCCCCCTATTATCAAAATCATCAAGGAGGTCATGCATTTTGAATTTCATCCACTTGGAGTTTAATTGTATTGATTAGGGTGCGGTGGAAAGCATTAGAATTCTCGCCATAAGTGTGCAAGTCTTCAATTCAAGAATCCAGCTGTGTCAGCTCCAACCTGAGTGCAAATACCTCAGACTGCACCACCTCCCGAAGTTTACTTTCCAAAGATATGAAATCAGCTTTAGTCGGAATGTCCGCCTTAGTAGGCAGTGATTGTAATACCTTAAGAACCTTCTGCATGTCCCGTTTATTGCCCATGCTCTGCGTGGACGGCGAGGCACTGACGTCTGTCGATGCCTCCGAGGTAATAGAATGAGCAGGCGATGTAGGTATCGGTGGTGCCGACATATCCAATTCTTTTTGAAAATTAAGATATCGGCTAAGATCAGAACAGGGAGGAGCCTCGGTCAGGTGAGTAGTGCTTTTTAGACCTTTGCACTTCCTATGACTCATGAAAAGGATGACATCCTCGTAAAGAGTGGTATCCAAGCGGAGGTTTCTGAAAATTGGCGCAGACACAAGGGGGGCACAGATGGGTTCAGTGCTCACTATAGGAGGGCTTCAAAGTTTACACACATCAGAACAGAACATGTATCATCAGCACCTTTCAGAGTTGTGGTAGGGCTGCATATCAGTACTGTGGTCACATGGTAGAAGGAGTGTGTCAGTAAGTTTCAGCCATCTCTCCTCATGGAGATCCTACATAGCCAGTGAAGGATGTAACATCCCCCAGCAGAAGGGAATATTCTCACATATCAAAAGCAGTTTCCCTTTAAATTATCATGAGGACTTGTAACTGTCTGAAACGCCCACCCAAGCCACACTGGAATAATCTCCTTGGGCAAAAAAAGTCAGCAAATACAGCAAATAGTCTAAAGCTGGTCCAGTCGGAGCAAGATGAGGAAATCCAGGAACAACAGCCTACACAGACCACTTAAGTCTTAATAGAGTCCTCAGAACATAGGGGAAGGGTTGTCAAAATGGCCTTGCCACCTTATAGATCAGTGAGGGTATCCACCTGTATAGCTGCTTCCCAGCTCCAAATAACCCCACATAGGACTCTCTTTGCGATGACAACCCAGGGGTAATCCATTGCAGCAGTCAAATGTCTGACCGCTGCTCCCAATCAAAGGCAGTGTCTGGTGCAGCTCAGTCCCACTCCCCGGAGCCCAGTGTCAGGCAGCCGCCTTCCCCCAGTCCCTGGCCACCGCCCAGTCAGGAGAGTACTTTTCTCACTGACAGCATACAAGGCACTTTGTTAATGCAATGCGTGAAGTGTAAGGTGCAGGGCACAGCTCAGGTGTAAAGGACCCGTCTCCTTCATTGCAAGTTGCCTTTAAGCTCCCTCACATCTGAGCTGCACAATTGTGACTTGGAGCAGGTCAGTACATTACTATGGAGCTGTGCTGATGCAGCCCAGAAGTGGTAAAGGTCCAGAAGAGTTCAGAGGCAGTGAGATACTTTGGTGTCCCTTTCCATGTGTGGAAGGGTGGAAGTGGCAGACAGCAGGCCAGTACCGATTGCCTGGTGAACCACATGTGACTCATAGCTTTCATTTACCCCCCCCCCCCCCCCGCCACACTCTGTGTCTAAGATATAATGCAGGCCTTATTGTGTAGTAAACTACCTAGCTCAAAGGGAAAGGATTTCTAAGGGAGTAGTAGGGTATGCCGGCGGCCGGGCTCCCGGCGACCAGCATACTGCCGCCGGAATCCCGACCGCCAGCATACCGACAGCTGGGCGAGCACAAATGAGCCCCTTGTGGGCTCGCTGCTCTTGCCATGCTGCGGGCCCGGTGGCACGCTATGCGCGCCACGCTATCTATACTCCCTCCAGGGGGGTTGTGGACCCCCAAGAGGGAGAAAAGATGTCGATATGCCAGCGGTCGAAATTCCGGCGCCAGTATGCTGGTCGTCGGGAGCCCGGCCGCCGGCAAACAGAAGAGCACCCGATTTCTAAAGCCAGGGAACCCCAACTTCTATCCCATTGCTTTGCCACAAGTAATGGAACAAGCCTGAGTAGGGAGTGAAACATCTGAAAGAGGTGTGTGTGTAAGAGTGTGTGTGTGTGTAAGAAGAGAGAGAAATACAGAGAATTCTAACGACCTCCTTGTCATCCAGAGAACATTATAGGAAATCTTTACAATAAAATAAAAATCTTATATCCTAATATACAATATAAAGTAAACACTATTCAAAGTACATACTACTTTTACAGTGCAGATGCTAGATATCTTGTCAATAATGTACTGCCCTGCTCCAAGTCACAATTGCCTATAAATCTGTTGCCAATAAATCTGTGGTTGTCGATACACTGCAGACCCCATTACAATACAATAAGAATCTGTTATTTTCCAGGTTCTTATGTGGAGATGCAGCAAACCATCTAAAGTTTCAAAACTGTGTTCTGTTGACATTCTAGGTAGATAAGATGTGGGGAGTGCAGCAGTTAGATGTAGTTAAAATTAGTAAGTGGGTTCAGCGGACACAGGAAGAAAATACATAATAGAGGCCTATGTTCTAAGCCTTGTAAAGTGATAAAGTGGAGAGAGAGATAAAGTACCAGCCAATCAGCTCGTACCTGTCATGTTACAGACTGTGTTTTTTTTAAATGATACTTAGGAGCGGATTGGTTGGTTCTGTATCTCTCTTTCCACTGTATCTCTCTCCAAGGCTTAGTACATAGGCCCCATACTCCCTAGAAACAGGCTTGTCCAAGTGTAAAATAGGAATGTGTTACAAAGTTTAATAAATAAGTGATTACAAATACTGACTCCATAATTCTGAATATAGTGATCCTATTTTGCATGTGTTTGGTTCACTTTTTAGTAGGTGAAGACTCTACTTTGGTTGTGACAATTAGTCAAGTGCAACTGCCCCCGTTTTTTTTACTTTTGTTCAGCTGTACATGAATTTGAAGTGAGTTGTTCTTATGTATTAAGTGGGTTGAACGTCTATATTATATCTATCTTGCTTAGTCAAAAGGGGAGTATACTTATAACATTCATTACAACAGAAGGACAATTAACAAATGATACCTTTTATGTTTCTTCCTTATTAATATCACTGGTAAGGGGATAAATATATTAGGTATGGTTTGCTAAATCACAGATTTTTGTTGATTTTGAGGCAATTTTTAAGACGGCAATGTTATTAAAGCAAACCCCAACATTTTGCCGGTTTGAAAAACATCTACCGAAGTCACCGAAAATAAGGAATTTTGAAAACCAGTTCCTCAATACTTAAACTCCGAAGTCCTTTATTTATCGGCTCATAAAATAAAAAAGTATAATAAAAATTTGTTTCTAGAAGAGTATGGGCCTAATTCAGAGTTGATCGCAGCAGCAAATTTGTTAGCAGTTGGGCAAAACCACTGCAGGGGGTGCAGATATAACATGTGCAGAGAGAGTTAGATTTGGGTGGGGTGTGTTCAAACTGAAATCTGAATTGCAGTGTAAAAATAAAGTAGCCAGTATTTACCCTGCACAGAAACAAAATAACCCACTCAAATCTAACTCTCTCTGCAAATGTTATATCTGCCCCCCCCCTGCAGTGCACATGGTTTTGCCCAACTGCTAACAAATTTGCTGCTGCGATCAACTCTGAATTAGCCCCTATAAGTCTAGTACAAGAATAGTGTAAATAACTTTATAATATTATACCTCAGTACTTGATCTGATTGGATTGACCCAGTCACCGTCCTTGCTACCAATGCTCGATAACATTCCTTCAATGGTGAGTACTGTGGACTGTGCACCAACATAAAACCTTTCCACATTGAACAAGTGTGCAATGATGTGAACAGCTGAAAGAAGCATTATATTTTAGTGTACATAAAAGTATACATGAGCATATCACAGATAAATCAATAGTTGGTTTATGTGATATTAAATCTATTAATATTCACAAATATATGAATTATGAGTAACTGTGTGTCAGAGAGTTTTCACATCTATATATATATATATATATATATATATATATGTATATATATATATATGTATATATATATATATATATATATATAATTATAGAAAGCCCTCACTCACTCGCTCACTGACCTACTCATCACTAATTTTCTTACTTCCTGATATGTTAGAAAGCTGAAATTTAACATAGATATATTGCAGGTGGGAAACAGGAGAACTACATAGTTAAAATTTTACTAAATCTCCCCTAAGGAGATGAAAAGTGGGTTGACATAATGACCGTCATTACCAATGCATGGCTTGCGTTACGAGAACAATAACGCCCAAACAAACAATCAGATCAAAATTTGGATTGCACATTCATTGTGTAGAATTAAATATATCCTGTCATTTTTTACCGTCTCTGCTACAGGTGCTCCTCGGGTAACGCCAAGAACCATGGATTAATGTTTACTTACATTAAGACATCTCAAATTTACATCTCTATAGATTTACCAAATTTGTAACACTCATTTATATTTACCACCATGAAAATCAGAAACTCCCGTGCAAAGAACAGGTAGAACAGCTAGTTATTATCATATGTGGAGGACTAGTTAGATTTTATAATTAATTCCTCTCCGTCAAAGTGTTGAGCTGAGCTACAGTTAATTTTTGCATGTTTGTTTACTGCTTATTTGTTACTTGTTTCTTGTATGCATTTGCATCCTGCAATTATATATATATATATATATACTAATAATTAAGTAAACAGTGTGAACTTTTTATATGGGCATACTGTGAGGCATAATACTTAAGGAGCATTACTGTGAGGCATAATGTGTAAGGGGCATTATGGTGTGGGGTATAATGTTTAAGGGGCATTACGGTGTGGGGTATAATGTGTAAGGGGCATTACATTATCACCTATCTGTAGCACCTTATCCTAGGCACTACAGAAACTACTAACAGGATTTTTTTTTATCCCCTTTTGATTTTTTTTTTATATATATGCTAAAACACTTTCACAAAATCCATTAACTGGACCAGTGGGTTTACAGCAGTGGTTTCCAAACTCAGTACCTCAAGGACAGAACCGAAATAAAAGAAAGAGCAACTTCATAACTGGAAAACAGCATTTAACGTAAGCGCAGAGAAAAATGGGGATGACTTATATCCACCCTTTCGGATGGGTATCCTTACAAAGATGTAATGCACAGCCAGGGGTGTATCTAGGGGTCCGAGGGACCCTGGCAAAGTAAGAGCTGGTGCCCCCCTTCCCCCCCCCCACACACTTGAAATAAGGAGGGTGTATCAAAAAGGCGTGGCCTTGTAGGGAAGGGGCGTGGCCACACAATAGTACTTTTAATTAAAATTATGCCACACAGTAGCATATTACACCACACAGTAGTGTCTCTTATTCACGTTATTCCACACAGTATCACATTACACCACAAAGTAGTGTCTCTTATTCACGTTATTCCACACAGTAGTACCCCTATAGGAAACACTGTCTATAGAAGGCATATAGGGAATGCAAATAGAAAATAGAAATGTGGACCAGTGCTAGTAAATATATTTCTATTTTTATAAGTGGAATGCAGTCAAACCACATTCAGGGATGCGACTGCAATGTCCCTGTTCTCAGCGCTCCATCGATTGGATCACATTGGCTGTAAACACCTCTGCCTGATTGACTGGCAGAGGCTGGGGGCGGTGATGGACCATTGCGGAGGCGGCGTGGGAAAAACGGGGTCAGGCCGTCTGCATTATCGGGGCGGCTGAGTGACATCACACGCAGCCACCCCTATGTGAAAAATGGCGTCAGACTACCTGCATACGCAGCCTAGCCGCAGCTGCAGGGGGACGTCCACAGTTGCTGCGACCACAATTAAATTGTGGTCGCATTTGCTGAGCAGGCCATTCAGCATGCTGGACGGCCTTGCCCTGCGATTTGATGAGCGTCCCCCAGCATGCAATAGAAAAGATTGCAGATTCTGCTTTTTAGCAGAATCTGCAAACCTTACCGAATAACCCCCACTGCCATTAGTACATCTGATCTCACCCATAGGCACACACATACCTGTATACACTTACATACGTACTGGCACACACAAAACACATACAGTACATATGATATACAGTACAGTCACACATGCAGTATATACAAATAGTTACACACATATATACAGTCACATACATACATACATACATACTCACACACTAATACACACAGTAGATACTTACACACACACACACACACACACACACACACACACACACACACACTAGAGATGAGCGGGTTCGGTTTCTCTGAATCCGAACCCGCACGAACTTCATGTTTTTTTTCACGGGTCCGAGCGACTCGGATCTTCCCGCCTTGCTCGGTTAACCCGAGCGCGCCCGAACGTCATCATGACGCTGTCGGATTCTCGCGAGACTCGGATTCTATATAAGGAGCCGCGCGTCGCCGCCATTTTCACACGTGCATTGAGATTGATAGGGAGAGGACGTGGCTGGCGTCCTCTCCATTTAGATTAGGAGAGAGAGAGAGATTGACCTGAGGCTGATACTGTAGAAGAGAGTGCAGAGTTTAGTGACTGACCACAGTGACCACCAGCAGTGCAGTTGTTTTATTTCATATATCCGTTCTCTGCCTGAAAAAAACGGTACACACAGTGACTCAGTCACATACCATATCTGTGTGCACTGCTCAGCCCAGTGTGCTGCATGCCTGCATCATCATCTATGTATATATATATCTGACTGTGCTCAGCTCACACAGCTTATAATTGTGGGGGAGACTGGGGAGCACTGCAGTGCCAGTTATAGGTTATAGCAGGAGCCAGGAGTACAAGACAGTCACATACCATATCTGTGTGCACTGCTCAGCCCAGTGTGCTGCATCATCTATGTATATATTATATATCTGACTGTGCTCAGCTCACACAGCTTATAATTGTGGGGGAGACTGGGGAGCACTGCAGTGCCAGTTATAGGTTATAGCAGGAGCCAGGAGTACATATTATATTAAAATTAAACAGTGCACACTTTTGCTGCAGGAGTGCCACTGCGAGTGTGACTGACCAGTGACCTGACCACACTGACCACCAGTATAGTTAGTAGTATACTATATTGTGATTGCCTGAAAAAGTTAAACACTCGTCGTGTGACTTCACTTGTGTGGTGTTTTTTTTTTTATTCTATAAAAAACTCATTCTGCTGACAGACAGTGTCCAGCAGGTCCGTCATTATATAATATATATACCTGTCCGGCTGCAGTAGTGATATATATATATATTTTTTATATCATTATTTATCATCCAGTCGCAGCAGACACAGTACGGTAGTTCACGGCTGTAGCTACCTCTGTGTCGGCACTCGGCAGTCCATCCATAATTGTATACCACCTACCCGTGGTTTTTTTTTCTTTCTTCTTTATACATACATACTACTACATCTCTTTATCAACCAGTCTATATTAGCAGCAGACACAGTACAGTACGGTAGTTCACGGCTGTGGCTACCTCTGTGTCGGCACTCGGCAGTCCGTCCATAATTGTATACCACCTAACCGTGGTTTTTTTTTCTTTCTTCTTTATACATACATACTACGACATCTCTTTATCAACCAGTCTATATTAGCAGCAGACACAGTACAGTACGGTAGTTCACGGCTGTGGCTACCTCTGTGTCGGCACTCGGCAGTCCGTCCATAATTGTATACCACCTAACCGTGGTTTTTTTTTCTTTCTTCTTCATACATACATACTACGACATCTCTTTATCAACCAGTCTATATTAGCAGCAGACACAGTACAGTACGGTAGTTCACGGCTGTGGCTACCTCTGTGTCGGCACTCGGCAGTCCGTCCATAATTGTATACCACCTAACCGTGGTTTTTTTTTTCTTTCTTCTTTATACATACATACTACGACATCTCTTTATCAACCAGTCTATATTAGCAGCAGACACAGTACAGTACGGTAGTTCACGGCTGTGGCTACCTCTGTGTCGGCACTCGGCAGTCCGTCCATAATTGTATACCACCTAACCGTG
Organism: Pseudophryne corroboree; assembly: GCF_028390025.1. Taxonomy (NCBI): domain Eukaryota; kingdom Metazoa; phylum Chordata; class Amphibia; order Anura; family Myobatrachidae; genus Pseudophryne; species Pseudophryne corroboree. Next base: position 138,194,076 of record NC_086451.1, read on the forward strand.
GTTTTTTTTTCTTTCTTCTTCATGCATACATACTACGACATCTCTTTATCAACCAGTCTATATTAGCAGCAGACACAGTACAGTACGGTAGTTCACGGCTGTGGCTACCTCTGTGTCGGCACTCGGCAGTCCGTCCATAATTGTATACCACCTACCCGTGGTTTTTTTTTCTTTCTTCTTTATACATACATACTACTACATCTCTTTATCAACCAGTCTATATTAGCAGCAGACACAGTACAGTACGGTAGTTCACGGCTGTGGCTACCTCTGTGTCGGCACTCGGCAGTCCGTCCATAATTGTATACCACCTACCCGTGTTTTTTTTTTCTTTCTTCTTCATACATACATACTACGACATCTCTTTATCAACCAGTCTATATTAGCAGCAGACACAGTACAGTACGGTAGTTCACGGCTGTGGCTACCTCTGTGTCGGCACTCGGCAGTCCGTCCATAATTGTATACCACCTAACCGTGGTTTTTTTTTCTTTCTTCTTCATACATACATACTACGACATCTCTTTATCAACCAGTCTATATTAGCAGCAGACACAGTACGGTAGTTCACGGCTGTAGCTACCTCTGTGTCGGCACTCGGCAGTCCGTCCATAATTGTATACTAGTATCCATCCATCTCCATTGTTTACCTGAGGTGCCTTTTAGTTGTGCCTATTAAAATATGGAGAACAAAAATGTTGAGGTTCCAAAATTAGGGAAAGATCAAGATCCACTTCCACCTCGTGCTGAAGCTGCTGCCACTAGTCATGGCCGAGACGATGAAATGCCAGCAACGTCGTCTGCCAAGGCCGATGCCCAATGTCATAGTACAGAGCATGTCAAATCCAAAACACCAAATATCAGTAAAAAAAGGACTCCAAAACCTAAAATAAAATTGTCGGAGGAGAAGCGTAAACTTACCAATATGCCATTTACCACACGGAGTGGCAAGGAACGGCTGAGGCCCTGGCCTATGTTCATGGCTAGTGGTTCAGCTTCACATGAGGATGGAGGCACTCAGCCTCTCGCTAGAAAAATGAAAAGACTCAAGCTGGCAAAAGCAGTAGCACCGCAAAGAACTGTGCGTTCTTCGAAATCCCAAATCCACAAGGAAAGTCCAATTGTGTCGGTTGCGATGCCTGACCTTCCCAACACTGGACGTGAAGAGCATGCGCCTTCCACCATTTGCACGCGCCCTGCAAGTGCTGGAAGGAGCACCCGCAGTCCAGTTCCTGATAGTCAGATTGAAGATGTCAGTGTTGAAGTACACCAGGATGAGGAGGATATGGGTGTTGCTGGCGCTGGGGAGGAAATTGACCAGGAGGATTCTGATGGTGAGGTGGTTTGTTTAAGTCAGGCACCCGGGGAGACACCTGTTGTCCGTGGGAGGAATATGGCCGTTGACATGCCTGGTGAAAATACCAAAAAAATCAGCTCTTCGGTGTGGAACTATTTCAACAGAAATGCGGACAACAGGTGTCAAGCCGTGTGTTCCCTTTGTCAAGCTGTAATAAGTAGGGGTAAGGACGTTAACCACCTCGGAACATCCTCCCTTATACGTCACCTGCAGCGCATTCATAATAAGTCAGTGACAAGTTCAAAAACTTTGGGTGACAGCGGAAGCAGTCCACTGACCAGTAAATCCCTTCCTCTTGTAACCAAGCTCACGCAAACCACCCCACCAACTCCCTCAGTGTCAATTTCCTCCTTCCCCAGGAATGCCAATAGTCCTGCAGGCAATGTCACTGGCAATTCTGATGAGTCCTCTCCTGCCTGGGATTCCTCCGATGCATCCTTGCGTGTAACGCCTACTGCTGCTGGCGCTGCTGTTGTTGCTGCTGGGAGTCGATGGTCATCCCAGAGGGGAAGTCGTAAGCCCACTTGTACTACTTCCAGTAAGCAATTGACTGTTCAACAGTCCTTTGCGAGGAAGATGAAATATCACAGCAGTCATCCTGCTGCAAAGCGGATAACTGAGGCCTTGACAACTATGTTGGTGTTAGACGTGCGTCCGGTATCCGCCGTTAGTTCACAGGGAACTAGACAATTTATTGAGGCAGTGTGCCCCCGTTACCAAATACCATCTAGGTTCCACTTCTCTAGGCAGGCGATACCGAGAATGTACACGGACGTCAGAAAAAGACTCACCAGTGTCCTAAAAAATGCAGTTGTACCCAATGTCCACTTAACCACGGACATGTGGACAAGTGGAGCAGGGCAGGGTCAGGACTATATGACTGTGACAGCCCACTGGGTAGATGTATGGACTCCCGCCGCAAGAACAGCAGCGGCGGCACCAGTAGCAGCATCTCGCAAACGCCAACTCTTTCCTAGGCAGGCTACGCTTTGTATCACCGCTTTCCAGAATACGCACACAGCTGAAAACCTCTTACGGCAACTGAGGAAGATCATCGCGGAATGGCTTACCCCAATTGGACTCTCCTGTGGATTTGTGGCATCGGACAACGCCAGCAATATTGTGTGTGCATTAAATATGGGCAAATTCCAGCACGTCCCATGTTTTGCACATACCTTGAATTTGGTGGTGCAGAATTTTTAAAAAAACGACAGGGGCGTGCAAGAGATGCTATCGGTGGCCAGAAAAATTGCGGGACACTTTCGGCGTACAGGCACCACGTACAGAAGACTGGAGCACCACCAAAAACTACTGAACCTGCCCTGCCATCATCTGAAGCAAGAAGTGGTAATGAGGTGGAATTTAACCCTCTATATGCTTCAGAGGTTGGAGGAGCAGCAAAAGGCCATTCAAGCCTATACAATTGAGCACGATATAGGAGGTGGAATGCACCTGTCTCAAGCGCAGTGGAGAATGATTTCAACGTTGTGCAAGGTTCTGATGCCCTTTGAACTTGCCACACGTGAAGTCAGTTCAGACACTGCCAGCCTGAGTCAGGTCATTCCCCTCATCAGGCTTTTGCAGAAGAAGCTGGAGACATTGAAGGAGGAGCTAACACGGAGCGATTCCGCTAGGCATGTGGGACTTGTGGATGGAGCCCTTAATTCGCTTAACAAGGATTCACGGGTGGTCAATCTGTTGAAATCAGAGCACTACATTTTGGCCACCGTGCTCGATCCTAGATTTAAAGCCTACCTTGGATCTCTCTTTCCGGCAGACACAAGTCTGCTGGGGTTGAAAGACCTGCTGGTGAGAAAATTGTCAAGTCAAGCGGAACGCGACCTGTCAACATGTCCTCCTTCACATTCTCCCGCAACTGGGGGTGCGAGGAAAAGGCTCAGAATTCCGAGCCCACCCGCTGGCGGTGATGTAGGGCAGTCTGGAGCGACTGCTGATGCTGACATCTGGTCCGGACTGAAGGACCTGACAACGATTACGGACATGTCGTCTACTGTCACTGCATATGATTCTCTCACCATTGAAAGAATGGTGGAGGATTATATGAGTGACCGCATCCAAGTAGGCACGTCACACAGTCCATACTTATACTGGCAGGAAAAAGAGGCAATTTGGAGGCCATTGCACAAACTGGCTTTATTCTACCTAAGTTGCCCACCCACAAGTGTGTACTCCGAAAGAGTGTTTAGTGCCGCCGCTCACCTTGTCAGCAATCGGCGTACGAGGTTACATCCAGAAAATGTGGAGAAGATGATGTTCATTAAAATGAATTATAATCAATTCCTCCGCGGAGACATTGACCAGCAGCAATTGCCTCCACAAAGTACACAGGGAGCTGAGATGGTGGATTCCAGTGGGGACGAATTGATAATCTGTGAGGAGGGGGATGTACACGGTGATATATCGGAGGGTGATGATGAGGTGGACATCTTGCATCTGTAGAGCCAGTTTGTGCAAGGAGAGATTAATTGCTTCTTTTTTGGGGGGGGTCCAAACCAACCCGTCGTTTCAGTCACAGTCGTGTGGCAGACCCTGTCACTGAAATGATGGGTTGGTTAAAGTGTGCATGTCCTGTTTTGTTTATACAACATAAGGGTGGGTGGGAGGGCCCAAGGACAATTCCATCTTGCACCTCTTTTTTCTTTTATTTTTCTTTGCGTCATGTGCTGTTTGGGGAGGGTTTTTTGGAAGGGACATCCTGCGTGACACTGCAGTGCCACTCCTAAATGGGCCCGGTGTTTGTGTCGGCCACTAGGGTCGCTAATCTTACTCACACATTCAGCTACCTCATTGCGCCTCTTTTTTTCTTTGCGTCATGTGCTGATTGGGGAGGGTTTTTTGGAAGGGACATCCTGCGTGACACTGCAGTGCCACTCCTAAATGGGCCCGGTGTTTGTGTCGGCCACTAGGGTCGCTAATCTTACTCACACAGTCAGCTACCTCATTGCGCCTCTTTTTTTCTTTGCGTCATGTGCTGATTGGGGAGGGTTTTTTGGAAGGGACATCCTGCGTGACACTGCAGTGCCACTCCTAAATGGGCCCGGTGTTTGTGTCGGCCACTAGGGTCGCTAATCTTACTCACACAGTCAGCTACCTCATTGCGCCTCTTTTTTTCTTTGCGTCATGTGCTGATTGGGGAGGGTTTTTTGGAAGGGACATCCTGCGTGACACTGCAGTGCCACTCCTAAATGGGCCCGGTGTTTGTGTCGGCCACTAGGGTCGCTAATCTTACTCACACAGTCAGCTACCTCATTGCGCCTCTTTTTTTCTTTGCGTCATGTGCTGATTGGGGAGGGTTTTTTGGAAGGGACATCCTGCGTGACACTGCAGTGCCACTCCTATATGGGCCCGGTGTTTGTGTCGGCCACTAGGGTCGCTAATCTTACTCACACAGTCAGCTACCTCATTGCGCCTCTTTTTTTCTTTGCGTCATGTGCTGATTGGGGAGGGTTTTTTGGAAGGGACATCCTGCGTGACACTGCAGTGCCACTCCTAAATGGGCCCGGTGTTTGTGTCGGCCACTAGGGTCGCTAATCTTACTCACACAGTCAGCTACCTCATTGCGCCTCTTTTTTTCTTTGCGTCATGTGCTGATTGGGGAGGGTTTTTTGGAAGGGACATCCTGCGTGACACTGCAGTGCCACTCCTAAATGGGCCCGGTGTTTGTGTCGGCCACTAGGGTCGCTAATCTTACTCACACAGTCAGCTACCTCATTGCGCCTCTTTTTTTCTTTGCGTCATGTGCTGATTGGGGAGGGTTTTTTGGAAGGGACATCCTGCGTGACACTGCAGTGCCACTCCTAAATGGGCCCGGTGTTTGTGTCGGCCACTAGGGTCGCTAATCTTACTCACACAGTCAGCTACCTCATTGCGCCTCTTTTTTTCTTTGCGTCATGTGCTCATTGGGGAGGGTTTTTTGGAAGGGACATCCTGCGTGACACTGCAGTGCCACTCCTAAATGGGCCCGGTGTTTGTGTCGGCCACTAGGGTCGCTAATCTTACTCACACAGTCAGCTACCTCATTGCGCCTCTTTTTTTCTTTGCGTCATGTGCTGATTGGGGAGGGTTTTTTGGAAGGGACATCCTGCGTGACACTGCAGTGCCACTCCTAAATGGGCCCGGTGTTTGTGTCGGCCACTAGGGTCGCTTATCTTACTCACACAGTCAGCTACCTCATTGCGCCTCTTTTTTTCTTTGCGTCATGTGCTGATTGGGGAGGGTTTTTTGGAAGGGACATCCTGCGTGACACTGCAGTGCCACTCCTAGATGGGCCAGGTGTTTGTGTCGGCCACTAGTGTCGCTTAGCTTAGTCATCCAGCGACCTTGGTGCAAATTTTAGGACTAAAAATAATATTGTGAGGTGTGAGGTATTCAGAATAGACTGAAAATGAGTGGAAATTATGGTTTTTGAGGTTAATAATAATATGGGATCAAAATGACCCCCAAATTCTATGATTTAAGCTGTTTTTTAGTGTTTTTTTAAAAAAACACCCGAATCCAAAACACACCCGAATCCGACAAAAAAAATTCGGTGAGGTTTTGCCAAAACGCGGTCGAACCCAAAACACGGCCGCGGAACCGAACCCAAAACCAAAACACAAAACCCGAAAAATTTCAGGCGCTCATCTCTAACACACACACACACACACACACACACACACACACACACACACACACACACACACACACACACACACACACACACACACACACACACACACAGTAACATACATAAATGCAGACACACATACAGAGTCAGACAGGCTATATAGTGTTTACCCCCCTCACTTCACAGACAGGGTACACTCAATGCATGTACTTTAGTAGCTCCTTGTCCTCTCCCTCTCTCTTCAATACTGCTTGGGTGCCTGGCACTGACTGAGTGCCGTGTAGCCCCGCCCCCTGTTTCCATTCCATCCACTTCCTGAAGGCCTATGCCGTGCAGTGCAGTCTTGTGCCACCCCTTCCCTCACTTAATCCGGATTCTACCTTGTGACTGTCTGTTACTGTCGGCGCCGCTGTCCAGCGGCACAGCACTGCACTAGTGATCAATCAGACTCAAAATAAACTACAGCTCCCGGAGCTCCCGGCAACAGGGTATGCTGGGAGCTGTAGTTTATGTTGAGTCGGATTACAAGTGAGGTGCGGTGCGCTGCCACCTGACACCGGCACTAACAGACAGTCACCAAGTCTGACAGTACTACTGGATTCTACCCCCTGGACGTGGATGGCACTCCCAGGCGGCGCCCCCTCCTTGCCTGGCGCCCCTGGCGAGTGCCATCCTGGCCAATGGGTAGATACACCCCTGTGCACAGCATCTTATGACCTAAATTGGTGTCCTTAGCCACTACATGCAGTCAGGAGGTCGACATTGAGGTGTCACGAGTCACTATGTTGAACCTCATTATGCCAGCGCCGGGAAGCTAACACAACTAAAATGCTACATACAGCAATTTACCCACGCTGGTGTTATAACTTTAAACATGGGAATTACTGGCATATATAAATTAGAAGACTCGCACTGTTGTAAGGCTCTAAGGGGGGCATGTGCCAAGCAGTGATAAAGGTGGAGAAGTGAGCCAGTGGAGAAGTTGCCCATGGCAACCAATCAGCTGCTCTGTGTACTTTTATAGTATGCAAATTATAAATGTTACGTCAATGCTGATTGGTTGCCGCCGGCAACTTCTCCACTGGCTCACGTCTCCGCTTTTATCACTGCTTAGTACATGCTCCCCTAAGTAGCATTTCAGTCATGTTGGAATCCAAGAAACGGCATATTGAATTTGACATAGTGACTTGAGACACTGGGGGTCATTCCGAGTTGATCGCTCGCTAGCTACGTTTTGCAGCACTGCGATCAGATAGCTGCCGCCTATAGGGTAGTGTATTTTCGCTTTGCAAGTGTGAGAACGCCTGTGCAGTCGAGCTCTGCAAAACATTTTGTGCAGTTTCTGAGTAGGTCTGAACTTACTCAGCCGATGCGATCACTTCAGCCTGTCTGGTCCCGGAATTGATGTCAGACACCTGCCCTGCAAACGCTTGGACACGCCTGCATTTTCCCAAACACTCCCAGAAAGTGGTCAGTTGACACCCATAAACGCCTTCTTCCTGTCAATCTCCTTGCGATCGGCTGTGCGAATGGATTCTTTGTTAAATCCATCACTCAGCAACGATCCACTTTGTATCCGTATGATGCACCTGCGCATTGCGGTGCATATGCATGTGCAGTAGTGACCTGATTGCTGCGCTGTGAAAAACGGCAGCGTGCGAACAGGTCGGAATGACCCCCTTTGTCACTGTCGACATCCTGTGCCTAAAATGTGACTGCCAGACACAACTGTTCAGTTGAATCTGCCCACAAAGCATACCAATCTGGAATAATGGGGGTAATTCCAAGTTGATCGCAGCAGGAAATTTTTTAGCAGTTGGGCAAAACCATGTGCACTGCAGGGGGGGCAGATATAACATTTGCAGAGAGAGTTAGATTTGGGTGGGTTATTTTGTTTCTGTGCAGGGTAAATACTGGCTGCTTTACTTTTACACTGCAATTTAGATTGCAGATTCGACTCACCACACCCAAATATATCTCTCTCTGCACATGCTATATCTGCCTCCCCTGCACTGCACATGGGGGGTAATTCCGAGTTGTTTGCTCTCTAGCTGCTTTTAGCAGCAGTGCACACGCTAGGCTGCCGCCCTCTGGGAGTGTATCTTAGCTTAGCAGAATTGCGAACGAAAGATTAGCAGAATTGCGAATAGAAAATTCTTAGCAGTTTCTGAGTAGCTCGAGACCTACTCCTACACTGCGATCAGCTCAGCCCATTTCGTTCCTGGTTTGACGTCACAAACACGCTCTGCATTCGGCCAGCCACTCCCCCGTTTCTCCAGACACTCCCGCGTTTTATCTTGGCACACCTGCGTTTTTCCGCACACTCCCAGAAAACAGTCAGTTTCCGCCCAGAAACACCCACTTCCTGTCAATCACACTCCGATCACTTCAACGATGAAAATTCTTCGTTCGGACGTGAGTAAATCTACTAAGTTTTGTGCTAAAATACTTAGCGCATGCGCACTGCGTACCATGCGCATGCGCATTTTTGCCTTAATCGCTCCGTTGCAAATATCGGCAACGAGCGAACGACTCGGAATGACCCCCATGGTTTTGCCCAACTGCTAAAACATTTCCTGCTGCGATCAACTTGGAATTACCCCCAATGTGTCTTCACTTAAGTAAGGAACAGAGGGGGTAATTCTGAGTTGATCGCAGCATCAAGTTTGTTAGGAATTGGGCAAAACCATGTGCACTGCAGGGGAGGCAGATATAACATGTGCAGAGAGAGATAGATTTGGGTGTGGTGTGTTCAATCTGCAATCTAAATTGCAGTGTAAAAATAAAGCAGCCAGTATTTACCCTACACAGAAACAAAATAACCCACCCAAATCTAACTCTCTCTGCAAATGTTATATCTGTCCCCCCCCCCCCCCCTGCAGTGCATATGGTTTTGCCCAACTGCTAAAAAAAATTCCTGCTGCGATCAACTTGGAATTACCCCCAGAGTTCCCTGTCCCAGTAAAAAACATAGCAAATCACAGATGTGATCCAATTTCTTTTGCAGGCATCATAGAGGATTAAAGATTATCAGTTTAACCAAATTTGTATTCTTTTATTAAAACTATTCAATGTCCTAACTGCATCCACAAATTGAAGAGATCCATTGATTGATTAAAGGGGCTAATACAGACCTGATCGCTGCTGTGCGTTTTCGCACAGCGGGCGACCAGGTCTGAACTGCGCATGTGCAGATGCCGCAGTGCCCTGGCGCATGCCAGAGATGCGATCAGTATCTCAGCCCAGCGATCGAATCTGCCTGATTAACAGGCAGAGGCGTTCGCTGGGTGGGAGAGGGCGGGCCAGCGGCGTTGGGCCACCGTTTTGGAGGCGTGGTCCAGGCAACGCAGGCAATGCAGGGGGCGGCCCGCGGCTGCTACATGATGTCACATGCAGCCGCTGCGACCCGGAGAGCGACGGGAGAGCAGAGCAGGAGCTGCGCTGGTAGGGAGCTACTCTTCAGGTACAAAGCATCGCCGTCATGCGATGCTTTTGTACCTGTGCAAGGGGAACAGAGCCAGACATACGGGGTGGACTAGCCCTGTGCTGGGCATCCCCCCACATGTTTGTGAAAGTGGTCATAGGTGTGCTAAATTTAGCACATCTACGATCAAGTCTGAATTTCCCCTAAAGTTACGACCTAGATTCAAGTGGAATTTAAAATCTGTTTTAGGATTAAAAGTTGGTTTTGGGCCTAATTCAGTAAGGATTGCAAATTCTGCTAATTAGCAGCATTTGCAGGGGGCCGCCCATCTCAGGGCAAGGCCGCCCAGCATGCTGACTGCCAGAAAGCAGAAATTGTGATCACATCGCAATTTCTGCTTATTAGCAGAAATAGAGGAAGCCTCCTGCCGTCGCAGGAGGCCCACCACCATGTTCCCGATCATGGCGGCTGCGTGTGATGTCATGCAGCTGCCGTGATCATATCCCAACATGCCCCCGTTTGCACCGCACTGCACTCGCAATGCTCCATCTCCGCCCTGGAAACGGAGTGCTGCCGCCCTCCCTCCCACCCCGCGACCGCCTCTGCCTGATTGACAGGCAGAGGCGATTGCATTTTCTGTGGGCCCCCCCAGCAGAAAGTGCGGGCGCATGCGCAGGATGGGGGCTGCGCATGCGCTCGCGGGGGGGTTGTAATAATTCCGGTTGGATTGCAATTTGTGATCCAACCTGAATTAGCCCCTTTATCCTCTTAATAAAATCAGATTGGGAGATTTGCTCTAAGCTCTGAAGCCATTTGGACTGTGAAAGAGACCAGGAGAAAATAATGAAATTTAAACTCCATTGTCTCAAATAGTTTTTGGTGATTGTTGTAATGCAGCCTATTCACATTTAAGTCCCAAAGGACTAGTCGAGAATTGGGGAATGGTTGCAAATGCATCACACCCTGCAAATAAGTCTGCTGCACTTCTGGTAGAAGCATTCCCTTGTTCTGGAAGAAAACAAAACGTGCAAAAATCTGAATACTTTAGGAAACTTAACCCATTATCTAAGCCAGTGGCTACCACACCATTAAAGTCAGTTGTGTCAATATCTGCCTAGAGGAAGACGCAACGATAGACCTACTGTATTAACATTCTGAACATGTACATGTAACATGAGCATCTTGGCCAGTCAGGTTCTTCTACCAGACCCTGATCCCTTACTGTTTAACCATTTTAAGAATATGTGGAAGCATCACCGCAAGCAGAAACAGGCAACTCATTCACCCCATGCCCTCTTGCAAACAATGTAGCACCTTGGAAATGACTGTCAGGTGTCCATATGTGATATCCAGACAGGCTAGTACTTTACCTCTGTGCACTTAATCTCCATCCAATGCTTAGTAAATATACCCCATAGTCTTCTATTTCAAATGAAATTCCCTCTTACTAACTATTGTCTGATCCCCAGACAATAACACCCTGCATTGTAGAAAGTGTTTAGCATTCTATGGATGGTGAAGTTATAATACCCAGATCTCTGCCATCCTGCCATATACTTTGATCTGATGAAGTACTGTACAATGGCCTGTTTGCAAAACAATATGGCTTGCTGTTGTTGTTGTTGTTGTTGTTGTTGTTATTCCTGCACATTTTAAGAAGTTCATTCAAGAGTCAAGAACTAGAAAAATAATGGTGTGTTCAGAAAGTTCAAAGTCTCAGTGTATACTGTCATTGAAGTAAAGCATGCAATGTCCTTTTCCATGTTTCTGTTTATAAAAGTTGGAACACATAATAGCTCCAGTTAGATGTCATAATGAATTAGTACATGTTACCTGTCATTAGGGCAATAGTATACCCCAGCAGCTTGTGGAAAGCAAGATTGTTGTCAAGCTGTTTCCTCATAGATCGTTGACAGCACTGGAAAATAAAAATATACTTCAGGAACAATTGCACACGTTTTCAGTATAAGCTTCTTTTAAGCTATGTATGTACAATCAACTTACAACCATTGCAAGGGGGGGGGGGGGACTGCTTAGCACATATAAACATATTAGTTCTGTAATACAGATGTGTCCTCTTACGCCACGCCAGGGTGAGTGAGCTGATAGGTCCCGTGCAACTCCGTCAGAGAAAGGCATGTTTTTTTGCAGATAATGCATCTAATTCACATTGCTGTGCGAATAGGACACACCAACAGACTCTGCTGATGAAAATGATATGTGGCATGCCTATATTCTCTGTGCGTCTACGGCTGTAACTGCGTACAAACTGGTACGTACAGTGTAAATCGTACTAATTCAATCTTTCTAATAATGGATTGTAATATTGGGTCTTTTACAGTGCCAGTGATATTATAGTTGTTTTGTTTGGTTAACACTTCTCCATATATATCATATTGGAATATCTCTGATGATCTGTAGCTATTGGTTCAGTCTTTTTTATTAATCCATTAAGGAAGTATATTAACAGTGCTCATTTGTTAAATTCTGCAGCTGCACAGTGCCACTGTGTTTGTTATTTTAGCAGTATATATACTGTAGCACTATATATTATTATTTTTAATGTATAGAGAATTAAACAACATAGAAGTACTTCTATATTTAATTCTTTGTATACACAGATTTGACACTTCATCTTAGATACTAATGGTGGCAAAAATGGGTTTGTTTGCCACAATTAGTGTGCCCATGGATGTTTGCGTGCACTGCACATGTACCCATGATCCATAAGATCAGAGGTATCCCTGGGTGTGGTGACACCCGGTGCGCACTCTGGATCTCCTGTGTGCCGGAGATGCGCTTGCGAGGAAAAAGGGATGTGGGTGCACATAAAGAGACGTGGCTGTATACAGAGGGGCGTGGTCTCACTGGGATCCCGCGATCATCACTCCAGGGGCATGCCCAGCATCTGCGGAGATGCTGGGCTGCCCCTGGAGACAGTCTTCCTGTACTGTCAGCTCCTCTTCTATAACAGGAGCCATGTGCTGCAGGAGACTGTCACACTGCAGCAACCGGCTCCTGTCACTGCGGAGGAGCTGGCATTTTGGTGTGTGTCACCCTGGTGCGGGCAGCCCACTTTCGATACCAGTACATAGGATCGCATGGGTACAGGTGCTCCAGCGAATGGATCGCAGCCATGTGCAAAAAGTCACAATTGGGGTACATTTGCACCTGCGACCTGTTCACAGAGCACGGAGAAGATGAAGAGTGTCACATCTGTAGATACAAAAGAAAAAGCAATGAAATCCCCCTCAAATACAATACAGTAGAGATGTACGTTTCAGTTTTTCTGAAATACAATCGTACCCGGGGATGGGTGGGAGGGAGGGGGGGTTAGAGTTGAATGGAATTCCAGCTCAGAATCACTTTGGGGTTTCCGAGTGGAACCGAGTTCCAGCTTGGGTCTGTTGTGAGTTCGGAATTCAGATTTAAAAACTGAACATGGATTTTGGATTGCATGTAAACAGGTCCAAATTATATGATTTTAGCTGTTTTTATCGATCAATGTTTATAGATTTTTATTGATTTTAAAGAAATCCAAAATGAACCAAAAACCGAATCCTAACCAAAACATGATGATGAATTAGAATCAAAACCAAAACACAAGGGTCCACACATCTGTACAATATAGTTTTCAAAATGGACATTCCAGATCTAGTGACTTTGATTTATAAACAGTTATAAACATTTAGCATTTTATGAAACACAACTTGGTTTTGCAACAGTGTATCCTGATGGTGTTCCCAGTGTATTGCATGCCTACTCCCTGCTCTTAGGAAATGCTTTTGCAAACTGGGTATGGGTGTAGTATAGTATGCCGGCGGCCGGGATCCCAACCACCAGCATACCGGCAGCTGGGTGAGCGCAAATGAGCCCCTTGTGGGCTCTCGGTATACTGAGCGCCGGGATCCCAACAGCTGGCATACTGAATACCACCCTGGGTAAAAAATCTGTAGTGGTGCGAAAGTAAAAGTGTGCCCCCAAAAAAGAGTCTTACTCTTTACTGTTTCTTTTTACCTTTGGCAATAGACACAATTTACATATAATCTGTATACAATAAGGACTATGGTGAGCACCACTGGGGAGTCGTATGATTGGCATTATTCACATAAATATATTTTCTCATTGGTTGGATAGACAACATACACAATACTAGTCCGCCCCGCATGTCAGGCCCGACCCCTTCCTGCACAAGTACAAAAGCATTGCACAGCAGCGATGCTTTTGTACTTGAAGAGTAGCTCCCTACCAGCGCAGCTCCTGCGTGCTGGCAGGGAGCTACTCGTCGCTGCCCGAGTCGTAGCCAAACGGTCCGGGCACGCCTGCAATGCCCGGACCGCGCCCCCTAAATGGCGGACAAATGCTGCCGGCCCGCCCACTCCCGCCCAGCGACCGCCTCTGCCTGTCAATTAGGAAGAGGCGATCGCAGGGCTAAGACAGCCGTTGATCAGGTCTGAATTAGCCCCCATATTGTAGACTCTTTCGTGGGAACCCCCCCCCCCCTTTTCTCATGATAATAGCACGCCTAATAAGCTGTAAGATGTCCAAACAAATATATTTAAATAATAGAAGATGCTTTTTCAACACAACCATGTTATTGGTCACTTACAGTGCAGGTCCCCCGCAGAAAGGACAGGAGGTTTCGGCAGACAGGCAAAAGGATGAGCAAACAATTAAAATTAAGACAAGCAGCAGATCCACGGGCCCATGCAAGACATGACTGCGAATACAAAAAGATACCATATTATTTTAGTTCTCATTTTAACATTTGGTTGGTCAAAACATTCATCTCAATTGTCTTATTATGTTAATCTGCCACTTTAAGAATACATAAGAATACATGGTGATTTTTAAATCAGCATGTAACAGTGGCAACATACCTTATCCATCAGTTAGGGATTATGCCACAAACAAACTTTTATAAATATAGCAAATTAAAGACTCATTATGAAACTGATATTTGGATTATCTCTATCACCGATGACAACACCATCATCGTCCCTGTTTCCCAACTCCGATGCTTGGCTGTCACCCTTGACTCCACCATATCCTTAGTCCCCCCTTCCCCCCACACACACATTCAATCTCTGGCTCATTCCTGTCGGCTCTAGCTGTGTAACATCGCCCACATCAGGCCATTCCTGTCACAGAACCCCTGTAAATTTATTAGCCAATCACTGGTCATCTCGTGGTCCGACTACTGCAACCTTCTCCTCACTGGCCTCCCACATTCCTATCTCGCCCCACATTCGCCTCTCTGCCATTATCTGCACTGGCTCTCCTTCCCCTACAGAATGCTCTACAAACTCCTCACTCTCACATACAAGGCCCTTTCCAACTTAACTGCTCCCTACATCTCCAAACTCATCACCATATGTACTCTCTCCGGCCCTCTCAGGTTGACCAATAACCATTGCTTCTCCTCTTCCCTGGTTACTGCATCTCTCAAACTAGTCCAAGATTTCTTCTGTGTAGCAGAACTACAAGTCCCAGCAAGCCTCCCCTGCAAGCTGGTACTTGGAGAACCACAAGTACCAGCATGCAGGGGGAAAACGGGCCCACTGGTACCTGTAGTTCTACTACAAAAAAAATACCCAAATAAAAAGAAAACACACACAACGTGATAGTACAATTTTATTAAACATACATGCACACTTACATACATACACAGTTACACACTTACCTATGTTGACACGAAGCAGTCGGTCCTCTTCTCCAGTAGAATCCACGGGGTACCTGTAAATAAAAATTATACTCACAAACAATCCTGTGTAGATCGGTCCTCTTCTTTAAATTTGTAATCCAGGGACTTGGTAAAATAAAAAAAACGGAATACCCGATCCACGCACTGAAAGCGGATTCATGTTTACACATGGATCCCCTTTCCCTGACTGGCGGGATCCCCCATGACTGCTGTCAAAGAGGGTCCCTTCAGCCAATCAGGGAGCGCCACGTCATGGCACTCTCCTGATTGGCTGTGCGCGCCTGAACTGTCAGTTGACCGCGAGGTTAAGTGGGGCCAACCACAAGAGTGACCCCACTTAACCTTGAGGTCTACCGCAGACCACAAAGTTCCCACCGGTGCAGAGCCTGGTGCTAGTTGTTAAAATATGGGGGAGCCCCTGTCAATTTTCCCCCCGTATTTTTACAACCAGGACCGGCTCAAAGAGCCCGAGGCTGGTTATGCTTAGGGAGGGGGGGTTTGGGAGACAAAGCCCAACCTCCCCCCCCCCCCGCAAATTTTTTCCTGATTTCTAAGTCTTTCGCACCCCTTCCCACTGATAAACATGCACGGATCTCATGGATCAGAACACAGTAAAAAAAAGCAGGTCTATTTGAAAGCTTTTTTTTTACGATTTGTATTTTTTAATGGCAGTGTTTGGCTATTGCCGGCAGTGATTGTGAATTCAAATTTTTAGTAAATTACCGAGTTGTATAAAATAACAGGTGTGTTTGACCGATGGTGTATTCATTCATATTTTTTTTCTTTAACTTAAAAAAAAATATGAATGCCCTCATCACTGCCGAGATTTGAGTTTAGTAAATTCCCGAGATGACACTTTGATGAAAAAACACCAAATCGATCAAAATCGGGAGCTTAGTAAATATACCCCCTTGTATAGCTTCAGACTGACACTAAAAACCCATCTATTCACATAGGTGTGCGCAGCTCAATTTATTAGGGGGTATACTTCCAGAGGGTGTGTCTAGCAGTGCCATTTTGGCGTTTCTAGTACCGCTTTTTGGGCATGTCTAACACCGTCCAGGGACATGTCTAGCACTAGTTTACATTCTCTCAATAAAATCTAATTTCTCACTAGTTCCTAATAATACAGTAGATATAATACACCCCAGAAACATAAAATGAAGCATAATGGTGCGACCACCGGCCGGTACTGAGTATGAGCCAAAATTCACATTACCCCACACAGTATGAGCCAAATTGACATTACACCACACAGTATGAGCCAAATTGACATTACACCACACAGTATGAGCCAAATTCACATTACCCCACACAGTATGAGCCAAATTGACATTACACCACACAGTATGAGCCAAATTGACATTACACCACACAGTATGAGCCAAATTCACATTACCCCACACAGTATGAGCCAAATTCACATCACCCCACACAGTATGAGCCAAACTCACATTCTGCCACACAGTATGAGCCAAACTCACATTCTGCCACACAGTATGAGCCAAACTCACATTCTGCCACACAGTATGAGCCAAACTCACATTCCGCCACACAGTATGAGCCAAACTCACATTCTGCCACACAGTGATGGTGTAGGAGCTTCCGCAGTATAGCAAATATATTGATTCACGCTTTTTTGCATTGATTAAGATATTTACTGTTAATCACAAAATGAGTTCATGTTTCCTTAAAAATATTGGACAGATATATTCAGACTTTATACCTCGAATATCTTGTTCTAAAGCATGACGTGTTCAAGGACAAGGCAACAGATGTATTCAAGGCTAATTGGAAAGAAGTTTATGTCCGAAAAACTGATAAACGAAGCACTAACCATTTTTCTAGAATGTTCTAATTGTTAATTATAATCTTGTATGACAATTGATGTATTACTGTTTTTGAGACATACATGGTGTATTCTGATTGGCTAAATATATTGGCACACATGAATCCTTTGTCCTCCAGCTATAAAATAAACCTTATATGGCCCCTAAGCCAGGTCAACTATGAACTGCTTAGGTTACACAATGATCCTGTGTCACCTTTTCATTCACTGATCTCCAACCGGTTGCAAAAGAAACAGAATTCTGACTGATGACTGCAGAGAGTTTATAGACCAGACCTGAATAGGTTAACATACCCTAACATTTGGGAGCATCGTCCGGAGATATTCCAGCATCTCCTCCACTGGCAATAAATCCTCTGATCTTTCAGGAACCGCTGATAACAAAAACCGGTAAGTGAGATTTAATGTGTAGATTTCTACCTGCTCACTTGAACTCAGCGTTTCTTGAAATCTGCGGAAGTCCAGTCGGGAAGGTCAGAGAATATCTTAAAGAGCCCAGTGTCAGTCAGAAGAAATTTTTTAAGGTACCATACATTTATGTTATATTGTTGAATTGTGGGTAAATATCTTCAGCTAATTTGTCACAAGTGTACAGGGGGAATTAATCAAATATCCAGAAAATGTTACATTTTTAAAAGGTGGCGTATGGCCAAGGTGTATTCTAATGCTGATAAACAGTTTGAATTGATAAATAACCAAAGAGTTGTATGCAAATCTTGTACCTGTGTTGTTGTGTTAAGAAAATACAAAGGGTCCGTAGCACCGAGATTGGTGGCAATTACAAGCACTGAAGTCTCATTTGGTTATGTGGAAAATGATGATGAATTTTATTGTACAAAAGGTTGTCATTTTAAAAAGGGAATTGTTGGAACATTACATTAAGAATGATTGATCTAACATCATAACCTATTGGCCTAGGAACCACATAATCCCAGGTTTAAGACCCATTTGCCCATACAGCCTCAAACAGCTGCCGCGCACACAGATAACAGACGTAGCAGTGAGAGGGTATCCAGAAGACAGAAAAACCAGATATAAAAGATGGTCAAGAATCTGTCAGATATAATACTTATTGTTACCCTTTGTTTTGGGATCCTTGCACTGTTGTATGTACTCTGTTGATATGCTTTTGGAAAGGTGGGGGGAGTTGGCTGTCTGCGAGACACTGAAACCAGTGCTTGTAACTAGACTCTCCTGCACACATTGATAGGTATTTCTCTGTATCCAAGCAGTCCCCGGTGTTAGCTGTTACTTTCTGAAGAGAAACAAGCATTAAACTAAATGGTAGACCCGATAGCAAGGAGACTCAAGTATGATTGCCCAAGGTGCCCAGGGCACATAATTTTCCAAACACAAGGGGAACGTATTCCAAGAATAGTGGGGAGTTTACCGAGAACAACAGGGATACTGGTACAAGCAGGAGTCTATATAGGCAGGGGGATAGACCCTTGGAGTAACTTAACAATAATATTAGGGACGCATCTCAGTGATCCAGAAGAAATAATCTATTATGCAGGTCTCACTTGGGGAGCAGTACTAACAGATTTTCCACCAACACAGGGAGGAAGGGGCAACACTACAACCCCAGTCATTTGTCCACAGACGGATTTAAGGAGCTTTTTAGGTACAAGGATAGAAGAGATTCTTCAGAGTCAGCGTCTCACAAGGAGATTTCAATTCCCTCATAAGGAGTTACTAAAATACCACATCAGGATGGGTTCAAACCCGTGGATATTGTTAGTAACAGGGAGGGTAGGGAAGCTCTAAAAGGAGACTTTAAGTCCCTCAAAAGGGGTTGCTAAAATACCACAACAGAATGGGTTCAAACCCGTGGATATTGTTAGTAACAGGGAGGGTAGGAAAGCTCTAAAAGGAGACTTTAATTCCCTCAAAAGGGGTTGCTAAAATACCACAACAGAATGGGTTCAAACCCGTGGATATTGTTAGTAACAGGGAGGGTAGGAAAGCTCTAAAAGGAGATTTTAAGTCCCTCATAAGGGGTTGCTAAAATACCACAACAGAATGGGTTCAAACCCGTGGATATTGTTAGTAACAGGGAGGGTAGGAAAGCTCTAAAAGGAGACTTTAAGTCCCTCAAAAGGAGTTACTAAAATACCACATCAGGAGGGGTTCCGCGCACGTTCACCCAGGCATGGGAGCGCGGTCTGTAAAGATGTCAGGGCCCGACAAACCCGTGGATATTGTTAGTAACAGGGAGGGCAGGAAAGCTTTGAAAGGAATAAGTAAAATTTTCAAAAGAGCAGGTTTTCCGTCAGAAGGGACACTAGACTTAGAGAAATGGGAAAAATTTGCCTCCTGTAACAAGAGTTGGATATTTAAGCATAATTGTAGAGATCAAGTATCCATCTGGATCACTGTAGCAAAAGAATTAGGAGCAGAGAATAGAAGAAGAGATGAGGAAAATGATTTCCCCATTGTACCAGAGTACCCAATAGCACCACAACCAGCGTTAAACTCACTGCCTGTAATTTCAGCAACAGCACCTGCACACTATACCCCACCCCTATACCCAGACATGCATGCACACCCAGGTACCCATAGTATGAACAGAATGAAATCATCTGCAAGCTCACTAACAGTAAAATTGGAAAAAAGATGAGCCAGGAAAAGAGTGACGAATAATCAGCCCTATCTTGGAAGGATCTGTGGTTGAAAATCCGAATGATTTACCTGAGCTATGTGTACAGAGTATGCCCCAGTGTCCTGATACTTTATCACAAGAAACCCCAACAAGATCAAACCAAAGAAACTGGGCAGCTAAAGTTCCCCTCATGTTTAAACGAGTGGTGGACACCTGGAATCAAGCTATGAGTCCAGTAAACAATTGTCCACAATCAGGAACTATAGGCGAAAGGGTGCAAATCAGGTGAAGAGGAGAAGCAAGGGGTCAGGACACAGCCTCTACAGCTTTTCATGCCCAGGTACATAATGTACAGAATAAACTGACATATTTTCCAGAAAGATTGTGTCCGGTATGTCAGTTTTGCGTTCCAGAAGGATATGAACATTGCCCAAATTGTGGAAACTGGATTTCACACCATGAACCACCATGCCAAGATATCTATGCGACTAGAAATACTGAAAGACGGTCATCATTGCCTGTTTCTCTGTATCCAGCACAAGTACAGAGAATACGCAACCCAGATAATGCAGCCAGGACAAACGAACCATACATCGTACAGAGCCAACACCACAAACCATGGTATGGCAATGACCTCGCAAATATAGTTGCAGAGTCCCCAGATCCTAGAAAAAACCCAACAGCAGTTTATGCCTATATGGAAAGAATTCAAACCATATGGACACCGGCATGGGTCGACTACCACCAGTTGTGTGAGGCTATACTAGGACCAGCAACTGCCCAAACAGTAAGCACCATGTTAAAAGCAGATGCAGTAGATGATTGCCCAGCCATAATGGACGTTCCGACAGAGGAAAATAGAACAACGTTTGAAAGTGGAAAGATGTACATGACAAGACTTAAGAGATGGTGTCATGCACAGACACTCAGGGCACCAGCAGCCCCAGATTTGAAACAGGAAAAGACTGAGTCCATCAGAACTTACTATGATAAAGTCACTATACGACACACAAGATGATAGAATATGAAGGTGTGCAACTCCTGTGTCGGCAACAGTGTACTCAGTCACCACTGGCAGTTCGATAAAAGTGACTTTACCCACAGGAGACCCAAGGGTTTCAAGAGCTGTTTTTATGCACAACCAGATTCCTCTACGTTTACTTACAGATCAAGCCATTGCAACGACTGGATTGGGAGGTTAAGCCATACTTGCCTACTTTTGGAAACTAGTTTCAGGGAGATTCAAGATGGTATGAGAGCTTGCTGGCACACCACTGAAGGGGCGTGTCATGCTCCACCGAAAAGGGTGTGTCTAGCACCACCCATGGGTGTGTCTATTGCCATTCAGGGGGATGTCCTGCAGGTAGAAACGAAATAACTTAGAGCAGCATGCCATGCTGCCAGGGTGTGTGTGTGAATGGGTGGTATATGTAGTTGCACATACAGGAGTCAGTGCCAGCCTACACACAGGAGTCAGTGCCAGCCTACACACAGGAGTCAGTGCCAGCCTACACATACACACACGGGTCAGTGCCAGCTTACACACACAGGGGTCAGTGCCAGCCTACACACACAGGGGTCAGTGCCATTCCTACACACATACACACACACACACACACACACACACACACACGACAGTATTAACCTACACACAGTGCCGGCATATGAGGCCACTGAGGTAGAACCACTTACACTCACTTTGGGATTGGGCACTCCTTATAGATACATAGATTTGATGGCAGATAAGAACCACTTGGCACATCTATTCTGCCCATGTATACTCTAGGGTTATTTATATATTTTTTTGGGCGCCAATTAACCTACCAGTGTATTTTTGGACTGTGGCAAATATCGCCATTACCAATAGCCAAAAATACATTGCATCTCAATCAGTTTATCACCCTTATGGAAAGAATGAATATTAGGCGTTAGATATCCTTAGTAACACTGCAGCCTGAATCTCAGAAGTGTCTATTTGATTGTTCAATAGTAAATTGGTAACACAGTGATAGTAACAGTTATACAGTTGTTAAAGAATTAACGTATGGTTATTATGTTGCAATGCCTCAACTACACTTCACTGTGCAACTAAAAGGAGATATATATATATCTCCTTTATTATTCGCTGTATAGACTGCTAATATATTGCCACCGTAGAACATAGGACAGTATGTGTCTGGATTGGTATCGCACACTGTAGGTATGTTTTATATATACTGTATACTGCATTATATAGGTTATTAACATTACAGAGTACAGGGTAAATAGAGTGTTCAATTGTTCAGTTGTTTATTAGCCTCTGGTAGTGTAAAGTACGCCTAGAACATATATTTTGCAGTATTGAATATAGGTTGTGACTGGCAATACAAGAATCTAATTGGCATGGTAGATGTGTACCAATCAGATCAGTGCATTTAGTAAACAGTAATAATTACAAATCTTGTTGTTTTTGGTGAATATTATGCTACTAATGTATAGTGCCAGTCCTTGGATGAAATAATAACCACTAACCCTAAACTGTAAGAGAGTTACACACAAGGGTAAGGAATAAGAGGGACTGTTTAATCTCCCAGGACGGAAGGCAGAGATAGGGAAGGTCACGTAAGTTTACTTAATAACATGCAGCAGCGTGTGCCCGGCCAATCTGCAGTTGGAGGCCAGAGGTCAAATCTGTTACCTTGCAAGAGTATTCCCCTGCCTTCCACGGAGTGTCGATCGTCCCACCAACAAGTTTATTCATCACTCACCCTTCCTAGATGATCTCCCACTGGCCGCAGGTCTGCATGCAAGGGGGGAGAGGCAGAGGGATCAGAAGCTGCTGCTGCCAAGGCCAATGGAGATGGACACTGCGCGGTAAGGTGTCCATAGTGACTGGCTGCTCGTAGGCTCTGCAGGGCTGGCTCTCCGCGATGCTGTCCATGCCCCCCGTCCATTCCCAACCTATTTTGCATGCTCACTCCAAACTGTGCTCCCCTGGCGGCCGGACTTGCGCATGCGCCGTTCAGATTTCTTTCGGGGCTAGCTGATTCCGGGGGATTGTGAGGGCTGTGCAGGGCAGCGGGAGAATGTTTGGAGGAACGGGAGTCTCCCGCAGAATGCGGGAGTGTTGGCAAGTATGGGTTAAGCCCTACCCCTGCAAGAAAGCAAAGATGTAACCTGAAATACAAGCTGCTATACAAGACTATCTCTCACAGGAAAAGTAAGACAAAGAGGAACAACAACTCCCAGCATAAACATCATTATGTTAAACACTAGCCTGGGTGGACTTGGACTAAGAAGATGACATGCCAGCAGCAGTGAGAAAGAATATGCAAGTGAAGAAAGGACAAAGTATGAAGAATAATGAATGAATCATAAAGAGAGGTGATTAGAAAAAGAAAAGTTGAGAAACAATATGAAGGTTGCATGAAAGTTTGGAGACTAAAGGAAGTCTGCTTTAAGAAGGACAAAGAAAGACATCTGACAAGTGGTCAGTACTACCTGGCAAGATTACAGAGATAATGCCATGATTTAAAGCAACAGAAGCTCCGGGGTTTAAAGCAAATAATAAGGAACAAGACAGAAAAAGTTCCAGAAGACAAATGAATGATGCTTCTTCTGCCAATATGAAGTACAAGCTTCTTCAGGTACTCCCCAGTGAACATAATGTCTCCAGAAGAAACAGCAGAAGGTATGATTACAGTCACCTTGCCCACTGGAGAAATACGTTTGTGCCTAATGAATACTGGAGCCAGCACACGCAGAAGACAGCAGAGGGAGATACCACAAGAACTGATGATATCAGAAATTCTTAAAAGGACAGGAGATGAAAGAAATACAGTCACCAATACCAGCCCAGTTCTTGACCTTGGAGTACATGTCCAGTGACTTTGCTGAAGCACAATGTACTAAAGCTTATCCAAGGAGAATACAAGAAGAAGTTTAACTTTCCAGCAACTTATCAAAGGAAAGAACAAAAAGCCATTTAGAAGCAAGTTAAAACAGAAGTTCAGTATTGGCTCATTCCCGCAGTACCAGTTGTAGAAGAAAGGAAGCAATACTACTGGACCAGGATAGCTTTGTGGAGGGGCTATATCACCAAGTGATTTATCCACAAAACACACAGCTAAATACAGGATGTGAATGAACTGCTGATTGCCACCACTACTAAAAGAAGCACCAAGAAGGGGCAGTGTCCTTAGTGAAGTTTCTGGAAGAACAAGACTGCAGAGCCTCAGAAGGAGAAATTGCAGCTAGTCAAGCAAGAGTTAATCTTCCTAGGACACTCAAGGTACCCGACATCTAACAAAAGTGAGAAGGAAAAGATTCAGACTGCTAACTAAGATGCCAACTAGTGTCAAGCAAGTCAGATGATCATTCCTGGGCCTAGTAGGACACTACAGAACATGGATACCTCTAGCACCAGTCTACATGCAAGCATTGTATGACAACACTGAAAGGGAGGAGGGTCCGCATCCTACATACAGCAACAGATGAATTAAGCTACTGAACAGTTGGAAACAGCAGTTGCCTCATCTCAAGCCCTAGAACTACCTGACTATTAAAGAAGGAGGCCATACATAGAAGTCCTTATGCAAAATCATGGACTGAGGTGAAGACCAGTTGCCTACAACTCAAGCAAGCTTGACAGCGGTAATCAAAGAGCACCTATCGGCATCAGAGCAGTGATAGCAGCAACAGTCCTAGAAGAGTATAAGAGCACAGACACAGTGATGAATCAGAAGTCCTAGAAGAGGACAAGAGCACAGGCATAGTGCTGAATCATGAACTTATCATCCAGGGTCCACATGCAGGTACAGAGAAGCTTCAACAAGCAAGAACCAGACACCTGTCAGTGGCAAGGCTGACCATGTATGAAGTAGCACTGCCAAAGTGCGACAAGTAACCATCAGACGATGTATTACCCTCAACTCAGCAACCCTTTTCTAGCATTAATCAATAAAGGTGTTGAATCTCAAGATTCAAAAGGAGGGAAAAACAGATTATCTACTGATGAATGGGAAAGCCAGAAGTTTCTAACATTCACTCACGAAGGTAAACCATACTGTTGGACACGATTACCCCAGGGGGGAGCAACCAGTCCATCGGATTTCTCAGAGGCAATGGCATTAATCCTGCAGAAATGGAGACCGTACTTTACAGACACTCAGTTAGTTCAATATGTCGATGATCTGCTTATTGCTGCACAGACAGAAGACAAGTGCAAAAAGAAAACAGTATCACTACTCATCTTTTTGGCAGAAGAAGATTGCAGAGTGTCAAAAGACAAGCTTCAGCTAGTACAGAAAAAAGTTGTCTTCTTAGGACACTGCATATCCCAAGGAACAAGGCATCTTACTGATGAAAGAACAAAAGCAATAACTCAAGAAAAAACCCCAAGAACATTAAAGGAAATCAGAGCTTTTCTGGGCCTTATTGGTTATTGCAGAGAATGGATACCCTCAGCCTCATTACTGATGCAACCCCTATATGAATTAACAAAAAAGGAGGCGTCAGCAGAAAACAGGGACACCATTGAAGAAGCAGTAAGAAAACTAAAGCAAGCCATAATAACAGCCCCAGCATTGGGATTGCCTGATTACAAAAAGCCTTTTAACCTATTCTGCCATGAAAACAGAGGGCATTCTTTGGGGGTGCTCACCCAGAAATACGGACCAAAACAAAGACCAGTGGCATACTATTCAGCCCAGCTGGATCCGATTATCAGAGGAGCACCATCCTGTGTCCGAGCAGTGGCAGCAGCAGCAATACTAAAGGAAAAGGTGACAGACATCATTGTGCTTGATCATCCACTGTGTATACAAGTACCGCATGCTGTAACAGAAATACTAAGTCAAGAAAAAAGCAAGCATCTTTCTGCAGCCAGACTTGCCAAATATGAAGTAGCATTATTAAGCGCCTCCCATGTCACCATCACAAGATGCACTGTACTAAACCCAGCTACACACTGGACAATCCAGACATGAACCTGTTCGTCGATGGATCAAGATATTATGATAATGGATCCCCAAGGACAGGATATGCAGTAACAACTGAAACTTAAGTCATAGACTCTGGACCATTGCTACCAAGAATGGCAGCACAAGAAGCAGAACTCATAGCAATGACCAGAGCCTGCATACATGCTGAAAACATGACAGCTATCTAGTCCCAGGATTACGCTGTTATTTGGAAAAGTAGGGACTTCAAAGGTGCAAATGGAAAACCTATCAAACATGCCAGTTTGATTATGGAACTCTTCAGAGCATTGGAACTACCTAAAAGGATTGGTATAATCAAGGTACAAGC
Organism: Pseudophryne corroboree; assembly: GCF_028390025.1. Lineage (NCBI taxonomy): Eukaryota > Metazoa > Chordata > Amphibia > Anura > Myobatrachidae > Pseudophryne > Pseudophryne corroboree. The sequence continues at coordinate 138,219,927 of NC_086451.1, forward strand.
ACATACTAAGAGCCAAACCATGGAAGCTAAAGGAAATGCATTTGCAGATGCAGAAGCCAAGAGAATTGCCTTACAATCAAAAGAACTTGAGCAAGTCTTAGTAGCTCAAGATGTGAAGCAAATGCCCAGTGAGAGGAGTTGATCAAAATTCAACAACAAACATCACAAGGAGAAATGGAGAAATGGAGATGATTGGGGGCAGAAGAAGATGAACACGGACTTTGGAAGTCAAGAGAATTAAAGTACTGTCTACCAGCAGCTCTATTTCCACCTATGTTACAAGTAGCTCATGGACAAGTACATCATTCAAAGGAAGCCATGGTGAATAGAGTACAAGAGCATTGGATAGCTCCTGGCTTCAATAAAGCTGCAACAAACTTTGTAGCAGGATGCTGGATCTGTGGAATCAGCAATCCAGGACAAAGAACCAAGACACCTCTAGGAAGTATACCCAAAGCCTCTTACCCATTTGAAAGACTACAAATTGACTATATACAGTGGCCACGAAGCGGTCCATATGAATATGTACTAGTAACAACGGACATGTTTAGTTACTGGGCCGAAGCCTGGCCAGTAAGCAAAGCCACAGCAAAAACCACTGCAAAGAAACTGATAGCAGAAGTAGTATGTAGATTTGGGATACCTGAGGTTATAGAATCAGATAGAGGTACACATTTCACAGGAGAAGTCATGCAGCATATAATGAAAGATTTGGGGGTACAGCAGGCCTTCCACGTGCCTTACCGCCCCCAGGCGAGTGGGAGGGGGGACATCTGAACTTTGACCTTAAGCTAAAACTACAGAAAATGACAGAAACCAAAAGAACTTGGCCAGAATAACTACCTATAGTCTTGTTTAATATTAAGACCACACCCATGAGACCTAGTAAACTGACTCCATATGAAATATTGTTTGGGTCAGCTCTAAGAACAGGTTGTTATTATCCACAACAATTGCAACATAATCATGGTGATTTTTACAGGTTATGTACAGGAGGTCTGTAAAACATTGACTAACCTCCATTGCCGAGTGTTTTCTTCCATTCCAGACCCAGAAGGATCAGCTACGCATAAGCTAAATCCAGGAGATTGGGTCTATTTAAAGAGACATGTAAGAAAGACCTTTGAACCAAGATATGATGGTCCATATCAAGTGCTGCTAACCATGTCTACCTTAAATTAAGGTGAAAGGTCGTGATACCTGATTACATGCATCCCACTCGAAGAAGTTGACAGTGACTCTCCAGCCAGAAGAATGAAGTTGCTTATCCTTTGGTTGTTGTTAGGGGTAATCCCCAAGGTTTGGACTATAAGTCCAGGGGACTGGTTTACTGAAAGGAAATAGTTCAGGCCTAGGTAGTGTAGTGTAGGTAGAATAGGGAGAAAAAGTGGAATCAAAAAGAGGGGAAATGATGGTGTAGGAGCTTCCGCAGTATAGTAAATATATTGATTCACGCTTTTTTGCATTGATTAAGATATTTACTGTTAATCACAAAATGAGTTCATGTTTCCTTAAAAATATTGGACAGATATATTCAGACTTTATACCTCGAATATCTTGTTCTAAAGCATGACGTGTTCAAGGACAAGGCAACAGATGTATTCAAGGCTAATTGGAAAGAAGTTTATGTCCGAAAAACTGATAAACGAAGCACTAACCATTTTTCTAGAATGTTCTAATTGTTAATTATAATCTTGTATGACAATTGATGTATTACTGTTTTTGAGACATACATGGTGTATTCTGATTGGCTAAATATATTGGCACACATGAATCCTTTGTCCTCCAGCTATAAAATAAACCTTATATGGCCCCTAAGCCAGGTCAACTATGAACTGCTTAGGTTACACAATGATCCTGTGTCACCTTTTCATTCACTGATCTCCAACCGGTTGCAAAAGAAACAGAATTCTGACTGATGACTGCAGAGAGTTTATAGACCAGACCTGAATAGGTTAACATACCCTAACAACAGTATGAGCCAAACTCACATTCTGCCACACAGTATGAGCCAAACTCACATTACCCCACACAGTATGAGCCAAAAACTTTAGGTAACTTCATGTATATACGCAGACAGTATATTCCCCATTGCTGCCCCCCTCTCTTTCCCCTGCAGGAGCATGGTAGGCTCCTCAGATCCAGCACTGCAGTTTACAGTCGGTCACATACTCTCAGCCTCTGTTGCACTGTTTCACTGTGACGGAGGCATGGCGGCAGACAAGGACAGAGAGAGCGCGGGAGAGAGAGCGCGGGCAGGAGAGAGAAAGTATGGGCGGCCAGGAGGGAGGACATGCGGTGTGACACCATGACGTCACATCGCAGGGCAGAGCTGGGAGGATGCATTAACCAGGCACCCCCCGTGCGCACACCTATGTCTGTTCATCGCAGTATACCCATCGAATTATCTCAATCTCTCTACCTTCCTCATTTCCCAGCCAAACCTCTCTCTCTACCTTCCTGCCATAAGGTCCTCATTGACTTGCTCATGCCTCATGTCTTCTGTCTGTTTCCCCTCCTAGGAGTAGTGTCCTTATCCCTCCTGTTCTCTCAGCCCTCTTCTCCTGCACTTCAATTACAGCACTCACCCACATGCTTGCCATCTTCTGGAGTTCCACCCATTTGTAGCCGCTCATCCCCTCAGCTGCTAGCGTTGCCATCACTATTGATGACATGTCCCTACCTTAGCCGCTTACCTGCTTAAAAGCTGTATTGTGTACTGAGATCTGTGGTGCTTATTGTTTCTTATGTTCGGTTTATGTTTTGGCTACTGTAATGTTCCGTTTTACCCTGTTCTTCCTTACTGTTTGCCTTTATACGGTGTTGCAGGCCACTTGCGGTGCCATATAAATACAGTGTAATAATAATAATAATAATAATAATATTTTTAGCCTAATATACATAGGGGGTAATTCCAAGTTGATCGCAGCAGGAAATTTTTTAGCAGTTGGGCAAAACCATGTGCACTGCAGGGGAGGCAGATATAACATGTGCAGAGAGAGTTAGATTTGGGTGGGTTATTTTGTTTCTGTGCAGGGTAAATACTGGCTGCTTTATTATTACACTGCAAATTAGATTGCAGATTGAACTCACCACACCCGAATCTAGCTCTCTCTGCACATGTTATATCTGCCTCCCCTGCAGTGCACATGGTTTTGCCCAACTGCTAAAAAAATTCCTGCTGCGATCAACTTGGAATTACCCCCATAGTACCATGTACTGTACAATCAATTTTTAATTTAAACCATAGAATATTTTTTTTTTTTAAACTTGGTGTTCAATGTTAGTAAATCAATGTTAGGTGGCAGATGTACTAAGTCTCAGAGAGTGATAAAATGGAGACAGATAAAGTATCAAACAAAAAAAATGTCAGTTAGGAGCCGATAGGCTGATTCCTTATCTCTTTCCACTTTATCTCTCTCCCAGCTTAGTACATCTCCCCCCTAGGTGTGTCATAACCAGTGGTGGCTCCTACCTTTTTGAAGGAGTGGGGCTACGAGAGTGGCAGTTCAGGTCTGTGCTGTCCAGACTACATATGCTCAAAGAAATCTAGCAAGGGTAAAAAGTGCTTGCACACAACCCAGTTTCTATGGACTGCATTCGCTACAGCCTCTAGAAACCAGGTAGGGCATCCCATTGGAAGTGTGGTCTGGACTGGCACTACCAGGGAGAGAAACAGCTGCCCCTGGCACTGCCATTCCAGTGTGTGGTCTGATTAGTGCTTCCAATGTGAAGCCTCACGCCTGCCAGCGTATGGACTGCTGGCTCACTGGAGGTTGTGGATTTTACCAGCTGAGCTGCTGCCCTGAAGCCTTGAGGTAATATGCACCACTGGTGATAACACCTGTCCTTGATACTGCTGCCTATCAGACCTGGCCCCAGGCATAGGCAGTATAGGCAAATGTCTAGGGGCATCAGGAAAAGCTTAGAGGCAGTGATTGGGCTGATTCATTGCCTGCCCAGCCGGGCTGCCTGGAGGCTTACACTGCCTGCCGGGCCAGTGGCTAATGTGATCAGAGCTCAGCTCTGATCGAGCAGCGGTCAGAATCAGCTTCTGCGCAGAACCTCACTCTGTGCTAGAAGTATAATGGCTATGGGAGGGCTGCTGCGCATGTCCAGCCACAGCATTTCCTCCCAAGGGTCTTTGCGGAGATCAGGTGCTATATCTCATGGCTCTGCCTCTAGCAGGCTGCAGCCACCAAGTCCAGCAGTACAACACAGAAGCCAAGAAAAGCAGGGGTGGCCGACCAGACGCTGCTGTATCTCTAAAGTTAGTCAAGTGCATGTGGTGTGCCTCACACAAGTTACCAGGTACAGGCAACCAGGGCCGGTTCTACAACTTGTGGCGCCCAGTACGAAAGTTTACACTGGCACCCCCCCCCCCCCCCCGTGGCAAAACAGTTTGTGCACACCAAAAAAATAGGGGCATGGCCACAGTTATGCTCCCAGTAGCTGTGCCTCCAGATTTGCCCCAAGTAGTTGTGCACTCCAGTTGATTTGCCCCCAGTAGTTGTACCCCCTGTCGCTGTGCCCCCTGTTGCTTTGCCCCCAGTAGTTGTGACCCCTGTTGCTTTGCCCCCAGTAGTTGTGCCCCCTCTTTCTTTGCCCCCGTGGTAGTACCCCGTTTCTTTGCCCCCAGTAGTTGTGCCCCCTCTTTCTTTGCCCCCATTAGTTGTGCCCCATTTCTTTGCCCCCAGCAGTTGTGCCTCCTCTTTCTTTGCCCCCAGTAGTTGTGCCCCGTTTCTTTGCCCCAGTAGTTGTGCCCCGTTTATTTTCCCCCAGCAGTTGTGCCCCCTCTTTCTTTGCCCCCAGTAGTTGTGCCCCGTTTCTTTGCCCCCAGTAGTTGTGGCCCCTCTTTCTTTGCCCCCATTAGTTGTGCCCCGTTTCTTTGCCCCCATTAGTTGTGCCCCGTTTCTTTGCCCCCAGTAGTTGTGCCCCGTTTCTTTGCCCCCAGTAGTTGTGCGCACACACACACACACACACACACACACACACACACAAATAAAAAAAACAATACTTACCACTGCCCCGCTCCTGCTTCCCGATCGCTGCTGCTGCTCCGTCTTGCCACTGGCTCCTCTCTATGGGAGAGACGTCATGACGTCTCTCTCATAGCAGCGCCGCACAGACACTAGAGGTCAATACTGACCTCTAGTGTCTGTCCCTGGAGACGGCTGCAGCGGACGCCAACACAGCCCACGGCGTCTGCTGCAGCAGTGGAGCAGGGAGCGGGGTGCGGGCAGGCGGCGGTGCCTGCGGGGTGACTGCGGCCGCGCTCCCAGGCTGCAGCGCCCCGGGCGAAGGCACTGCTTGCCCGCACCAAGATCCGCTCCTGCAGGCAACACAATACAATAGTGTTTATGTTGGAGTGACAGTCACACTCAGTCCTACACCAGGCAATACACAGTCAGATTTCCAGTGCCTTTACTGTGATGGGTGAGGGGTGCTGTGCTGTCAGGGGAGAGATGTGCTGTACTGTGAGGGGTGCTACACTGTGTGATGGGGGAGGGGTGCTGTGCTGTGATGGGAGAGGGGTGCTGTGAGGGGTGCTCTGCTATGAGGAGAGAGGGGTGCTGTGCTGAGAGGAGTGCTTTAGTGTGATGGGTAAGGGACGCTGTGCTGTGAGGAGAGAGGTGTGCTGTGCTTTGAGGGGTGATGTACAGTACTGTGTTATGGGTTCTGTGCTTTGAGGGGAGAGGGGTGCTGTGCTTTGAGTTGAGCTGGGGGCTTTACTGAGTGGAGTGATGTACTGTGATGGGCACTGTACTGTGCTGAATGAGGTTCTATTCTGTGAGGGGAGAGGAGTGCTGTGCTGTGATGGGAGAGGGGTGCTGTGATGGGAGAGAGGTGCTGTGTAGGGTAGGGTGCTCTGTTGTGAGGAGAGAGGAGTGCTGTACTGAGAGGGGTGCTGTACTGTGATGGGTGAGGGGCGCTGTGCTGTGAGGAGAGAGGTGTGCTCTGCTTTGAGGGGTGATGTACAGTACTGTGTTATGGGTTCTGTGCTTTGAGGGGAGAGGAGTGCTGTGCTTTGAGTTGAGTGGGGTGCTTTGCTGAGTGGAGTGCTGTACTGTGATGGGCACCGTACTGTGCTGAATGGGGTTCTATTCTGTGAGGGGAGAGAAGTGCTGTGCTGTGATGGGAGAGGGGTGCTGTGTAGGGTAGGGTGCTCTGTTGTGAGGAGAGAGGAGTGCTGTACTGAGAGGGGTGCTGTACTGTGATGGGTGAGGGGCGCTGTGCTGTGAGGAGAGAGGTGTGCTCTGCTTTGAGGGGTGATGTACAGTACTGTGTTATGGGTTCTGTGCTCTGAGGGGAGAGGAGTGCTGTGCTTTGAGTTGAGTGGGGTGCTTTGCTGAGTGGAGTGTTTTACTGTGATGGGCACTGTACTGTGCTGAATGGGGTTCTGTTCTGTGAGGGGAGAGGGGTGCTGTGCTGTGATGGGAGAGGGATGCTGTGACGGGAGAGAGGTGCTGTGAGGGGTGTTCTGCTGTGAGGAGAGAGCAGTGCTGTACTGAGAGGGGCACTATACTGTGATGAATGGGGTTCTGTTCTGTGAGGGGAGAAGGGTGATGTGCTGTGATGGGAGATGGGTGCTGTGATGGGAGAGGGGTGCTGCGAGGGGTGCTCTGCTGTGAGGATAGAGGTGTGCTGTGCTGTGAGGGGTGATGTACAGTACTGTGTTATGGGTTCGTGCTTTGAGGGGAGAGGGGTGCTGTGCTTTCAGTTGAGCAGGGTGCTTTGCTGAGTGCTATACCGTGATGGGCACTGTACTGTGCTGAATGGGGTTCTGTTCTGTGAGGTGAGAGGAGTGCTGTGCTGTGATGGAAGAGGGATGCTGTGAGGGGTGCTCTGCTGTAAGGAGAGAGGAGTGCTGTGCTGAGAGGGGTGCTATACTGTGCTGAATGGGGTTCTGTTCTGTGAGGGGAAAGGGGTGATGTGCTGTGATGGGAGAAAGGCACTGTGAGGGGTGCTCTGCTGTGAGGAGAGAGGAGTGCTGTGCTGAGAGCGGCACTATACTGTGCTGAATGGAGTTCTGTTCTGTGAGGGGAGAGGGGTGATGTGCTGTGATGGGAGATGGGTGCTTTGATGGGAGAGGGGTGCTGTGAAAGGTGCTCTGCTGTGAGGAGAAAGGAGTGCTGTGCTGAGAGGGGTGCTGTACTGTGGTGGGTGAGGGGCGCTGTGCTGTGAGGAGAGAGGTGTGCTGTGCTGTGAGGGGTGATGTACAGTACTGTGTTATGGGTTCTGTGCTTTGAGGGGAGAGGGGTGCTGTGCTTTCAGTTGAGCAGGGTGTTTTGCTGAGTGGAGTGCTATACTGTGATGGGCACTGTACTGTGCTGAATGGGGTTCTGTTCTGTGAGGGGAGAGGGGTGCTGTGCTGTGATGGGAGAGGGGTGCTGTGAGGGGTGCTGTGCTGTGAGGAGAGAGGAGTGCTGTGCTAAGAGTGGCACTGTACTGTGCTGAATGGGGTTCTGTTCTGTGAGGGGACAGGGGTGATGGCTGTGATGGGAGATGGGTGCTATGATGGGAGAGGGGTACTGTGAGGGGTGCTCTGCTGTGAGGGGAGAGGAGTGCTGTGCTGAGAGTGGTGCTCTACTTTGATGGGTGAGGGACACTGTAGTGTGCTGAATGGGGTTCTGTCTTGTTAGGGGAAAGGGGTGCTGTGCTGTGATAGGAGAGGGTTTATGTGAAAGGAGAACGGTGCTGTGAGGGGAGGGGGGTGCTGTGAGGAGTGCTCTGCTGTGAGGAGAATGGGCGCTTTGTTGAGAGGGGTGCTGTACTGTGATGGGTGAGGGGTGCTGTACTGTGCTGAATGGGATGCTGCTCTGTGAAGGGAGAGGTGTGCTGTGCTTGGTGATGGGAATATCACCTAGGGGGGACCAGCCAAAATCTTGCCTAGGGCACCAAATTGGTTAAGGCCTGCTCTGCTGCCTGTGATGTGAATAGGCAATAAGCTAAGAGTCAGAAAACCTCAATAGCCACATTATCAAGGTTTCCCATAACTGGAGGAACATAGGGGGTAATTCCAAGTTGATCGCAGCAGGATTTTTGTTAGCAATTGGGCAAAACCATGTGCACTGCAGGGGGGGCAGATATAACCTGTGCAGAGAGAGTTCGATTTGGGTGGGGTGTGTTCAATCTGCAATCTAATTTGCAGTGTAAAAATAAAGCAGCCAGTATTTACCCTGCACAGAAACAAAATAACCCACCCAAATCTAACTCTCTCTGCAAATGTTATATCTGCCTCCCCTGCAGTGCACATGGTTTTGCCCAATTGCTATCAAAAATCCTGCTGCGATCAACTTGGAATTACCCCCATAATACAGTATTCAGCACTTAACCTACAGCATGAAATTCATATTGTCTAACAGACTATAAGCTTGTGAGCAACACCCTCTTAGTGCTTCATGTGTTTAATTTAATACACATGCTTGTTTTATTACTGTGTCTGTTCCAAATGGTGAAGTGCTATGGAATATACTGTACTTGTGTTATAAATAATGTTGATAATAACAATTACATTTATATTCTGTTTAGCTGGGCAGCATTCATGTGGTCTTGAAGCTATTTTGAATATTAGTGAGCATAGTAGTATGATAATAATATTAATAACTTGCAGGGTCAGACTGGCCCACAGGGGTACAGGGGAAACCACTGGTGGGCCCCACTGCCTGGGGCCCAACTCCTTCCTCTAGAGATCAGGTTCCAGACTGTGTATTATACATGGTAGATATGTTGCATTACACCGCACAAGTCTATTGTGTATTCCAAGCCTCTGTGGGGGTTGGCCACACCCCCATTGTAGACTGACCACACCCCTAAGTATGGGCCCCTATCACTGCATTCCCCCAGTGGGCACTTTATGCCCCAGTCCGACACTGATAACTTGTTACAATACATGATACTATATTTACAATGATAATAATATGAATAACGTGTTACAATACATGATACTATATTTACAATGATAATAATATGAATAACTTGTTACAATGCATGATACGATATTTACAATGATAATAATATGAATAACTTGTTACAATGCATGATACGATATTTACAATGATAATAATATGAATAACGTGTTACAATGCATGATACGATTTCAAACAACCCATGGATAAAGTACATGTGAAGCTGCTGTTAATGCTTGGTGACACCATATTTATCATTCATAACCGATTACCATTAAGCTGGGTACACACGGTAAAGGTGCATACACACAGTGCGACCCATGCAGGGGCTGATACTGACTATATTGACGCCGGACATACTGTATAGACAGTATTGGCCCTGCCTGCACCCACTATATTTCATTGCGATGCCGATCCAGCAGGACCGCGCATCTGCATCGCAAGGTGCATAAACATGATATGCACTATATTTACTTCCGATATGGACTATAGAGTCCATATCGGAGGTAAAATCTCACCGTGTGTATGCACCTTAAGATTTTGATTTTGGCTATGGCCCTCATTCCGAGTTGATCGCACCAAGCAACTTCTTGCTGCTGGTGCGATCAACTAATCCCCGCCTATGGGGGAGAGTATTTCAGCATAGCAGGGCTGCGATCGCTTGTGCAGCCCTGCTATGCTAACAAAGTTTCCTGCAAAACAGGACCAGGGCAAGAGTTACTTATCCTGTGCGACGGATCCAGTGATGATGGACTCGGCTTTGACGTCAGACATCCGCCCTCCGTTCGCCTGGACACGCCTGCGTTTTTCTTACCACTCCCCGAAACGGTCTCCAACGGTCAGTTGACGCCCCAGAACGCCTTCCTGCAGTCAATCTTCTTGTGATCGCCGCTGCCTCTGCTTTTTCCGCTGTCAGTGTCTTTGCCCAGCGACGGCTGTCACCGGGCAATGACGCACGTGCGCATTACGACCCCCACGCGTGCACAGTAGTGACCCAGTCGCAGCTGTGCGAATGAAAGCATGCTGCGATTGGGTTGGAATGACCCCCTATGGTAAGATATCAGATACTATTTTTCCTTGAAATTCCCTGAGATCCTGAACAAACAAAATAGTGCATACACACGGTAAGATATAGCATAATATTTAGCACAATAGATTTAGCACGAGATATAGTATAAGATTTGGCTTCTCACTTTATTGTGATGATGCAAATCAGATACAATATCGTACGTTACATACACACGGTGCAGTATGCACTAGAAACTGTACTATCTAGCTAAAACTTAGCTGCATGTTCATCCGACAAAGAAACATCAGATACGACCAGCGCGTGCGCACTCAGCACTACATAGTGTATACACACGGCACGATATAGGGGGTCATTCCGAGATGATCGCTAGCTGATTTTGTTCGCAGCGCAGCGATCAGGCTAAAAGTCAGCAATTCTGCGCATGCGGCGTAATGCGCACGCGCGACGTACGGGTACAATGAACGATGTCATTTTGCACAGGGTCTAGCGATGCATTTCAGTCGCACTGCTTGCCGCAGAGTGATTGACATGAAGTGGGCGTTTCTGGGTGGCAACTAACCGCTTTCAGGGAGTGTGTGGAAAAATGCAGACGTGCCAGGAAAAATGCAGGCGTGGCTGGGCAAACGCTGGGCGGGTTTGTGATGTCAAATCCGGAAATGAATAGTCTGAAGTGATCGCAAGTGCTGAGTAGGTTTGGAGCTACTCTGAAACTACACAAAACATTTTTGTAGCCGCTCATCTATACAATTGTTCACACTTCTGCTAAGCTAAAATACACTCCCAGTGGGCGGTGGCATAGCGTTTGCACGGCTGCTAAAATTAGCTAGCGAGCGATCAACTCGGAATGGCCCCCATAATGCACTATATCGCTCTGTGAGTACCCAGCCTTAGACCAGAGGGAGATATGGGGGGTAATTCCAAGTTGATCGCAGCAGGACATTTTTTTAGCAATTGGGCAAAACCATGTGCACTGCAGGGGGGGCAGATATAACATTTGCAGAAAGAGTTAGATTTGGGTGTGGTGTGTTCAATCGGCAATCTAATTTGCAGTGTAAAGATAAAGCAGCCAGTATTTACCCTGAACAGAGACAAAATAACCCACCCAAATCTAACTCTTTCTGCACATGTTATATCTGCCTCCCCTGCAGTGCACATGGTTTTACCCAACTGCTAACAAAATTCCTGCTGCGATCAACTTGGACTTACCCCCAATTGTACATTGTTTGCTTCTACTAAAAGGCTTAGTTCTTCTTCTGCATTGCCAAAGATCTGTGGGAAAGAAATATTTGTTTGTATAGTATGTTATATTTATACTTACACCTAGTAAAACCCGTGTATATGAATATGGCTGCCCCTTTTCATATATCATGAAGAAATAAGTAAATAAGAAGATGTTCAGCCCCAACCAGGCAAACTGTAACAAATGAACAAGAAAGGGTTAAGAGTAAACATATGTATTATGGGTAAAGATGTGAACATAATGGAGGTCATTCCGAGTTGTTCGCTCGGTAAAAATCTTCGCATCGCAGCGATTTTCCGCTTAATGCGCATGCGCAATGTCCGCACTGCGACTGCGCCAAGTAAATTTGCTATGCTGTTAGGAATTTTACTCACGGCTTTTTCATCGTTCTGGCGATCGTAATGTGATTGACAGGAAATGGGTGTTACTGGGCGGAAACAGGCCGTTTTATGGGCGTGTGGGAAAAAACGCTACCGTTTCCGGAAAAAACGCAGGAGTGGCCGGAGAAACGGGGGAATGTCTGGGCGAACGCTGGGTGTGTTTGTGACGTCAAACCAGGAACGACAAGCACTGAAATGATCGCAGATGCCGAGTAAGTCTGAAGCTACTCAGAAACTGCTACGAGGTGTGTAATCGCAATATTGCGAATACATCGTTCGCAATTTTAAGATGCTAAGATTCACTCCCAGTAGGCGGCGGCTTAGCATGAGCAAATCTGCTAAAATTCACTTGCGAGCGAACAACTCGGAATGAGGGCCAATATACAAGGGAATAAAATAAAATTAACATTTGGCATATTATATTATTTTATTGTCTTACAAGTAAATAATTTCCTCATATCACAGTTAAATAAATATACAGACACACACACATATGAGAATATATCTAGGCACAAGTTTATAACAGAATAAAGCCTGCAGTAATAAGCAATAAACACCTGGAAAATGAAGCCTCAGAGTAATATTCTAAGGGGCAGATTCAGCTTCATTAGCAATGGCGATTTCTGCACTTCTGCACATACGTGCATTCCGCTGCGCGCATGCACGAGGGCTTAAATTGGGGTCGCAAGTGATCACAGTCTAAGTGCTGGCGTTGTGGCGTTTTCTTAGCAGTGTGGGCGGTGGGGGCAGGGGCGGATTGGGAACAAAAAGCGGCCCTGGAAAAATTTGTAAAAGTGGCCCCACATGGGCAGCACCAGAGGTGTAAGGTCTAGCCATGGGCCATGGCAGCAGCACCCTCCCCCCAAGACTTTCCAGATAGTGGGCATGGTCAGCATCAAGGGGGAAGTTAAAAAAAATTTAAATTAAATATTATGAGCACATTATATGATACACCTTCAGAATTTAGGAAACTATATCATTCTTTAGAAAGATATATTTTCTTGCTTATTACACCAACCGTATCCCAATCACTATTCACTCAATCTTATATGTCAGCCAAGCAGGCAGACTGAGCATACACTAGATCATCTGCAATCACAGGCTAAGTGGCACAGTCATTTTCATATATGCAAATTATTTTGCATCTTATTCATTATGTCTATAAAAAGGACCACATGTCCTCAAACAAAACAGGCCCCACGGATGCGTCGGCCCACCGGGAATCTTCCCTGTGGGCCCTGTGGACAATCCGCTTCTGGGTGGGGGTGTAGTCTGGACAACAGAGGCGTGTCCGGACCGTTTGCGGGGAGGGCTGCAGCAACTGCGTGACATAACATGCAGCTGTTGCAACCCAAAATATGGTGGCCCTAGGCATTGAAGGCAGAGGGCTACCATAAAGATGCGAGCGCTACGCTGTTTAGCGAAGCACTTGCATTTTAATGGAGGGGAAGGACACGGCATGCAGGGAGGCCTTGCTCTGTGCTGGGCGGCCCACATTGTCTTGCGAAAGGTATGGTCATATTTTGTATATGTTTTTTAGATGCATGTAACTTGAGTTTGATACAGATTGAATGTAGGGAACAAATGTCAGTTCAGAGTCAAGGAGTACACCTAGTCAGCGAGCTTGTGGGGTAGGATTGAGTAGTTACCAACCTGATATCTCTGTTTTGGAAATATTAAGTTTGAGGTGGTGAGATGACATCCAAGATGAAAAAGCAGAGAGGCATTCAGTGACATGGACCAATACAGATAGAGAGAAATCAGGGGACGATAGGTAGATTTGAGTATCTTCTCCGTATAGATGATACTGAAACCCAAAAGAGCTGATTAGTTTTCCAAGAGATGAGGTATAGATTAAGAAAAGCAGAGGACCTAAGACTGAGCCTTGTGGTACTTCAACTGAAAGAGGTAGCGCAGAGGAGGTAGATTCAGAGAAGCGGACACTGAAGGAGCGATAAGATAGGTTGGATAGGAACCAAGAAAGGGCTCTCCTAAAGGGGTGGTCTTCAGTTTGCTGGCTGTCGGGAACCCGGCGCACAGTATACCAGTGCCGGAATCCTGACACCCGGCATACTAACACCTTTTCTCCCTCTTGGGGGTCCACGACCCCCCTTGAGGGAAAATAGTTAGCGTGGCATGCTTAGCGCGCCATCGTGCCCGCAAAGTGGCGAGTGCAGGGATACCACAAGGGGCTCATTTGCGCTCGCCCAGCTGTCGGTATGCAGAGAGAGAGAGAGAGAGAGAGAGATTACAAATGTTAGTTAAGGTTGGGATGAGCACAGGAGACAGAGATTGATTTATTTGTGAGGGTAGAGGAGAGGTAGTAGAGTAGCAGGATGAGAAGAGCGTTGATACTTCATTATCATTATTTGTGTGATCAAATGAAGGGAAAGTGCCAGAGAGTTCAAGTAGGGAATTGAGTAGGTCACTAGCTGAGGAAGAGCATGATATTATGCTGTTATTTTGCAGAGATGTGTCCATTTTTAAGTAAAGCACAAAAACTATGTATCCAGATCTCAGAAAATACTGGAATGCAAAAGTAAATTTTCAAATGGGAGGACAGACTCTCTTAGCTGAATATAGTAGCTGAATATGATCTTTCATAAATTCCAAAACAAAGTTTAATTTCGTAGAATGAAACATTTATCCCTTCAGTGGTGACTTTTTTGAATTTGGTCACACCTCCCAGGGCAGACTTTTTTTTTTTTTTAACCTGCGCGTTGCCAGGGGTTTCACGTGCTGTGTCATGCTTTTTGCCAGGGGTTTTATGCTCTGTGATCCATGCTCGTTGCCACAGGGAATGCTTGTTGCCTTAGGGATTGCTTGTTGTCATGGGGTAGCTAGGGATGGCCATTGATAATCAATGATTCAAAATCATCGATGGTCTTGGACCGATGTCGAATACTTTTACCATTATCTAGATTGTAAGCTCCACTAGGGCAGGGACTGATGTGAATGGGCAAATATTCTCTGTAAAGCGCTGCGGAATATGTGTGCGCTGTATAAATAACTGGTAATAAATAATAAATAAATAATCGATGGGGGAGAACCAGATGGTTTCCCGCCATTGATGGTTCAGTGCTACCAAATTGTTTGCTTTTTTCTCAAAGTGTCAGGGCACTGAGCTTAGCTCCGCCCCTGACACCCATTAGGCCATGCCCCCTGGTTTACATTTGTAATGTAAAGCAGGGATGACCATCGATGGTTAAAACCTTCGATGGATCCATTTCAGATGGTTTTACCCACCGATGGCCGTCCCTAGGAGTAGCATTTGCTGGCGGGCACTAGCCTGCCAGCACTATAATCCTCCCCCCCTCCTCCCTTGTACTCCGCTCGGCTGGCGGGGGTTTTACAGAACAATGTGATCGCGTCATGAGATCACGATGCGATTGCGTCATCCACTGGGTCGGCCGAGTGGAGTGCAAGGAGGAGGGAGAGGGAGCAGTGGCATGCCCCGGAAAATTTCCAGGGTTTCCAGTCTGCACAGCGCAGCTGGCCCCGGAAATTTTGCGGGCATGCCACTGAAGGGGTTAAATGAGCTTGAAAAGCTGGAGAAGGAGCATTTACAGAGTGTTACCTTGTTAATTGATGACTCCTTTCTCCCTAAGAATGTACTACATTTCTACAGATGCTCTGGTGTGCTGTAATCATTAGTCCCAAGTAGAGATGTGCGTTGGACCATTTTTGCTGTATTTGGATTTGGCTCTGTTTCATTGTGCAGTGTTGGATTTGGATTTGCCGAACTGCTGAGACTTGTCTGGATTTGGATTTGGATTTTTTTCATTATGTAATTTGGGCCTCTTTTTGTTTCTGGGGCCAAATTCAGACCTGGTCGCAAGTAGTCTTTTTTTGCACTGCTGCGACCAGGTAGTCGCCGCTTACATGGGGAGGGGGTAATCGCTGTGCAGGGGGGCGAATGCATGTGCAGAGAGCTGCACAAACAAAAGTTTGTGCAGTCTCTGCACAGCTCAGGACTTAATCCTCCAGTGCGATGATCCGGCCTGGAGCTGACATCAGGAACCCTCCCTTCCAACGGCTGGACATGCCTGTGTTTCTCCGGACACTCCTAGGAAACGGTCAGTTGACACCCACAGACGGCCTCTTCCTGTCAATCTTCTTATGATCGCTGGTGCGATCACTTTTTTCGGCCATCCCGTCTCTGCCCGCCAATCCCCGTCGCTGGGGGGACCTTGCGTCTGCGCATTGCGGTGCATATGCATGTGCAGTTCATACCCGATCGCTGCTGAGCGAAAACACACAGCAGCGATCGGGTCTGAATGGCCCCCTAAGACTATTACTAACATTAACTCACAGTCTTTTACAATCAATTTTGACCACCTCAGCTCACAATATTGTTTTCACCGACATCGGCCAAAGGCAGCAGTAGTGGCGTAAGTTCCTCCCCGCTGCCCGGAATCAAGTTAGAGTTTGGTGCCCCCACCCCTTGAAAAAAGGTAAAATTATATATAATTTTGGGGCTAGGGCAGAGGTGTTAGACCAGGAGGGACAGGGGTGACAGGGCCAGTACTGAGATGAAAGGACCAGGACAGTGCGGACAGGACAGAACAGAGGGAACAGGTGTAGGACAGGGGTGAGAGGGCCATGACAGAACAGATGGGTCAGGAGAGAAGGGTGTCAGGGACAGGACAAAGGTGACAGGGAGCGGACAGGGGTGAGAGGGCCATGACAGAACAGATGGGTCAGGAGAGAAGGGTGTCAGGGACAGGACAAAGGTGACAGGGAGAGGACAGGGGTGAGAGGGCCATGACAGAACAGATGGGTCAGGAGAGAAGGGTGTCAGGGACAGGACAAAGGTGACAGGGCTAATACAGAGATGACAGCGACAGTACAGTGGGGAAGAACAAAAATTACAGGACCAAGATAGAGAACCAAGATAGAGGTGACAGAGACAAGAGAGATGTGACAGGACTAGGACAAAGGTGACAGTGCCAGGACAGAGGGGACAGGGACAGGATAGCGGTAACTTGGGCAGAACCAGGACAGAGGTACCAGGACAGAGGTACCAAAGAGATAGGAGAGAGGGAAGTCGGGGCCAGCACGGGGGTGACAGAGATGGGACAGGGCATGGGTGACAAAATCAGGACAGTGGTGACAGGGACAGGACAGAAGGGAGACAGGATGAACACAGAGGTGGCAGGGATGAGACAGGACAGGGGTGACAGGAGAAAGGGTAGATAGGGCTAGCACAAAGGTGACAGGGATGGGACAGGACAGGGGTGACAGGGACAGGAGAGAGGGGAGACAGGGCTAGTACAAAGATGACAGGGGTGGGACATAACAGGGTGGTCAGGAGAGAGGGGAGGCAGGGCTAGCACAGAGGTGACAAAGATGGGACAGGACAGAGGTGACAGGGACAGGAGAGAGGGGAGGCAGGGTCAGCACAGAGGTGACAGGGACAGGATAGAGGTCACAGGGACAGGAGAGGGGGGAGACAGGGCAAGCACAAAGGTGACAGGGACAGGATAGGGGTGACACGGACAGGAGAGAGGGGAGACAGGGCCAGCACAGAGGTGACAGGGACAGGACAGGACAGGGGTGACACGGACAGGAGAAAGCAGAGACAGGGTTAGGTTTAGTAAATAGACCCTGTGAGTGGTGACTGCAACAAGCATTCTAGGCAGTTACCTGTCAGTCTGTTACAGTACCTAGCAACAGGACACTCA
Source organism: Pseudophryne corroboree (assembly GCF_028390025.1). Classification (NCBI taxonomy): domain Eukaryota; kingdom Metazoa; phylum Chordata; class Amphibia; order Anura; family Myobatrachidae; genus Pseudophryne; species Pseudophryne corroboree. Next base: position 138,237,170 of record NC_086451.1, read on the forward strand.
GCCCCTTACCAGCCCTGCACCCTGCCCCATCCCATACCTCTGCCTCTCCGCTCCCCGCTAACTTGTCGAAGCCATCATTGCTCCCCGCACTGCTATTTCTTGTTTCCAAGTTGCTGGCTCCTGGTTGGTCACAGCAGCAGGTGGGCAGCTGCAGCGCTGCCCAGCTTTCTGTATGTGGTGGTGCGAGGAGGAGCTGGTGTACCCCACCGATGTTAGTGCTGCAGCTAGCGGTGGTGATGGTGGGTAAGCTGGGCTGGGTAATGCGGCGCTGCCTGTAACTAGGCCCTGGGCTGTACACACTGCCAGCCTCTACTGATGCTGTTCTCCACTCGGCAACTCCTCTCTCTATTACAGCAGGAAAGGCACGGAACAGCCAGGCGACAATGGAGGAAGTGCCCCCCTCAGGGCTGGAGCCCGGCAGCAACTGACTCCGTTGTCTTTGGCAGTTCCGCCCACAGAGCAGTAGCACATGACAGTTTATAGCACATCTATGAAACATTGCCACAAAGTACAGTGCATAGAACAGTACAAACAACAGATCTATATACAGTCACTATAAAGCACAACCACTTGTGGACACAGCACAGCTAATACAGCAGAGTATAGCACAGCATACAGCAGCATACTATTATATACAGTCACTATACAGCATAGCCACTTGTGGACACAGCACAGCTAATACAGCAGAGTATAGCACAGCAAATGGCAGCATGCAGTCAGTGTGCCTCTATATACAGTCACTAGAGCACAGCCACTTGTGGACACAGCACAGCTAATACAGCGCAAAACATGGCAGTGTGCTTTAGTATGAAATGGCACCAAGTCACGTCCGCGAAGCCTTATATAGAATACATGTCCCGAAAGAATCCGACGCCAAGAGGATGACATTTGGCCTCGATGTGGGATCTGAGTCTGGTGGCAACGCTTCAACTGAGGCTCAGGTGGACTCGGATCCCTGGTGTTTGGAGAAATCCGGATTCCTTGGAATCCAGACTGCTCGTCTCTAGTCCCAAGTGAAGCTGGGTACACACTGGAGCGATGTCCGGCCGATTTGACTTTCATAATGTCAAATCACCTACATCGCTCAGTGTGTACAGGTGATTGTGCGTTCCTGTGGTCGCTAGTGATGGATGCTAGGTTTGATGTGCTACACATCACACCTAGGGGGTCATTCCGACCTGATCGCAACCTGCCGTTTTTTGCAGCGCAGCAATCAGGTCACTTAATGCGCAGGCGCGTCTTATGGGTACAAAGCGGATCGTTGCTGGGTGATGGATTTAACAAAGAATCCATTCGCACAGCCGATCGCAAGAAGATTGACAGGAAGAAGGATGGGTGTCAATTGACCGTTTTCTGGGAGTGGTTGGAAAAACGCAGGCGTGCCTAAGCGTTTGCAGGGCGGGTGTCTGACGTCAATTCCAGGACCGGACAGGATGAAGTGATCACAGCGGCTGAGTAAGTTCAGATCTACTCAAAAACTGCACAAACTGTTTTTGTACTGCTCGGCTGCACAGGCGTTCGCATACTTGCAAAGCTAAAATACACTCCCCAGTGGGCGGTGACTATGCGTTTGCATGGCTGCAAAAAGTAGCTAGCGAATGATCAACTCGGAATAACCCCCTAGTGATATTGCTAGTGACCTTGTTTAAGCTTATGAAGGATGGAATATGATTGTTCCATCCATCATAAAACTCATTCCAGGGTGTACACAGAATCGCTCATCGCTCCAAATTTATATGCACTCTAATTTCTTTGTCATAAAGGATTTAACCCCATTAAAAAAAGCATATAATAAAGTTTGATACACATTCCCCAGACCCCTCTGGGGAACTAAGAAAGCTAAACTTTAACATAACTGGTTTATCATTATTGGTAATCTCTGTATTCTCATATACATTTACTGTATAGAAAACATTTTATTAGTTTATATGTATGCTACATTATTCACACATTTGTACTTTCTGTTGGTATTAATAAAGACAATTTTAAAAAAGTTCGGAATATTTTTGATGTTTCCATTGTATCCCACTGTCTCCCCCCCCCCCCCCCCCCCCATAATTCCTTGAAAATAAAAATGGGATTGGTCCGCACTTGTATCTATTTTTTTATTTCTATTGTTAGCATATTGGTGTTTATGTTATAGACACTGTTTTTGGTGATGACAATACTGTTATGAAAATATCATCACATTATTAGGTATTATTCTATCCAATTGTGTGATTACTTTCTTGTTTTGTTTTCATCCAGATGTACACAAATACAACACCCAGTGAGGCACTTGTCTCATACTGTATGCAATAAAAACTCCATCAGCTCCAACATTTGTCTTATTAGGCATGGCAGGCACCTAAAGCAGGAAGCAGCCTGTAACAGTTTTTTTTATATCTAATCACACACCTACATTTGGCACACTGTACAAGGGCACAAGTTTCAGAGACAAGCCTTTGTAGACTTTGTAACTTTACTGTAAATACATTATGTTTTCTTTGCTGGGTGAGTTATTTATATAGTTTTCTGTTTTGAGGAATAATTTACTTATAAAAACAGTCAGGATTCCCTGGCAAAGCATGAGGAAGCACAGAAAGCAAACAGGGTGAGAAGTTCTCAGGAACCATGCACAAAGTGGAGGAGGAATAGAGGCAGGAGTCCAGGAGGTACAGCAAGATAGAAGCTGTGTCTCCTGTTCAGGGGCTGGCTGGCAACTTTTAGCCTGGGGACTGGCCCATAACTAATGGCGACATCTTAAATGGAGGTTTTTTTGTTTAAAAAATATTTATTAATAAAAAAAAAAAATGAGGCCTGGTGTAAATTATCCCAAAGATACTTTATTATAAATTTGTCGGTGTTGCCGCGGCTTCAGCAGAGCTGTTTAGTGCAGGGGTGGCCAATCAGTCAGTGGCAAAGAGCCAGAAAAGATCTGTAGTCAAGGTTAAGAGCCATATCATGAGCGCCAAAGGCCACACCCCATTTTTTGCGCACACCTTTTGGTTTCACGTTTGTAGGAGTATGATGTTGTGTCATAACCCCATTTCTCTAACGTCCTAGTGGATGCTGGGGACTCCGTAAGGACCATGGGGAATAGACGGGCTCCGCAGGAGACATGGGCACTTTAAGAAAGAATTTAGATTCTGGTGTGCTCTGGCTCCTCCCTCTATGTCCCTCCTCCAGACCTTAGTTTGAGACTGTGCCCGGACGAGCTGGGTGCTGTTCAGTGAGCTCTCCTGAGCTTGCTGTGAGAAAGTATTTTGTTAGTTTTTTTATTTTCAGGGAGCTCTGCTGGCAACAGACTCCCTGCATCGTGGGAACGGACAGGTTACGCTGGGAATCCTCCCCTAGAGTGGACAAGGCTTTAACACGCTTGTCCAAGAAGGTAGCCCTGCCGTCACAGGATACGGCTACCCTCAAAGATGCTGCGGATAGAAAACAGGAGGGTACCCTGAAGTCCATTTATACACATTCAGGTACCTTACTGAGGTCGGCAATCGCGTCGGCCTGGGTGTGTAGTGCTGTAGCAGCATGGACGGATACCTTATCTGAGGAACTTGATACCTTAGACAAGGATACTATATTAATGACCCTGGGGCATATTAAGGACGCTGTCCTATATATGAGAGATGCTCAAAGAGACATTAGTCTGCTGGGTTTTAGAATCAATGCTATGTCGATTTCTGCCAGAAGGGTCCTGTGGACGCGGCAATGGACAGGTGATGCCGACTCAAAAAGGCATATGGAGGTTTTACCTTACAAGGGTGAGGAGTTGTTTGGGGACGGTCTCTCGGACCTGGTCTCCACAGCTACTGCTGGAAAGTCAAATTTTTTGCCATATATTTCCTCACAGCCTAAGAAAGCACTGTATTATCAAATGCAGTCCTTTAGATCTCAGAAAAACAAGAAAGTCCGAGGTGCATCCTTTCTTGCCAGAGGCAGGGGCAGAGGAAAGAAGCTGCATAACACAGCTAGTTCCCAAGAACAAAAGTCCTCCCCTGCCTCTACAAAATCCACCGCATGACGCTGGGGCTCCACAGGTGGAGCTAGGCCCGGTGGGGGCGCGTCTTCGAAATTTCAGCCACAAGTGGGTTCACTCCCAGTTAGATCCCTGGGCAATAGAGATTGTGTCTCAGGGATACAAGCTGGAATTCGAAGAGATGCCCCCTCACCGATACCTCAAATCGGCCCTGCCAGCTTCCCCCCACGAGAGGGAATTAGTGTTAACTGCAATTCACAAATTGTATCTTCAACAGGTGGTGGTCAAGGTTCCCCTCCTTCAACAAGGAAGGGGTTATTATTCGACCATGTTTGTAGTCCCGAAACCGGACGGTTTGGTCAGACCCATATTGAATTTAAAATCCCTGAACATGTACCTGAAAAGGTTCCGGTTCAAGATGGAATCGCTGAGAGCGGTTATCGTAAGCCTGGAAGGGGGGGATTTTATGGTGTCTCTGGACATAAAGGATGCATACCTTCATGTCCCCATTTATCCGCCTCATCAGGCGTACCTCAGATTTGTGGTACAGGATTTGTCATTACCAATTTCAGACGTTGCCATTTGGTCTCTCCACGGCACCGAGAATATTTACCAAGGTAATGGCGGAAATGATGGTACTCCTGCGGAAGCAAGGGGTCACAATTATCCCATACTTGGACTATCTCCTCATAAAAGTGAGATCAAGAGAGCAGTTGCTGATCAGCGTAGCACTTTCTCTGGAAGTGTTACGGCAACACGGCTGGATCCTAAATATTCCAAAGTCGCAGTTGGTCCCTACAACTTGTCTGCCTTTCCTGGGCATGATTCTAGACACAGACCAGAAAAGGGTTTATCTCCCGATAGAGAAAGCTCAGGAACTCATGACACTGGTCAGGAACCTATTAAAACCAAAACAGGTGTCTGTGCATCACTGCACTCGAGTCCTGGGAAAGATGGTGGCATCATACGAGGCCATTCCCTTCGGCAGGTTCCATGCGAGGACCTTTCAATGGGACTTACTGGACAAGTGGTCCGGATCACATCTTCAGATGCATCGGTTAATCACCCTATCCCCCAGGGCCAGGGTGTCGCTCCTGTGGTGGCTGCAGAGTGCTCACCTTCTCGAGGGCCGCAGGTTCGGCATTCAGGACTGGGTCCTGGTGACCACGGATGCAAGCCTCCGAGGTTGGGGCGCAGTCACACAGGGAAGAAATTTCCAAGGTCTGTGGTCAAGTCAGGAGACTTGCCTTCACATCAACATCCTGGAACTGAGGGCCATATACAACGCCCTACGTCAAGCGGAGACCCTGCTTCGCGACCAACCGGTTCTGATTCAATCAGACAACATCACCGCAGTGGCTCATGTAAACCGACAAGGCGGCACAAGGAGCAGGGTGGCGATGGCGGAAGCCACCAGAATTCTTCGCTGGGTGGAAAATCACGTAAGCGCACTGTCAGCAGTGTTCATCCCGGGAGTGGACAACTGGGAAGCAGACTTCCTCAGCAGACACGACCTCCACCCGGGAGAGTGGGGACTTCATCAGGAAGTCTTCGCACAGATTACAACACGATGGGAACTGCCACAGGTGGACATGATGGCATCCCACCTCAACAAAAAGCTACAGAGGTATTGCGCCAGGTCAAGAGACCCTCAGGCGGTAGCTGTGGACGCCCTGGTGACACCGTGGGTGTTCCAGTCGGTCTATGTGTTTCCTCCTCTTCCTCTCATTCCCAAGGTGCTGAGGATAATAAGAAAAAGAGGAGTGCGAACAATCCTCATTGTTCCAGATTGGCCACGAAGGACTTGGTATCCAGATCTGAAAGAAATGCTCACAGAGGACCCGTGGCCTCTTCCTCTAAGACAGGATCTGTTGCAGCAGGGGCCCTGTCTGTTCCAAGACTTACCGCAGCTGCGTTTGACGGCATGGCGGTTGAACGCCGGATCCTAGCGGAGAAAGGCATTCCGGAGGAGGTCATTCCTACGCTGATAAAGGCTAGGAAGGACGTGACAGCTCAACATTATCACCGTATATGGAGAAAATATGTTTCCTGGTGTGAGGCCAGAAATGCTCCTACGGAGGAATTCCAGCTGGGCCGTTTCCTCCACTTCCTACAGTCCGGAGTGAATTTGGGCCTAAAATTGGGTTCCATTAAGGTCCAGATTTCGGCCCTATCAATTTTCTTTCAAAAAGAGCTGGCTTCTCTACCTGAAGTTCAGACGTTTGTAAAGGGAGTACTGCATATTCAGCCCCCTTTTGTGCCTCCAGTGGCACCTTGGGATCTTAACGTGGTGTTGAGTTTCCTAAAATCCCACTGGTTTGAACCACTCAAAACGGTGGAATTGAAATATCTCACGTGGAAGGTGGTCATGCTGCTAGCCTTGGCTTCGGCTAGGCGTGTGTCAGAGTTGGCGGCTTTGTCACATAAAAGCCCCTATCTGGTTTTCCATGCGGATAGAGCAGAATTGCGGACCCGTCCACAATTCTTGCCAAAAGTGGTTTCATCCTTTTATATAAACCAACCTATTGTGGTGCCTGTGGCTACTACTGACTTGGAGGATTCCGAGTTGCTTGATATGGTCAGGGCTTTGAAGGTTTATGTAGCCAGAACGGCTAGGGTCAGGAAAACAGAGTCTTTGTTTATCCTGTATGCTTCCAACAAGCTTGGTGCTCCTGCTTCAAAGCAAACTATTGCTCGCTGGATCTGTAACACAATTCAGCAGGCTCATTCTGCGGCTGGATTGCCGCTGCCAAAATCAGTTAAGGCCCATTCCACTAGGAAGGTGGGCTCTTCTTGGGCGGCTGCCCGAGGGGTCTCGGCATTACAGCTTTGCCGAGCGGCTACTTGGTCAGGTTCGAACACTTTTGCAAAGTTCTACAAGTTTGATACTCTGGCCGAGGAGGACCTTGTGTTTGCTCAATCGGTGCTGCGGAGTCATCCGCACTCTCCCGCCCGTTTGGGAGCTTTAGTATAATCCCCATGGTCCTTACGGAGTCCTCAGCATCCACTAGGACGTTAGAGAAAATAAGATTTTACTTACCGGTAAATCTGTTTCTCGTAGTCCGTAGTGGATGCTGGGCGCCCGTCCCAAGTGCGGACTTCTTCTGCAATGCTTGTATATAGTTATTGCTTAAATAAGGGTTATGTTATGGTTGAATCAGGGTAGACCTGTTGCTCTCTTATTGTTCATACTGTTGACTGGGTAAGTTTATCACAAGTTATACGGTGTGATTGGTGTGGCTGGTATGAATCTTGCCCTGGATTACCAAAATCCTTTCCTTGTACTGTCAGCTCTTCCGGGCACAGTTTCTCTAACTGAGGTCTGGAGGAGGGACATAGAGGGAGGAGCCAGAGCACACCAGAATCTAAATTCTTTCTTAAAGTGCCCATGTCTCCTGCGGAGCCCATCTATTCCCCATGGTCCTTACGGAGTCCCCAGCATCCACTACGGACTACGAGAAATAGATTTACCGGTAAGTAAAATCTTATTTTTTAGTCATGTTGTACAGTGCCACATACAAATAAAGCCCCTGTACAGTGCCACATACATGTAAAAACACCAAAAAATGGGTGCCTCCACAGTGCCAAAAATATATAGGCCCCCACAGTGCCAGATTCATATATGTCCCCACAGTGACAGATACATATGTGTCCCCACAGTGCCAGATACATATATTCCTCCACAGTGCCAGATTCATATATGTCCCCACAGTGACAGATACATATATGTCCCCACAGTGCCAGATACATATATTCCTCCACAGTGCCAGATACATATATGTCCCCACAGTGCCAGATACATATATTCCTCCACAGTGCCAGATACATATATGTCCCCATAGTGTCAGATATGCCCCCACTGCCAGATACACATCTCCCCAGTGCCAGATATGCCCCCAGTGTAAGATACACATGTCCCCCCAGTGCCAGATATGCCCCCACTGCTAGATATGCCCCCGATTCCAGATACATGTCTCCCCAGTGCCAGATTTGCCCCCAGTGTAAGATACACATGTGCCCACACTGAGTCCCCCCAAGTGCTGCTCACCGCCGCGCTGCTGTTCTGCTCACTCTGCTCACTCTGCTGCTTGTGAGGGGAGGAGAGCGCAGCGCGCCTCTCCTGGCCCTCAGTTTCCACTGTCCGGCGGCGTTGATTCTCTCTAATTAGGCGCCGGTCCATGAGCCAGTCAGAGTTCGCGGACCGGTAGCTAAGACTCCTGATAGGCTGCCATACCGCAAGCTCTGATTGGATCACAGGCCGGCGCCGGGTACTGCAGACTAGGGCAGCGGGAGGCGCCGCAGGAGCTTACGAGCCGTATGCGGAGATAGATAGAGCCGCATGCGGGCCACCACTGGCGTAGTGGAAGGTGGCGGCCGGCCCGTGACCTTTGTCAGTAGCATGGCCCGGGGACACATGACACCCTGCCCCCCGGGCCAGCCCGCCTCTGCTTCTATGTAAACAGAGTGGCTCCGGAGCGATGAAGAAAGAGGAGGAGGAGGAGAAGTATGGCCACACTGCACCCATTTCTTCAATACTTCACACTAGACTCTGGCTCACTTCTTGTGATCCTAGTGCTCAGAGGGCTTAATTCATATCTGATCGCAGAAGCACATTTGTTAGCTAATGGGCAAAACCATGTGCACTGCAGGGGGGGGGGGGGGGGCAGATATAACATGTGCAGAGAGATTTAGATTTGGGTGTTGTGTGTTCAAACTGAAATCTAAATTGCAGTGTAAAAATAAAGCAGCCAGCATTTACTCTGCACAGAAACAAAATACCCCACCCAAATCTAACTCTCTCTGCACATGTTATATCTGCCTCCCCTGCAGTGCACATGGGGGGGTCATTCCGAGTTGTTCGCTCGTTATTTTTTTCTCGCAACGGAGCGATTAGTCGCTAATGCGCATGCGCAATGTCCGCAGTGCGACTGCGCCAAGTAAATTTGCTATGCAGTTAGGTATTTTACTCACGCCATTATGAGGTTTTTTCTTCGTTCTGGTGATCGTAATGTGATTGACAGGAAGTGGGTGTTTCTGGGCGGAAACTGGCCGTTTTATGGGTGTGTGCGAAAAAACGCTACCGTTTCTTGGAAAAATGCGGGAGTGGCTGGAGAAACGGAGGAGTGTCTGGGCGAACGCTGGGTGTGTTTGTGACGTCAAACCAGGAACGACAAACACTGAACTGATCGCACTGGCAGAGTAAGTCTGGAGCTACTCAGAAACTGCTAAGAAGTGTCTATTCGCAATTCTGCTAATCTTTCGTTCGCAATTTTGATAAGCTAAGATTCACTCCCAGTAGGCGGCGGCTTAGCGTGTGCAAAGCTGCTAAAAGCAGCTTGCGAGCGAACAACTCGGAATGACCCCCATGGTTTTGCCAATTAGCTAACAAATTTGCTGCTGCTATCAGATCTGAATTAGGCCCATAGTCTACTGTGCTGCTGGCTAGAGAGGAGGGGGCCCAGACGGACACTGCACATGGGCACCCTGCTCTCTCCATACACCCCTGGAAAGGGGGACACAGGCAGGAGATGTAGTGAGCAAGGCCGGCTCCCGAGCTACTAGCACCTTGAGTCAAAAATGTTGAAGCGCCCCCTACCCCTCTAATGCACGCACCGAAAGCGCGCTCCTGAAAAAGTGGGCGTGGCTTCTCAACTTTATATTGTCAAACTCTAAATATATATTATATTCACACCCCCTCTACACGCACAATTAGCAGCCTTACACATAATGCCCACAGTAGTGTTCCTTACATATAATGTCCCCAGTATAGTGTCAGAACACAAAACGTTCCAGTAGTGTGCCAGATACACATACGCGCCCAATAGTGCAGTGCCAGATGCACATATGCCCCCAGTAGTGCCAGATACACATACGCCCCCAATAGTGCAGAGCCAGGAGCACATATGCCCCCAGCACTGCAATGCCAGATATATATTATATGCCCCCCAGCAGTGCCATGCCAGATACACATTATATGCCCCCAGCAGTGCCATGCCAGATACACATTATATGTCCCCAGCAGTGCCATGCCAGATACAAATTATATGCCCCCAGTAGTGCCAGATACACTAATGCCCCCACAGTGCCATACCATATACATTTAATATGCCCCCAGCAGTGCTGCCAGATACACTAATGCCCCCACAGTGCTGCCAGATACACAAATGCCCCCTCAGTGCTGCCAGATACACATTATATGTCCCACAGTGCTGTCAGCTACACAAATGCCCCAACAGTGCTGCCAGATACACAAATGCCCCCACAGTGCTGCCAGATATACAAATGCCCGCACAGTACTGCCAGAAACACATATACTCCCACAGTGCTGCCAGATACACAAATGCCCCCACAGTGCTGCCAGATACACAAATGCCCCCACAGTGCTGTCAGATACACATTATATGCCCCCACAGTGCTGCCAGATACACAAATGGCCCCACAGTGCTGCCAGATACACAAATGCCGCCACAGTGCTGCCAGATACACATTATATGTCCACACAGTGCAGCCAAATACACATTATATGTCCCCACAGTGCTGCTAGATACACATTTTATGTCCCCACAGTGCTGCTAGATACACAAATGTCCCCAGTGCTGCCATATACACAAATGCCCCCACAGTGCTGCGCTGTCAGATACACAAATGCCCCCACAGTGCTGCCAGATACACATTATATGCCCCCAACAGTGCTACTAGATTCACATTATATGCCCCCACAGTGCTGCCAGATACACATTATATGCCCCCAGTGCTGCCAGATACACAAATGCCCCAAGTACTGCCAGATACACAAATCCCACCACAGTACTGCCAGATACACAAATGCTCCCACAGTGCTGCCAGATACACAAATGCCCCCACAGTGCTGCCACATACACAAATGCCCCCACAGTGCTGCAAGATACACATTATATGCCGCCACAGTGCTGCCAGATACACAAATGGCCCCACAGTGCTGCCAGATACACAAATGCCTCCACAGTGCTTCAAGATACACATTATATGCCCCCACAGTGCTACCAGATACACAAATGGCCCCACAATGCTGCCAGATACACAAATGCCTCCACAGTGCTGCTAGATACACATTATATGCCCCCACAGTGCTGCCAGATACACATTATATGTCCCCCACAGTACTGCCAGATACACATTATATGTCCCCACAGTGCTGCTAGATACACATATGCCCCCAGTGCTGCCATATACACAAATGCCCCCAGTGCTGCACTGTCAGATACACAAATGCCCCCACAGTGCTGCCAGATACACATTATATGTCCCCACAGTGCTGCCAGATACACTTTATATGCCCCACAGTGCTGACAGATACATATTATATGCCCACAGTGCTGCCAGATACACAAATGCCCCCCACAGTGCTGCAAGATACACATTTTATGCCCCCAGCAGTGCTGTCAGATACACATTTTATACACAAAATGCCAGATACACAAATGCCCCAAGTGCTACCAGATACACTAATGCCCCCAGTGCTACCAGATGCACAAATGCTGCAAGATACACAAATGCCCCCACAGTGCTGCCAGATACACAAAAGCCCCCACAGTGCTGCCAGATACACAAAAGCCCCCACAGTGCTGCCAGATACACAAATGCCCTCACAGTGCTGTGCTGCCAGATACACAAATGCCTCCAGTGCCAGAAAACCGGATCCCAGTGCAGCGGGGATGGGCGGTGCGCAGTGTGCTGAGGTCTGGGAGCTTCACTCCCAGCACCTCAGCTACATGCAAGCAGAGAGCTACGGCAGCAGGAACAAGTGTCCCGAGCTGCTGGACACCTGTCCCGCCCTCAACCCCCGGCTCCCTCACCGGGGGTGTCTGGTCCGTGGTGCGGCTTTCCCCCTGTCCCCGGCCGCCAGTCGTCTCAAATATGGCACCGATCCATGATCCAATCAAAGCTCGCGGCCCATAGGACCTGCCGCTGCCGGTCCGCAAACTCTGATTGGCTGACGTCCGGCACCATATTAGAAATGGCAGCTGCCTTTACATAGCCAGCGCCCTGCGCGGCCGCTCCAGTTGAACGTGTCTGGATCCGGCCCTGGTAGTGAGAAGGAAGAAACAGATATTAGATTTAGTGAGAGGGAGGAGAGACAAAGGAAGGGGGGACCCACAGGGATGCCACAACATTTTTCGGTTGGGGGAGGCAAGATATAATTTCATTTTGGTGCCTCAAAATTGCTGAATGTTGCCCCCTCGTGGGCAGCTGGACAAAACCACCACACAACCTACCTGACAGATTTGATATATATATATATATATATATATATATATAGATAGATAGATAGATAGATAGATAGATAGATAGATAGATAGATCAAAGAGTAAAGCAGGCGGCACTCAGCAGTCTGGAATCCGTTATTTATTTATTAGCAACAAGCCAACATGTTTCGGAGCTTCCTCCGTCCTCAGGGCAGTATTACCAACTGTGCACAAACATACATACATATATCCCCAACCAAATCAAATCACAGTAAGCCCTAATCTCACTCACCTGCTCCACGGCGCGCCAACGATAACACTCTCCCGGTCCGCTGCAGCGTCGCACGGGTGACGTCACCTCAGCGCGCCGCGTCGCAGGGAGCTTCCATAGTAACCAGGACGCTAATAACCAGCGTCCATAGAGCCGCCTGTGTAAAAAAGACAAAGACAGGTGAACATGGTATAGTGAAACCTTACTACAGTATTAACAGTGAAACATTTAAAACACTTAAAAGAGTGACGAGCAATATCACTACTGGCACTCAAATCCCATCATATTCAATTACATAAATATACATGTTTACAATGCCGATAAGGCTGATATATATCACTAAATGAAAAAAAAAAAAAAAAAAGGATGAAAGAGAAACACAGTCAGATAATCTACAAAAAACATTGTAGGCCCAAATTCTCATTCAGGCCCTTAGGAGAAATCGTGCCTAGGGAAAAAATCCACCTGGATTCTTTCTGCAATAGGATCCTATTTCTGTCACCCCCCCTGTGGGATTTAGGTACATGATCTATTAGAATGGCCCTAATAGATGCAACATTATGTTTAGCCTCAAGACAATGTCGGGCAAAAGGCTGTTCACTGAGGCCCTTCTCGTTTTTCTCTAGGCACGATTTCGCCTAAGGGCCTGAATGAGAATTTGGGCCTACAATGTTTTTTGTAGATTATCTGACTGTTTCTCTTTCTTCCTTTTTTTTTTTTTTTTTCTTTCATTTAGTGATATATATGAGCCTTATCGGCATTGTAAACATGTATATTTATGTAATTGAATATGATGGGATTTGAGTGCCAGTAGTGATATTGCTCGTCACTCTTTTAAGTGTTTTAAATGTTTCACTGTTAATACTGTAGTAAGGTTTCACTATACCATGTTCACCTGTCTTTGTCTTTTTTACACAGGCGGCTCTATGGACGCTGGTTATTAGCGTCCTGTTTACTATGGAAGCTCCCTGCGACGCGGCGCGCTGAGGTGACGTCACCCGTGCGACGCTGCAGCGGACCGGGAGAGTGTTATCGTTGGCGCGCCGTGGAGCAGGTGAGTGAGATTAGGGCTTACTGTGATTTGATTTGGTTGGGGATATATGTATGTATGTTTGTGCACAGTTGGTAATACTGCCCTGAGGACGGAGGAAGCTCCGAAACATGTTGGCTTGTTGCTAATAAATAAATAACGGATTCCAGACTGCTGAGTGCCGCCTGCTTTACTCTTTGATCTACACATTGGGATACAAGTCCCACAAGGAGGGCACCGCAGCACAGCACTATCATTGGCTCTGAGTGCCGGACATCACTTTGTTCTTTATATATATATATATATATATATAAAGAGAGAGAGAGAGAGATCTTTCTATCTATCTATATTGGAGGGGGTTGCTGCAATGGGGAGAAGAAAGGATGAAGAGGGAGCTGAGGTGGAAAAGTGGAAGGTGAGAAGGATGCAGGGATGGTCCCAAAGGAGGTGCTAACCCACAGTAACTAGCTGCACACTCCAGGATTTGGATCTGGGTCCAGGGCGGAGGAGAGCCCTGGAGGCAGCTAGAAAAGGGCTGTGGAGAGGTAGTAGGTGGAGCCAGGGACGGATCTAGACTTTTCTGTAGGGGGGGCGGTTTACTGTTTAATCTTGACTCCTCCCTCTACAGTCCCAACTCCTCCCATCTGCAATCCTAACGCCTCCTCTCTCAATTCTGACTGAACTTTTTGAGTGAGACTGAGACAGAGCTTTGTGATTGTTCTATGTACATGTGACTGTGCTATGGGGTAATTGTATTTATTAGCCCTAGTACCCACACACCAGCAGGTGAGGGGCAAATGCTCTGTAACCGTTGCTCTCCTGGCTCCTCTGTGCTGCTGTGGTATAAGGTGCAGCACATCGTTCTGCCTCAGGCTCTCCCCGGAGAGCTCTCTTCTGCTCAAAAGTGGGCGTGGCTATGACTGTGTTAGGGGGGGGCGGTCGCCCCCTTCGCCCCCCCCCTAGATCCGGCCCTGGGTGGAGCAGCGGAAAGGGGATTGTCTCCATCCTGACACTGCCCTGCCGCTGCCCAGTACATTGACTGTTGCTCTCAAATATTTTGAGGAGGAGCCACCCCTTGCCTCCACCCCACCCCTGTTCTGACACCTATGGGGAAACAGCCAATAGACATAGTGAAAGAGGGGACGGACACAGGCAACAGATGGGCGGATGCAGCAATGTGGGCAAACCTCTGATAGTTCCATTTTCAGAGATTTGCCTGCATTTCATATACGCACCAACCATATGAAACTTTGGCATTGCCTAATAAAAGCTTATAGGTTTCTCCCTGAAATGTTACCCGAGATCCCTCCCAGTGTCCCCTGTGGGCTCGTGCATGTGCTGTGACAATGGCCATGCATGCACAGAAGGACATCTGTCATGAACCTAGAAGTCCTCTAATCTTAAAGGAGAATTGTTCTTTGTGATTATAGCTGCATTTGTACAAGCACACAGCGTTACAACTATGCCTGCGATGAGTGTCTGGATGTATTGTATGCAAAGGTCAGTGACGTGCGGTGAAGTCAATGGCTGGGGAGGCACTGGCTTCTCAAGTACATCCCCAGTCGCACAAGAACACAAACCTCAGCTCACTTTTTAGGGAAAACAAATACATTAGAGTGCACGGGGGGGTGGTCTGGTACTGCAGCAATTGTGTATATACAGTACTGTGATTACAGGACAGATTGCAAAGTACCCAGAGAGCAGCCAGGCCTGGGTCCAAAACTACTGGAATTCTGAGCGAGATCTGTTGAAGCACCCCCTCTCCCCCCAATGTGCGCAATGAAGGCGCGCACACTCCTAGGAAAGTGGGACTAGCCTCGTAATTATATATGATCAAATTTTAAATATATATACCGTATTATCATCACCTCCTACAGTCTTACACATAGTACTTTAGCCGACCCCTGGGGAGGTTAGGGTTAGGCATCAACGGGAAGGATTAGGCTGCGGAGAGGGAGGGTTAGGTTTAGGTACCGCCGCAGGAATGTTAGGGTTAGGCTGCGGGGAGGGAGGGTTAGGTACCGTCACAGGGAGGTTAGGCTGCAGGAAGGGAGGGTTAGGTACCGTCACAGGGAGGTTAGTGTGCGGGGAGGGAGGGTTAGGTACCGTCACAGGGAGGTTAGTGTGCTGGGAGGGAGGGTTAGGTACCGTCACAGGGAGGTTAGTGTGCGGGGAGGGAGGGTTAGGTACCGTCACAGGGTGGTTAGTTTGCGGGGAGGGAGGGTTAGGTACCGTCACAGGGAGGTTAGTGTGCGGGGAGGGAGGGTTAGGTACCGTCACAGGGAGGTTAGGCTGCAGGGAGGGAGGGTTAGGTATCGTCACAGGGAGGTTAGTGTGCGGGGAGGGAGGGTTAGGTACCGCCGCAGGGAGGTTAGGGTTAGGCTGCTGGTTGGGAGGGTTAGGTTTAGGTAATGCCACAGGGAGGTTAGGAACTATAGGGGGAGGTTAGGGTTAGGCTGGGGCAAGGGAAGGTTAGGGGAGAACACCCTCAACTCACCCCTCTCGGCATTGTAAACTTCAGGATCCCAGCGTCTGTCTTCTGATCGCTGGGATCCCAAGCGCTGGCATCTCATACTGAATCCCTCACTACAAGTGGACCAAACAAAAAAAGCTAAATGGTATACTGTACAATCTCCTCTAATCTCCCACCACCAATTTGGGGCCCCCAGCCCTCCCTACCTGCTGCGTCTCCATGGTCCCTGCAGAGCCCAGAGCTCACGGGCTCTTGGATGCCAGTGCTGTGCTCAGGGCATAGGTGTAGTAGCTGCGTTCCATCAGTGCTGTAACTAGGCATTTTAGCGCTGTGTGCAAGAAACAGCATTGGCGCCCCCCCTCCCATGCAAGATAGGGGCAGTGCCCCCTTGTTACACATTACGGCAGACAGCGTCCCCCTTGTTACACATTACAGCAGAGAGCGTCCCCGTTGTTACACATTACGGCAGACAGCGTCCCCCTTGTTACACATTACGGCAGAGAGCGTCCCCGTTGTTACACATTACGGCAGACAGCGTCCCCCTTGTTACACATTACGGCAGACAGCGTCCTCTTATTACACATTATGGCAGACAGCGTCCCCCTTGTTACACATTACGGCAGACACCGTCCTCTTATTACACAATATGGCAGAGTCCCCTTTTTACACATTATGGCAGACAGAGTCCCCCTTGTTACACATTATGGCAGACAGAGTCCCCCTTGTTACACATTACGGCAGACAGCGTCCCCGTTGTTACACATTACAGCAGACAGCGTCCCCGTTGTTACACATTACGGCAGACAGCGTTCTCTTATTACACATTACGGCAGACAGCGTCCCCCTTGTTACACATTACGGCAGACAGCGTCCTCTTATTACACATTATGGCAGAGTCCCCTTTTTACACATTATGGCAGACAGAGTCCCCCTTGTTACACATTACGGCAGACAGCGTCCCCCTTGTTACACATTACAGCAGACAGCGTCCCCCTTGTTACACATTACGGCAGACAGCGTCCCCGTTGTTACACATTACGGCAGACAGCGTCCCCGTTGTTACACATTACGGCAGACAGCGTCCCCTTTGTTACACATTACGGCAGACAGCGTCCCCGTTGTTACATATTACGGCAGACAGCATCCCCCTTGTTACACATTACGGCAGACAGCGTCCCCCTTGTTACACATTACGGCAGACAGCGTCCTCTTATTACACATTATGGCAGAGTCCCCTTTTTACACATTATGGCAGACAGCATCCCCCTTGTTACACATTACGGCAGACAGTGTCCCCCTTGTTACACATTACGGCAGACAGCGTCCCGTTGTTACACATTACGGCAGACAGCGTCCCCGTTGTTACACATTACGGCAGACAGCGTCCTCTTATTACACATTACGGCAGACAGCGTCCCCCTTGTTACACATTACGGCAGACAGCGTCCCCCTTGTTACACATTACGGCAGACAGCGTCCCCCTTGTTACACATTACGGCAGACAGCGTCCTCTTATTACACATTATGGCAGAGTCCCCTTTTTACACATTATGGCAGACAGCATCCCCGTTGTTACACATTATGGCAGACAGCGTTCTCTTATTACACATTATGGCAGACAGAGTCCCCTTTTTACACCCCCCATCCCCTTTCCGGCATCACTGACACCCAGATAAGGCTGCAAATATGAAGTCTGGGGATTCGGGTAGGGACAAATGGAAGTACCTGATCTGTGACGGTGGGCCCTCTCCAGAGATCACATGGAAGAGCAGTCTGGGCTGGAGCAGGCAGCGCTGGGACCCGTGCAGAAACCACCGCCAGGAGATTGCAGCAGGAATTGGGGTTTCTGCCTGTGAGAGAGGAGAGCGCCGGCCGCCGCACAATTTCCTCCCTAGGTCTGGTCTTACCACCGCCGCCGCTGCCGCCGTGCAGATTAGCTGCTGCTGCACGGCGACACTTGGCTCTGCCCCCCTCCCCGGTTCTTCTACCTTTAAATCCCCGGGTGCTGGCAGGTGATGGCGGGTGCTGGCGGGAGAGGAAGAGAGGGGAGCTCTGAGTCCCTTCCTTGTTTTGCCACTGCGTATTGATGATTGGCCAAGCGGATCCAGCACTGGATCCGCTGTCCAATCAAATGTGCCTCGCTAGCAGGGGCGTGCTTTCCCTGCCAGCGAGGCACTTACATAAGTGCCGCTTTCATTGTATTTTGTAATGGGCTTTTTCAGCCCAGCGCTTGGCCCCGCCCCGGCATTATCCCCCTTCCCACTGTCTACACACTGTCTCGGGAGGCACTTGATATCAGTGCCTCCCAATCTAGTTTAATACACTAAAATTATTAGAATAATATAAACAGGATACATATGACACAGAATATGTGTCATATGTATCTTTTTGTATTATTTTAATCATTAATGAATGACAGGGGAGGCACTGCCTCCCCTGCCTCCCCTGACTGCACGTCCCTGGCAAAGGTTGATGTTTAATGCCAGGGGCACTGACAGGTCTGCCGGGCCCTTGTACAAGGAGGAGGCATGGCCAATGGGGGAGGAGTGGGCAGACACCCTCCTTTAAAAAAAGAAAAATGATGCACAAGGGGGGTGCCGGTGTACAGGGTGGCGGGGTGCGGTGTGATTGTCCGCTCCCCCACGCAAGGAGAGAAAGGATTGACTGCCGCTACAGCTGCCTCTTTCCCCAGCTCAGCACACAGCACTGAGCCGTGTTTGCTGGGGAGAGAGGCTGCTGCAGCGGCAGTCAGTTCTCTCTCTCCCTGTTGGCTCTCTGCAACGGGAAAGGGAGGGTGGGGGCAGCAGGACCCTCCAACAGGTAGAAGATGCAGGCAGGATATTTACCAACAACAGACAAGCATTCATTTTGTCCTCACTGTTCCTTCCATGTGTCAGAGTGCAGCATATGCTGATCTCCACCAATCTCCACTAAACCATTAGTCCTCATGTATGGATCTCAGCAAATGCTCCTCTGACCCCTGTGCAGTGTCACATTTTATGCACTCCTCTCCAGAGACCTACTCTCTCTGCAAACCACTCTGATATGGACACGGCAAAGACACTCTGAGATGGACACTGCACAGCCACTCTGAGATGGATACTGCACAGCCACTCTGAGATGGACACCGCACAGCCACTCTGAGATGGACACTGCACAGCCACTCTGAGATGGACACTGCACAGCCACTCTGAGATGGATACTGCACAGCCACTCTGAGATGGACACCGCACAGCCATTCTGAGATGGACACCGCACAGCCACTCTGAGATGGACACTGCACAGCCACTCTGAGATGGACACCGCACAGCCACTCTGAGATGGACACTGCACAGCCACTCTGAGATGGACACTGCACAGCCACTCTGAGATGGACACTGCACAGCCACTCTGAGGTGGACACTGTACAACGGGTTCACTACGATCTGCCGGGGGCCGGCCTGCCGGCGACCAGCATACCGGCGCCGGGAGGCCGGCCGCCGGCTTACCGACAGTGTGGCGAGCGCAAATGAGCCCCTTGCGGGCTCGCTACGGGCACGGTGGCGCGCTACGCGCACCACACTATTTTATTCTCCCTCCAGGGGGGTCGTGGACCCCCACGAGGGAGAATAAGTGTCGGTATGCCGGCTGTCGGGCTCCCGGCGCACATATGCTGGTCGCCAGGAGCCCGACCGCCGGCATACTGAATACCACCCCTGTACAGCCACTCTGAGATGGGCACTGCACAGCCACTCTGAGGTGGACACTGCACAGCCACTCTGAGGTGGACACCGCACAGCCACTCTGAGAAGGACACTGCACAGCTACTCTGAGATGGACACTGCACAGCCACTCTGAGAATTACACTGCACAGCCACTCTGAGACGAACACCGCACAGCCGCTCTGAGATGGATACTGCAAACCACTCTGATGTGGACACGGCAAAGTCACTCTGAGATGGACACTGCACAGTCACTCTGAGATGGACACCGCACAGCCACTCTGAGATGGACACTGCACAGCCACTCTAAGATGGACACCGCACAGCCACTCTGAGGTGGACACCGTACAGCCACTCTGAGGTGGACACCGTACAGCCACTCTGAGATGGACACTGCACAGCCACTCTGAGATGGACACAGCACAGCCACTCTGAGATGGACACCGCACAGCCACTCTGAGATGGACACTGCACAGCCACTCTGAGATGGACACTGCACAGCCACTCTGAGATGGACACCGCACAGCCACTCTGAGATGGACACTGCACAGCCACTCTGAGATGGACACCGTACAGCCACTCTTAGTTTTACACTGCACAGCCACTCTGAGATGGACACTGCACAGCCACTCTGAGGTGGACACCGTACAGCCACTCTGAGGTGGACACCGTACAGCCACTCTGAGATGGACACTGCACAGCCACTCTGAGATGGACAATGCACAGCCACTCCGAGATGGACACTGCACAGCCACTCTGAGGAGGACACTGCACAGCCACTCTGAGATGGACACCGCACAGCCACTCCGAGATGGACACTGCACAGCCACTCTGAGATGGACACTGCACAGCCACTCTGAGATGGACAGCCACTCCGAGATGGACACTGCACAGCCACTCTGAGATGGACACTGCACAGCCACTCTGAGATGGACAGCCACTCCGAGATGGACACTGCACAGCCACTCCGAGATGGACACTGCACAGCCACTCCGAGATGGACACTGCACAGCCACTCTGAGATGGACAATGCACAGCCACTCCGAGATGGACACTGCACAGCCACTCTGAGATGGACACTGCACAGCCACTCTGAGATGGACACTGCACAGCCACTCTGAGATGGACACTGCACAGCCACTCCGAGATGGACACTGCACAGCCACTCCGAGATGGACACTGCACAGCCACTCTGAGATGGACAATGCACAGCCACTCTGAGATGGACACTGCACAGCCACTCTGAGATGGACACCGCACAGCCACCACACAGCCACTCTGATAAATCTCCGCCTAAAGATGGATACACACCATGTGATGATGTGACACAGCGACGTGATAATGCAATGTAACAATACATCGCATACGCTGTACACACTAAACAATCCTCTGTATGATGGCGCAATGTATGCTGCATGTTACTACACCTGCGTTTACCAAGGAATTGTCCCATTAGACTGCACATACAATGGGATAATTCAGTGAACAATGGGTGGGGGTATACACTATACAGGACGTAGTTATGTGACTGGTGGTCAGGAGAATGCCGGTCACAATACCTACAACACTATGCCTACGGGACGTAATCCAAATCCAAATCCCGACAGTCTGCATGCCAACTAACAGGGACTATTGTCCACGACACCCATATAGTGGGAACTGTTCCACCAAGCCCGCAAGTGGCTTAGTTGTGCTCGCCAACCCAGCCCCACCCCGGCATTTTAATCCCCGGGAACCTGGCGTCGGTATGGTGACCGATGGGATCCCAAGCGCTGGTCAAACATATCCAAACTCTCTATACAAGGTGTATGATATTTTGTTCTAATCCTCGTCAAAATCAATTGTCAGACAATATATGTTATAGTGTGTACCCTGCTTTAGTGACAACACTGCCCCTAATCTTTATTCCCTTCCCCTCATGCACAAACCTGTAAACCGAAGACTTGGTGAGAGTTTTCTGTAAGAAATAATAATTAAAAAAACAAAACTTTATCTACTATGTTTGCCACATACAGGTGGCAGATGGTCCCCTGGGTCCCACTGGGTCTTAGGTGGTTACCTGTGCCACCTTGTCGGTAATCTGGCTCTGATTACAGGTTACAGACACGTAAGACAATAGTGTCCATAGTGTTTGAGGAATGTTTAAACATTGTGGATCTGTACTTTGTCATACATGTGATAACGCGTGGTTTCCATATTGTTTTATACATTGTCAGTTTGTTGGTTGTGAGTAGTGAAGGTGCCAGTGTTGAGATAAGAGACAGAGGGGCAGATTTATTAAGCCTGGTGAAGTGATAAATTGCACGGTGATAAAGTACCAGCCAATCACCTCCTAACTACTATGTCAGAGGCTGGGTTTGAAAAATGACAGTTAGGAGCTGACTGGCTGGTGCTTTATCACCTTCCACTTTATCACTTCACCAGCAGAGGCGTCACTAGGATTGGTGTCACCCGGAGTGGTAACTCTTGGTGTCACCCCTCCATGAACCTCCTCCCATATCACACCACACGGAATCCTTAGTAATGTTTTTGTACTAGTTTTACTTGTAAATCATAATTCCTGTATATCACTGACTGCAATGGCAATAGTAGTGATATAGGACCCTATTCAGGCTGGTTTGCATATTCTGCTAAAAAGCAGAATCTGGAATCGCTTCTGTAGCATGCTGGGGGCCGTCCAGCATGCTAATTGGCATCCAGCGATGCGAACGCAAAATAATTGAGATCCCATTGCTGAAGCAGAAACTAAGGACGACCCCCTGCAGATGTAGCTAGGCTGCGTATGCAGGCGATGCACCGCCAATTTTTGAGTAGCAGTGGGCGAGTGTGATGTGTGATGTCCCCCTTTCGCAACCACACCCACTACGCCGGCCCCCAATGCCTGTCACCAGTGCCGTAACTAGACATTTTAGCGCTGTGTGCAAGATAGGGCATCGGTGCCCCCCCTTATGTAAAATTGGGGAAGTGCGTGCCTTAGACGCGTGCAAAAAATATAGGGACGTGGCTTCATGGGGAAGAGGTGTGGCCACAAAATAATACCAATTCATATTACGGTGCACAGTAGTCTCCATTATTCAAATTACGCTGCACAGTAGCGCCACTACACCAGGTAGAGCCCCTTTTACATATTACGGCGGACAGATTCCCCTTTTTACACATTACGGCAGGCAGCGTCCCCTTTTTACAAATTAAGGCAGACAGCATCCCCTTTTTACACATTACGGCAGACAGAGTCCCCCTTTTACACATTACGGCAGAAAGCGTCCCCTTTTTACACATTACGGCAGACAGCATCTCCTTTTTACACATTACGACAGACAGGGTCCCCTTTTTACACATTACGGCAGACAGCGAGACAGCATCCCCTTTTTACACATTATGGCAGAGAGCATCCCCTTTTTACACATCACAAAAGACAGCGTCCCCCTTTTTATACATTACGGCAGACACCATCCCTTTTTACACATTACGGCAGTCAGAGTCCCCCTTTTTACACATTATGGCAGACAGCGTCCCCTTTTTACACATTACGGCACACAGAGTCCTCCTTTTACACATTATGGCAGACAGCATCCCCTTTTTACACATTACGGCAGAGTCCCCCTTTTACACATTAAATAGAGGAGGAGGAGGGAGAGAGCCGCAGCAGCGCACTGTAATTGCCGGCGGTGCAGCTGCAGCTGTCCCTCTTCTTCCGCATTGGCTGGGCGCCGCTGTGAATGCTGGGATGAGGGAAGCGCATACCAGTATTCATAGCAACGGTGGCCAGCCTATGTGGAAGGAGAGGGACAGCTGCAGCAGTGCCACCGGCAATTACAGTGCGCTGCTGCATCTCCCTCCCTCCTCCCCCTCCCTCCTCTTCCTTCTCCCTTGCCCCCGCTGCTGCTACTCTCCTCCTCCAGCATAGGCGGCTTGTAATGAGTCACTTTACTCAATTGCGATTATTTCTTTGCTCAATTGCAATTATTTCTCATATGAAATTCGACTAGAATTAGGTCCATAAACATCTAATGGGCCCTACACATTAGGCTATATAACTGCACGATATGAACATTCTCGTTCATTAATGAATGAAAACTAGTTCATATCGTTCAGTATGTAGGCACCAACGATGAACGATGCGCGGCCCCGGGCTCGTTCATCGTCGGTGCCGGGTCACTTATGCATGCAGGCCAATATGGACAATCTCGTCCATATTAGCATGCACTGCTATGGAGCTGGGTGACATTATACCACACAGAATGAGCCGAAATTCACATTATAGCACACAGAATGAGACGAAATTCACATTTTAGCACACAGAATGAGCCGAAATTCACAATAAAGCACATAATATGAGACGAAATTCACATTATAGCACTCGGTATGAGCAGAAATTCACATTACGCCACACAGCTGAAGACAAAATTCACAATATGCCACACAGTAGGATCCACAGTTCAGGGACAGGGAGAGTGACAGCAGAGACAGTGACAGAGAGAGGGAAAGGGACATAGGGAAGCAGGGTAAGAGTACCTGATCAGCGGAGAGGGGTGAAAGCGGCGGCGGTGCGGAGTTGAAGGCCCTGGGCAGCGGAGGACATGGGTGGCGGCGGTGTGCAGAACGTGGCTGGTGGCGGTGAGAAGAATAGAAAGCCGCAAGAGCCTCCTCCCACTTTTCCCTCCTAGAGTCCCAGCAGTGCAAGCGGCGAAGTGGCGGGGTTGAGTTCTTATAGACCCGACCGTGGCAGAGTCTTTCTTTTCCAGCGGGGGAGATGCAAAGCAATCATAACTGTGCCGCGGCGGAGTCTTCTTGTTGCAGGCGGGGGTGTATGATTTTGAGTCGGCGGGGGTGCAATTGTAACTGTAGTGCTTGGTGCCGGATGGCAAATAGAGCACTGCAGTTAGGATCGCACCCCTGCTGACTCAAAATCATACACCCCCGCCAGCACCAAGAAGACTCCGCCAGGACAAAGTTATGATCGCATCCCGTCACCCGTCCCCCAGCAGGTGCGAGTGCGGCTCTTGTTTGGTGTCCCCCATTGAAGGGTGACACCCGGTGCGGGTCCCCACCCCCCACACCCGCCTCATGACGCCACTGTTCACCAGGCTTAATAAATCTGCCCCAGAGGGTCCAGTGGAAAACACAGGATATCTAGAAAGGGGTTTTCAAATGAAGAGGACATACAGCAATTACAGTAGCACTAGACAAGCTATTGTATATGTGACGAACCCAGCTTGCTCTCAGATATACGTCAATCTGTAATTGCTGTGTGCTTATTGATTACTTCAGCACTCACAGTTCATAATACAATGTCTATGCCACCAGCAAGGACATTTTGGGGATTTATCACCAGTTAGTCTTTCGCTTCTACCTACAGTATACAGAATTATTAATTTTCAAATGATTCATTATTATAGTAGTATGGACTTTGGGCACTTAGAGGCCTTTGGATTCTTCAAGAACAAAACAAGAAGTACAGGGGCATTTTAAGAGAGGATGAAACCCGCGTGCAGCCTCCATCGCAGTCCCCCTCCTCTCTGGCAGCAAGTAGAGTCTACTGCAACTGTGTAAGTCTCCGGGAACATGGCACTCGCACCTTGTTCCCGAGGACATCTCCAGTGTGCATGCGCAAAGCACTTGGTAACGGCCGAGGTACTCCAGAGTGGTAAGTATAATATGTGGGTGCAGTGTGGGCCTCCCTGGTACCAGGGGCCTGTGTGCACTGCACACACTGCACCCATTGTAGAAACGCCTATGGAGAAGTATGGTACATTAACTGTTTAATGTGAAAACTATTTCCCAGGCTTAGTTAAAATAGTAGAAAGATTGACATACAATAGTAGAAAGATTGACATACAATAGTAGAAAGATTGACATACAATAGTAGAAAGATTGACATACAATAGTAGAAAGATTGACATACAATCAAGCAAAATAGTTTCAGAATAAAAAAGAAATAAAATCAGCACAACTCACAATGAAATATCAAATATGCTCTGGCATGAAAGAAATCACTTAGAACTTGATGGATCACCTCAGCATCTCTTCTCCTAGGAATTGAACATCTCCCAGAGATTCACCAGACATTCTATATTTCCAGAAAGCTGCTCTTGGGCTCCCATCTTTGGGATTAACTCTCTCAGTACCAAAATTAATTCATTGACACAGCCTTGTTTAGAGGTGAATCAATGCACCTTGGGACATCTCCCTCATCAACCCCCACCTTCCTGGGTCACAGTAACCAAAGTTTGATGGGCTCATAGCTCTTTGTTCTTACAACACTGGGTTTCCCTGTCAAACAAGCAGGAACCCTTAATTACCTGTTAGGAGGCTAGGAACCTGTGCCTCATCAATTCTATCGGCAGTTTTATGGATTTGTCAGGAAGGAGATTTGCCTGACAAAATGTCATTCAGATCTCTTAAACTGGCTGAGTTCTATGAAAGTATGCCCTTCTTGAGACACTTTTGTCCCCTAAGTAGACTTATAGTCTGTGGACAATGAAATAGGTGAGATATCTCCATAGCTCACACATTGGGGGTGATTCCGAGTTGTTCGCTCGCTAGCTGCTTTTAGCAGCATTGCACACGCTAAGCTGCCGCCCTCTGGGAGTGTATCTTAGCTTAGCAGAATTGCGAACGAAAGATTAGCAGAATTGCGAATAGAAATTTCTTAGCAGTTTCTGAGTAGCTCCAGACTTACTCAGCCATTGCGATCAGTTCAGTCCTTTTCGTTCCTGGTTTGACGTCACAAACACACCCAGCGTTTGCCCAACCACTCCCCCGTTTCTCCAGCCACTCCTGCGTTTTGCAACTCGAACGCCTGCGTTTTTCTGCACACTCCCATAAAACGGCCAGTTTCCGCCCAGAAACTCCCACTTCCTGTCAATCACACTACGATCAGCACAGCGATGAAAAAGCTTTGTTATGCCGTGAGTAAAATACCTAACTTTTGTGTAAAATAACTAAGCGCATGCGTTCTGCGAACCTTGCGCATGCGCAGTAAGCGACTAATCGCAGTATAGCGAAAAACGGCAATGAGAGAACAACTCGGAATGACCCCCATTGCAACCCTACTGTGAATAGTAAACACACATATTTTTTACAATCTGGGAGGTGAAAACACCAAACCAAATGTCTCTTGGCTCAGTTTAATTACCTCGATTGCTAATTACAGAATTACTATTGACACATAGTTTGAAAATACCATATTTTCATAGAATATACATAAAACATACAATTTGAAGAATACCATATTTTAGGATCATTGCCCAGCAAAGGTGGATTGGGATGGAAAACAAGCCCTAGAAGCAGCCCTAATGGGGAAGGGGTCTTTTGAGGGGGTGGGGTCTGTTGAGAAGGGCAGGTTCCTTTTTCATAGGGCCTGATTCTGAGTTGGACACAGTTACTGCCATCCTTGCGTCTTTTACTGCAGTTGCATCTGCGACTTTAGGCTTATGACACTACAATGCACTTGCCTGGTGTGCATCTAAATATGCAAGAACCGAGACACCCACTTTCAGTGTCTACAGACACTGCAATCATGCTTTGTCTATCTTTAGATAACACTACTGAAACTTTCACCAGCCCTATGCTAGATGCAGATCATCCATCCGAGTATGGCCTCCATTTTGAGCAATTCACCGTCTCTATAACCAACCTCCCGTAACCCTCTAGGAACACCTAACACATTTCTAATACACTTTTTGGTGCGTGCATCTGAATCCATAATGCAACTCTCTACGAACACCATCATTATGCTTGCGTGGAGCAACTCAGATAAAACACATTACACAAAAAAACACACTGACCCCCAACAAGAAAAAAACAACTTTTCCCACAGGAAAAAAATAAAACACATTGTCTCCAAAAGCAAAAAAAAATAATAATAATAAAAAAAACACTGACAACACTGGAAAAAAGACAGAAGGGGGCACCCCTAATCAGAGCCATAACTAGGGTGGTGCAACATGTCCCAAGCACAGAGAGCTGTTCTGCAGCTGCAGCAACTCTCAATGTTCTGTTTTAATCAATGTCATTTCCTCCTCTTTAATTCCCGACATCACCTAGTCGCCTCCATCGTGTTAGAAATATGTGATTTAAATAAAGGAGGGAAGTAACTGAAGGTCCTGGGTATTACTGTTAAGAAATGTGTAAGTTAAAAGAAAAAACAATAATGTAACTAAATGACAAAGAGCTCTCAAAGTGCATGGATGGTTGTATAAGAGGATTGGTGTTCAAATACATTTTCTTGGAGTGTTATGAAGGTATAGGACGGTGTTCTATAAATGTATATACAAGTGCTTTCCCAGGGCTCGCCTTACATTATTATTATTATTATTATTATTATTATTATTATTACCAGTTATTAACATAGGCCCTCATTCCGAGTTGTTTGCAGCAGTTCATCGCATCGCAAACGGCAAAAAAACGCTAACTGTGCATGCGCGAATGCTGAAGTGCGCGTGCGCACAGGGAGCGATACGACGCTTGTGCAAACTTACTAACTGAAATTCTGCACGTACTACACCACCGAAAATAGGGCGTGACAGAGGCTCGGCTTCGCTATCTAACGAAATGGGCGTGAAAGTGGGTGGCTAGTGTGGGAGTATGCAACCAGCAGTAGGCGTGTTTTTAGCAGAAATGCGTATCCGATGGTAAAATGTACACAACAAATGTTCGCTATCTTGTCGCAGCCGAGGAGTAAAGTCTGCAGTTACTCTGCACTTGCGAAGTACTGATACAAGTGTGTCTGCCCTAATTAGCAATTATTTAGCAAATGAATTCACCTGTTGCCCAATTACTTGTCAAACACTGGTCTGCCAAAATACTACAAACAGCAATTGTCTGGACACATAAAATTTTCATTGTTAGCACCTATAAATCTGACACGCTACCAAATAATGCCTTATTTATTTATTTAAAGTGCAAAATAAACATTGATGTTAAATGCATGTTGTAATTTTTTCTTTAATACTAGCAAATGCAATCAAGTGACAATAAACCAACTTCTAAACTTCATCAGCTAAATCTTAACAACATAGACATATTCCTATGTACATACAGAATAACATGAATAGAAATACAGCCTACACTTAATGTTACTTTAAAAAAAAAAAAAAAATTGTTTGGAATATGTGTCCCTATCTAATATTATGTCATGTTGCCCCTAGTAACCCAAGGTCCTATTTTTATTTTTTATTTATATGCCCAGTTAAGTGTTGTGCAAGGCATACCTGTTTTAAATTAGAATATGCAATGTTTGTATGAATATTCTGATTGTTCCCTTGTTCCACAAATGTCTATATGCCATGCTAAAGTTTACAGGGCTAAAGGTGGGTACACACTAATAGATATATCTGCAGATCAATTGATCTGCAGATATATCTATGGACGGATCGGGCAGTGTGTATGCACAACACATCCGTCGGAGACTAACGTCATGAACTGGGCGGGCGTGTACACACGCCCGCCCAGTTCAGCTGTCAATCACCGCCGGCTGCCGCAGCATTTGTACGGGCGGTCGGCCGACCGCCCGATACACACACAGCGACGCGCCAATATATCGGTAGATATATTGGCCGTTGGCTGTGCTGCGCGGCCGACGCGATATGTCTGTGAACGACGGACTTCACAGACGTATCGGCCGTACACACTGGCCGACGGACCCGCGATATATTGGCCGTTCAAGAGAACGCCCGATATATCGACCAGTGTGTACGGGCCTTAAGTTTTCCATAGTGCATAACCTTTAATAAAACACACAAACAATTTTGTATTCAATATTTTTTTACTTCAAAAAATATATTAAAACAGAAACACAACATGGCTACAGATGAGCATCACATACAAAGATGAACATAGCAACAAGCAGATGCCACTGACAAAATTCACATAGCAGAACCCAGTACTATGGTAACACCATCTTCTGACAAAATATGATGTTTAAGATTTAATAAGTATATGTTGTGAACCCCCAGCCAGACGAAACTTTTAGGGGAACTGAGCTTGATTCTGGAACCAACACACAAACACAACCATACACAGCACGCTTGGAAGAGGAAGATGGCTCAGGTGTACACAAAAATAACTCACAGGCTACAATTTAAAAAAACTCAAATATACCCTTTCACTTTGAGGGAGTTGTACATTCTGGCCACACAAGCCAAAAATTAACAAAAACACCGAGGCAACATGTAAAACATGGGTGCTGCCCATCTGGAGAGACATCACTTTCCCTTCTTTTTACCCGCCTGATGTAGTTCTTCACGGCTCGGTCTGCGAAGCGACCTTCGAGGGCCCTGCCCAGTGGGATGTTCTTCCTGGGCAGAGGGAGGGGAGGGAGCAGATGTGGCTGGCTCTCTGCCACTGTGGGCAAGGGAGACAGCGATGTCCTGGAGCCCTTGCAGAATAGAATTTGCAATGTATTTGAAGGAGGAGGTGAGTTGCTCTTGGCCCTGCCTGATCTCTGCCAGACCTTGGCAGAGTTGAGCTACACCTTGCTCCACACTGGTTCTGTGCTCAGTGAGCCGGACAGGTATCTGGCTTACCTCCCGGATCATCCTGTCCTGAAAAGCATTCAGGCTCTCACCATACCTGGCAATTTGAGCCAGGATGTCAGGGATAGCAGAGGGTTGGGTGGTGGGGCCAGTTGGAATCTGGATGGATGGAATTTGTGGTCCCACAGTGCCAGAGACACTAGGTCCCCCCACCTCAGCCTTAGCCACATAACCCTCCTCTGACTCTACCTGCTCACCCACCTGTGCTGTGTTATGTTCCAAGCAAAAATAAGAATGAGTGTAAAAAAAGAAGAAAAAAACAACATGAGACTTTTGGACCCACTAAATTTTTTATTTAGGAATCTGTGTGTAAACTTACCTGGCAAGTCATTTGCATTCAGTATTTCAGGCAGGTCCGTGTCCATATGAGACACCCCAACCCCCTCCTCGTAACTCACACAGTCCATCGCCATCTCCTCAAGATCTGTGTACTCCACAGTGGCAGCTGGACCTCCCCCTGTTGCCCTCGAGGCATTCCACTCCGCAGACCTCTTGCTCTTCAGGCGGGATTTGAAGTCGGCCCAACTACATATGTGATGAAAAACAGGGACAAAGTACAGAAAAGTTATGAATACCAGCTTTAATTGATAGTACACATGTTATGTATTTGGTTGCTATAGGCAACCTCACATCTACCTAAGTTTTTCTTAATACTTGGCTCAGAAAATGGTATGTCAATATACACTTACCGTCTTCTAACTTCCTGTGATGTGCGGACTATTGAGCCGACTTCATTAACAGAATTAGTGATGTCCCTCCAGACTCGCTCTTTGGATGCAGCACCCATGTTTTTTCCATGGCCTGTGTGACCAAAACACGTGACGTAACTCCCTCTTAGTGAATGCGGGCTGTTTTTTTTTTTTGGATGTAGCCTGTGAGCTATCGTCCTGTCCCTCCTCGCCATCTTCCTCTTCACTAGCTGCTTGGGTACTTTGTGTTTGAGATGTTATTCCTGAATCTCCCTCAGTTACCCCAGTATCTATGTCTGGCCCCCTGGAATTCACTCCTAATTCCTGGGTATCAGAAGATGGAGTTTGTACAGTACTGGGCCCTGCTACCTGAAAATCCGAACTTGCAGCTTCCAGCATCTGCCTCCGCAACGCCAGGCGCCTATGTGTCAAAGCGGACATCTGCTGCTGCACGCGGTCCATCTCTGCTGCCATCTGTTCACGAGTAGCCATGTTGCTGGTGGCATGTGTGTTTGCACAGATGTCTAGCGATTTATAGCACAGGTGTCAATTATGCTAATACTTCCAGTAATTGTACAGCCTATTTAAAGACCAGCTTTGCAGCCTGTGTGAGTGGGTGTATGATGCCAGATGTAGTTTTGTCCAGTTTCATACAAGGTGGTTGTGTTTGTTCAAACATTTCAGAGTGAGTTTCTGTTTCAGTATATTGCAGACACATGTGCGTTTGTTTGCTTGCAAATGTTTTAATGTTGTGTTGCGTAGTGCTTATTTTATGCAAGTGTAATTTTGTTAGTATTACTAAATTAGGATATTAACAGACCAAGTATGTATGGGTGTGCAATGGTCATTTGTATTGTTTTAAACAGGGTATTAGCATTTTTTTGGATAATGTTTTTGCATATAAATTTAATCTCATGTAATTTATAATATTTGTGTGACCTGCAGTTTACATTGTGTCCGTTCTATTGTTGCTAGTGGAGACTTTATATCTTATAGGCCATTTCTCTCTCTTGTAGGTGTCTCATTATTGGATTGATATTCCTCATTTCTTTTCTGGCTCAAGTAGCCATTTTTGTGTTGGTTTTTTTCTGTCCAATTTTGAGCCATAATTTATTGAGCAGGTAAGTTGCCTATCCCTGTGTGTCCTGGTGTGTGTTTGTTGCAAGTGTGTATCTGATTTCTTATAGGCCTTCTCTCTCTCTTGTAGGTGTCTCATTTCTTTGTTTACAAAGCATTTTCTTTTGCCTAAGTAGGGCTGTTTTTTTTAGGTATTTGATACTAAAGGACCCCCATTTTTTTGGATCTGTGTTTTCTGTTTGTTAAAATATTTTATTTTATTAATTTAAATTAGGCATACTTATTTTGTATACAATATATTGTTTCATAAATTATATGGTTAGGTTTGATATCTCAAATTCTTTATGATTTGTGATGTTAACCTATGTTGGAGATAATTAGCTAATTTTTTTTGTTTTTTTTATCCGATTATGTGTTTTTGATCCGTATTTTAATCTTGAAGAAATGGAGTACGCACAAGCAGTAAGTTAACACCCATACACTTTGACTTTGATTATGGATGTCAATGTGTGGTTTTTTTTATACATTTTTTTTAATGATTCTTACCTTCATTTTAAGTTGGTGATGTCCATTCATGTGGCAGCTGAAGCCCTCCCCCCACAACCCACGGAACCACTCCCACCCCAACCGCCGCAAGTCTTCCAACCCCAACCGGCTCCTCATCCTCCATGGCAATGGAGGCGTGCTAGGCCACCAATTTTCCGTACCCGTGTCCTCCTTTTTGGGATGCCTGATGATGTGGTATTGCGCAGATACAGGCTGCCACCTCATCTAATCCTAGACACTCTCTCCATAATAGAGAGTGATCTAGAACAATCCATTAGGTATCCTACAGCAATACCAGCATTGACACAATTCCTTGCTGTGTTACATTTTGTTGCCACTGGGTCCTATCAGCATGTGGTGGGAGATCTGGTTGGCATGTCGCAGGGCAAGTTCAGTAAGGTCCTGCGGCGTGTCAGCCAGGCTTTCATCAAAAGAGTTAAGCAATTTATAGCTATGCCTTTGGATGTTGGTGCCCAGGATGTGGTGAAGCGGCAATTTCAGTAAGGTGGTAGTCGCTTCCCACACGTTATTGGGGTTGTGGATGGAACACATGTAGCTATTGTTGCACCAAGACATAATGAAGAAATTTACAGAAACAGGAAACTGTGTCATTCTCTGAATGTAATGGTTGTCTGTGGGCCATCCCTCCAGATCCTGTCCCTGAATGCAAAGTTCCTGGGGAACTCACATGATGCACATGTCATTAGACAATCAGGGATATGGCAGAGATTAAGATCGAGGGAAGGCCAAGACATGTGGTTATTGGGTGAGTTTACTATTGTTATGTTTAGAACAGTCATATTTTTAAAATTACATTATGTTTTGACCGACTATACTTTTTCTATTTTCATCTTATCAAACAGGAGACCGTGGATATCCTTGCACCCCCTGGCTCATGACTCCTTACAGTAAGCCCAGGCCAGGACCACAGACGGCATTTAACTCCACGCTTACTGCCACTAGACAGCTGGTGGAGCGCACGATTGGTGTCCTTAAAGGGCGTTTTTGTGTGCTCCACCGCACTGGTGGCGACATCATGTATTCGCCGGAGATAGTAAGTAAGATTGTGGTCCTGTGCGCGATCCTTCATAACATCGCTGTAAGGAGTCGCGTAGAGCTTCCCCAAACGGAGGAATTGCCGGATGAGGTGCCAAGGGTTGGCCGTTCATTCGGTGGGGGGAGTGTGTCCCAGTGGGGGAATGAAGTAAGGGCACGAATTGTCCGTGATTATTTCAGGTAATGTTATCATTCTTTCTTTATTGTATTTTCTCAAAGGTCACTATATTTTTGTCACTATTTTGCCCTGATGTCAATTAGTTAGCTTGGTAAAGTTCATAGTGTGTTGGTGTTGTTTTGTGAATCTATTTTTTTTTTGTTTATAATAACAATTAATGTGTAATGTTCTCCTTATCATGTTAGTTTTTTTGTAAATTTTTATCAATTGTGTAAATGACCTTTTTTTTTATTTCTTTTGAATTTATGTTTGGCTTGTGCATCTGTTTACATTACAAATGACACAACATATGATCCTAAATGACGTAAGCTTTTTGACTTTGTGTAGCTGATTCATTTGGCAAAATGTGGTGAGTAACCAGATTTTTTGGGGGGGGTTTATTTGTTGTGTTTGTTGTTTCTCTCTCTCTCTCTCTCTCTCTCTCTCTCTCTCTCTCTTTCTCTCTCTCTCTCTCTCTCTCTCTCTATATACATATATATATATATATAGTATTTTGACAACACATGTAATATATATATATATATATTTATAGAATGGATGTGGTGTTGACCCAATTATGCGCTATGTATGAGCTGCAAACCTTATGACGTACTCCCTGTTAGCTAGAGTACAAATAAAGGGATACAAGAATGTGGAATGTCAAAGGGAGCTATATGCGTTAATTTTGTAAATTAATCTTCCAGATTATGACCACAAAATGATAAAACAACAATTAGTTTATTCATATATTGTCTATGTACATTAAAATTTGGTGAACATAAAAATTAAATAGTGTACATATTTAAAATACAAGTTCCAATTTTTGTTGAAGACATGATATATCAGTATATTCCATCCAATAGTATAGTATACAGGATGTCTGATGTTCTCACAACAAGATCGTACCCGACGCGTTTCGTCCCAAAGGACTTCATCAGGGGTTCATGTCAATCAATATTGGAAGAGTTTTGAGGAAAAGGAAACCGATTTATATGGTAATGTTGTTTCCACAAGTAAATTCAAGAAGTTAAAAACAAGATCGCGCTGAGTGCACCAGTGTTCACCATTGATCCAGCCCTCATATACGTACAAATTGAGGGATTGCGCTGTTGTGATCCCTATCAGCTACAAACACATTTATAGTGATCCAGCTTTGAGTAGTGACAGGCTCTCCTGAACAGCAGTGTCTATATATGCATATTTATATATATATTTTATATATATATATATATAGACACAGAGAGAGAGACGTATATGTTTATGATTAACAAACACAAATAAACAGGTATATGTTTGTGTATGTATATATATATAACACTATAGAGACATATTTCTAAAGCTACTTTGTTATTTTAATTACATTTGAACATACAAATCTACAATGCTCGAATCTACAATGCTAGTTAATTTAAATCCTGTGTGTGGACCCCAAATTTGCAAAAATAAGTGTGTGTATGTGAGTGTGTGAGTGTGAATGTGAGTGAGTTTGTGTGTGAAAGTTTAACAACATTTACACTAACTTTTCGCAGGTGCGAATTAACGCTAATGCAAAATGTACACACTGTCATGAACATTTATGTACACATATCAATAGTTTAATACAGATGACACCATACAATTTCAACCAAAGTTCACACACATTGTTTAAATTTGTAAAATAGTATTTAACAACACATTAAAATAAATGCATTGTTGTATTGTGGCCAATCTTTTGTGAAGGTTAAATGCTTATGTGGACAGGTTTGCCTGCACAACATGGTTTGTATATGAAACATTATATGGCAAACATTTAGACCAGAGTGGAACTTTTTGTGTGGTTTCAATTTTACAATAGTGCCTGGTTAATGCAATATTTGCACATTAAAGTCGCAGGAGTCAATTTGTTAGGCAGGCTAAGGACACAGTTATTTGTGTTGTGAAAGTTACACTCCTACTATTTATGCATTTTACTTTTTTAAAGCTCTTAGACCTTATGTTGTAAGGTAGGCTTTCATGGAGGGTGGGCATGCTAGGATATGTGGTCCTTCTGAAGATGTGGATATGCAGTGTGATGATGCTGGACCAAAAAAAAAAAAAAAAACTGCTTCACTCCAGATGTGAATGAATCTCTGCATGACACGACATTTACTAAGATGGTATTACTATTTAAGTTGTGATATTGCCCGTAGCAACCAAGCAGAGCATACTTTTAATTAATTTGGCACCTTCTACAAGATAATATGTTGAATTTGATTGTTTGCTATGGGTAACGTCCCATCTAAAATCAAACTCCAATATTACTGTATGTACCCCATGGTGTCGTACACTTTCTATTTTTAATTAAAATAAATTTGCTGAGCAAGCTTGTGTGTTGTTGTGCTAATGTTTTCACATTAATACATCCATTATGTAGTTACTTGGACATTAAAGCAGGCCTGCACAAACTGCGCACCTCCAGTTGTGGAGAAAATAGACATCCCAGCATGGCCAGACACAGCTTCTGCATTCTCTGACAGCACAACTGGGTTAAGGCATGCTGGTATATGTATTTTCTAGACAGGTGGAGGGCCGCAGTTTGGACATGCCTGCGTTAAAGTGTGCTTTGTGGCTTGTATGTATAATCTGTAATGTGAGTAAGTTAGTAATGTTTATTTGGTATCTTAATTTCAGATGCTGCCGTTGGAGATCCCATAAGTATGGGCCAAATTCTGGAGAATATGCGCCAGCAACTGCTTGGTTTACTACAAAATGTTGATTTACTACAAAAAAAATTTTGAATAAAAAAAAAAATGTTAAAAAAAAATTATGTTTAAAACATTAATAAAAATATTTTTGGTTTCAAGTTAATCGGGTGTTGTGTTTATTTATGCAATAAAGGAACTGCAGATTGGCTAGCATAAAATTTTTATCTTATACATTTCAGACATGTCACTTAAGAATGTGTTTGAAAAAAAAAACTGGTAAAATAAAAAAAACATAGTTAGGAGCTTATTGATTAAAAACACATGTTAACACATTTAGTCACACACTACACCTGTACACTAAAACAAACTGAAAAAATAATTAACACATCTATATTTTTTAAATTTTTTGCTTAATGTGGAATTCCAATTATGCATACAAAGTGTTCTTCTGGTATTATTTGAAGACTTAATTGGTCATGACCATTAACAATCATTACACTAATTGGATTCATAATTGAAGAAGGCTTGTGGAGCTTTATTTAACTTAAAATTTGAAAAAAAAACCATTGATGTTCGTTTTTTCACAAAAGCTTGTGCAAATTTAAGAGGAATGTGTAAATCTACGATGAGTTAGGATTTTAACGATGAGGTTTGTGCTTATGCGATGGGTTCGCATTAATGAGTTGTCATTTGGCATACGCCTACTTTGTGTGCTACTGCGTACGAAATAGCAAAAGTACGTTGGGGGCGGATATTCGCTATTGTACAACGTAATCGCAATTTTGCGAATATGTTGTGCGAACGAAAAAAATAACGAACAACTCGGAATGACCACCATAGTGCACACATATTCCGCATAACTTTACAGAAACTATTTTGCCCATTCACATCGGTCCCTGCCCCAGTGGAGCTTACAATCTATATTCCCTACCACATGTACATGAGCACACATTATTATTATTATTATTATCATTTATTTATATGGCGCCACAAGGGTTCCGCAGCGCCCAATTACAGAGTACATATGCACATAATCAAAACAGTGACTTACAGTTGAAATCAATTTTGGACAAGTACAGGGTAACTAAGCATAACTACACCAGTAAATGACAGAGATAAGTTCCAGGTGGCCCAAAAACTGTGATTTGGGCAGTTGAGAATTATTAAAGAAGAAAAGGGTGAGCACATGAGGGAAGAGGGCCCTACTCGTGAGAGCTTACATTCTAGGGGTAGACAGACAGGGGTGACACAGATGGGGTACATAGAGAGCATGGAACAGGGGGTTAGGATGAGATTTGGCTGGGTTTGGTAAAGAAATGGGTCTTGAGAGCCCGTTTGAAGTTTTGTAGAGAGGTGGAGAGTCTGAGGGGGAGAGGTAAAGAATTCCAAAGGAAGGGAGCAGCACGTGAAAAATCTTGGAGATAGGAGTGGGAGGAAGTAATCAGGGGACAGGAGAGGCGGCGTGCATTAGCAGAGCGAAGAGGACGGGTGGGAGAGTAAAGGGAGATAAGGTCAGAGATGTAAATGGGAGAGGATTGGGTGAGAGCTTTGTAAGTGAGAGTGAGAAGTTTGAATTGGATTCTGAAGGGGAAGGGAAGCCAGTGAAGGGCTAGTAGGAGAGGGGAGGTGGATGTAGTGCGTTTGGTGAGGAAGATGAGCCGAGCAGCAGCATTGAGGATAGACTGGAGTGGAGAGAGGTAATTGTCAGGGAGGCCAGTTAGGAGGAGATTACAGTAGTCCAGTCTGGAAATAATCAGTGAGTGAATAATGATCTTAGTGGCATCCTGGGTGAGAAAAGGTCTGATCCTGGAAATGTTTTTGAGATGAAAATGACAGGTTTGTGAGAGGTGCTGAATGTGTGGTTTGAAGGAGAGGGAGGAGTCAAGGATTACACCAAGACAGCGTACTTGGGGGCTAGAGGAGATAGTCGTGCCATCAATGGATAATGAGATTGTGGGAGGTGAGGTTGTGCGGGAGGGTGGGAAGATGATCAGCTCAGTCTTAGACATGTTGAGTTTAAGAAAGCGCTGGGACAGCCAGGAAGAGATAGCAGAAAGACAGTTAGAGGCACGAGTGAGGAGAGCCGTGGAGAGATCAGGGGAGGAGAGGTAGATTTGAGTGTCATCAGCATAGAGGTGGTACTGGAAATTAAAAGAACTAATGAGTTCACCTAAAGAGGACGTATAGAGAGAGAAAAGGAGAGGCCCAAGAACAGAACCTTGGGGGACACCAACAGTTAGTGGAAGTGGGGGCGAGGTAGCATCATGAGAGGAGACAGAGAAGGAACGATCGGAGAGGTAGGAGGACAGCCAGGAGAGGGCAGTATCACGTAGACCAAGAGAGTGAAGGATTTGCAGAAGAAGAGGGTGGTCCACAGTGTCAAAAGCAGCAGAGAGGTCAAGAAGAATAAGCAGAGAGTAGTGGCCCTTAGATTTGGCGGCATGGAGGTCATTGCAGACTTTTGTGAGGGCAGTTTCAGTGGAGTGGAGAGAGCGGAAACCAGACTGGTATGGGTCAAGCAGTGAGTGAGAGGAAAGAAAGGCAGTAAGGCGATTATAGACAATACGCTCAAGAAGTTTGGAGGCAAAGGGGAGGAGAGAGATCGGTCGATAGTTGGAGAGAGTGTTAGGATCAAGGGTAGGTTTTTTAAGAATAGGGGAGACAAGAGCATGCTTGAAGGCAGAGGGGACAGTGCCTGATGAGAGGGAGAGATTGAGAAGGTGGGCAAGATGGGAACAGGCAGAAGGGGAGAGGTAGCGAAGGAGGTGGGAGGGGATAGGGTCGAGTGGGGAGGTTGTGGGGGGGGAGGAGTGTAAGAGGGCCATGACTTCCTCACCAGATACTAGGGAGAAAGATGTCAGAGTTGGTAAGAGGGTAGGGGAGGGGTGGCAAAAGATGGGTGGTGGCTGGTTGCTGGACTGGTGGAATGTGATGTCCTGACGTATGGAGTCAATCTTGGATGTGAAGTAAGTGGCAAAGTCAAGAGCAGACAATGAGGAAGGGAGAGGAGGTGGTGGTGGGCAGAGGAGGGAGTTAACAGTGGCAAAGAGGCGCCGGGGGTTGGAAGAGTGGGTAGAGATGAGGATTTTGAAGTATGATTGTTTAGCAAGGGAAAGGGCAGCACTGA
Organism: Pseudophryne corroboree; assembly: GCF_028390025.1. Taxonomy (NCBI): domain Eukaryota; kingdom Metazoa; phylum Chordata; class Amphibia; order Anura; family Myobatrachidae; genus Pseudophryne; species Pseudophryne corroboree. The sequence continues at coordinate 138,276,687 of NC_086451.1, forward strand.
AGGATGAGAGCATGAATTTGAAATGGAGGAAGTCTGCTTGAGAGCGTGATTTCCTCCAGTGTCGCTCGGCAGTACGTGAGCATTTTTGTAGATATCTGGTGCATTTGGTGTGCCAGGGTTGAGGTGTTGATCTGCGAGGGTGAATAGTGGTTGGCGGAGCAACAGAGTCAAGGGCTGAAGTAAGAGATGCATTGTATAGAGATGTGGCTTGTTCAGGGCATGTGAGAGAGAGAAGAGGAGAGAGAATCGAGTCAAACAGGGAGGATAGGGATGAGGTGTCAATAGCCTCAATATTACGCTTAGTGATGGTAGCCTTAGGAGGGAGAGATGGGGGAGCAGAGATAGATAAGTTGAATGAGAGCAAGTGGTGGTCAGAGAGGGGAAAAGGGGAATTGGAGAAATCAGAAATAACACAGCGGTGAGTGAAAACCAGATCCAGTGAGCTCCCGTTCACATGGGAGGGTGAGGAGGTCCACTGGGAGAGACCAAGTGAAGAGGTGAGGTTAAGGAGTTTAGAGGCAGGTGGTTTTGTGGGGTTATCGATAGGGATGTTGAAATCACCTAGGATAATGGTGGGAATGTCAGAAGAGAGGAAGTGAGGAAGCCAGGAGGCAAAGTTGTCGAGGAATTTAGAGGAAATGCCAGGTGGACGGTAAATGACAGCAACTCGAAGATTAGTGGGTTGGTAGAGGCGAATTGCATGGACCTCAAATGTAGAGAATGTAAGAGATGGTTCTGGAGGTATAAGTTGGTATGTGTAGCTTGAGGGTAAAAGGATCCCAACACCACCCCCATGACGACCCCCAGGTCGGGGTGTGTGTGAGAATGTAAGGCCCCCAGCCGAGAGAGAAGCAGGAGAAGCGGTGTCATAGGGTGTAATCCAGGTTTCAGTAATGGCCAGGAGGTGCAGGGAGTTGGATATGAAGAGGTCGTGAGTGGGGGTCAATTTGTTGCAAACAGATCTGGCATTCCAGAGCGCACAGGATAGGGGGTATGAGTTTGTTGGAGAGATGTGAATGAGATTATCTGGATTGCTATGGCGTTGAGGTAAGCTTGATGGGGAAGGAAGGGATAAAGAGGGTGAATTGATGGTGCTGGGGCCTTGGCTAGGAAGGGAGACTGCAGGAGTGAGGCAGGGAGGGAGTGCAGTATGATACTGGTGGAGGAGAGGTGAGGAGACAGGCAGAGGAGGGAGAGAGCAGGGTTGAGTGCTGGGGTATAAATGGTGTGAAGGGGCAGAAGTGAATTGCAGTGGGGAAACAGAAGAGGAGGGGAAGGGAGGCAGACAGAGGAGAGGAGACAGCATGAGATGTAGGAGACTGGGAGAGAGGGATAGAGGTGGTAACAGGGGACAGAAAAAAGGAATAGGAAGACGAGGATTAATGAGGGATGTTGGCAGCCTGGCCATAGTGTGGATGGGGTAAATAGTGGTAGCAAAATGAGAGTAGGAGGAGGAGTGGTGGCTGAATAAGAGAGCAGTGAAGTTTGCAGAAATAAATTCAATGTTAAACTGTCGTTATTATCTACAGGTAACAGTAAATCAAATATTTGCTGATGTTAGTTGGAAAATTACACAGTGTTGGCAAACTGCAAGTCAGTGTTACTAGCATTAAATATGCTTCTCAGTGACCCATTTGTTGTCCAGGTGTTTGCATACTTGGGTTCATTTATATTGGGATCCAATTGACCTACCAGTATATTTTTGGATTGTGGGAGGAAACCGGAGTACCCGGAGGAAACCCACACAAGTACAGGGAGAATATACAAACTCCGCACAGGTAGAGACATGGGGGGAAATTTACTAAGCTCCCGATTTTGACCGAGATGCCGTTTTTTCATCAAAGTGTCATCTCGGTAATTTACTAAACACTAATCACGGCAGAGATGAGGGCATTCGTAATTTTTTGCAAGTCCAAGTAAAAAATTACGAATGAATACACCATCGGTCAAAACGCGGCTGTTTAAGTATGAATCTCGGTCATTTACTAAGAAGTGCAAAGCAAAAAAAAAACAAACACTGCCGTGAAAAATTACAACTCGTAAAAAAGTGCTAAAAAAAACCAGACCTTTTTTTTTTATTCGTGATTGGATAGGCATGCACGGATCCATGAGATCCGTGCATGTATATCAGTGGGAAGGGGTGGGAAAGTGCTTATTTTTTCAAAAAAAATTGCGTGGGGTCCCCCCTCCTAAGCATAACCAGCCTCGGGCTCTTTGAGCCGATCCTGGTTGCAGAAATATGGGGAAAAAAATGACAGGGTTTCCCCCATATTTAAGCAACCAGCATCGGGCTCTGCGCCTGGTCCTGGTCCCAAAAATACGGGGGACAAAAAGAGTAGGGGTCCCCCGTATTTTTAAAACCAGCACCGGGCTCCACTAGCTGGACAGATAATGCCACAGCCGGGGGTCACTTTTATATAGTGCCCTGCGGCCGTGGCATCAAAAATCCAACTAGTCACTCCTGGCCGGGGTACCCTGGGGGAGTGGGGACCCCTTCAATCAAGGGGTCCCCCCCCCCAGCCACCCAAGGGCCAGGGGTGAAGCCCGAGGCTGTCCCCCCCCATCCAATGGGCTGCGGATGGGGAGGCTGATAGCCTTTGTTGTAAAAGAAAAGATATTGTTTTTAGTAGCAGTACTACAAGGCCCAGCAAGCCTCCCCCGCATGCTGGTACTTGGAGAACCACAAGTACCAGCATGCAGAGGAAAAACGGGCCCGCTGGTACCTGTAGTACTACTACTAAAAAAATACCCCAAAAAAGACAAGACACACACACCGTGAAAGTATAATTTTATTACATACATACACACATACATACATACTTACCTTAAGTTCCCACGCAGGTCGGTCCTCTTCTCCAGTAGAATCCAAGGGGTACCTGTTGAAGAAATTATACTCACGAGATCCAGGGGTCCAGAAAAAATGCATATATTTACCTGTATGTAGAGCTGTTCACTTCTCATGGTGCGCCTGCCCCGTCCATGTGCAAGGTTTGATACTAGTCATCATCATCCATGTGCCTTTACTAGGTCTGCAACAATTCTTTATCACTAACCAGCCTCTTCTTTTCTAGATACAGTATTTTGCTTCTGACATTTAGATTACCATACCTAATAAGTGGCATTTAAGTGGACCCTTTCCTACCCACTGTATCAGCATTTCCTGCCTCAATAAGGGGTCTATTTACTAAGCCTTGGATGGAGATAAAGTGGTTGAAGATAAAGTATCAGCTATTAACTGCCATTTTTCAAACCCAGCCTGTGATATGGCAGTTAGGAGCTGATTGGCTGATATTTTATCTCAGTCCAGCGTCCACGTTACCTGCGTCCAAGACTTAGTAAATAAAATTGACCCCTAAACTATGGGAAGATGCACATGGAATCAGGTCAGCAGTCTGTGTTTGGGATGGGATGGAGGATGTAACACAAGACTATGAGCACACCTATGCTTAGCATTACCTGTAACTCTGTCTACCCACTCACAGCAACTGAACCTATGTGCAAAAGCCCCATTACCACTAAGAGATTTAAAAAAAAAAAATTTTTTTTTTTTTTTTGCAAGATACATAGATGATGTGTTTCTCATTTGGTTAGGGTCTGAACAGGAAGTTCATGAAATGATGCATTTAATTAATGGTATTGATTCCAATATCAAGTTCACATTTTATATTCAGGCTGTAAATATTCATTATTTGGATGTTTCAGTTTCAATTAAGGATAGAATATTGGCAACATCCCTGTATTCAAAGCCAACTGACTGTAAGACCTTATTAGCTGCATCAAGTTTTTATCCTATGCCTCTAAAAAGAGGATTACCGTACTCACAATTCCTCTGAATCTATTGGATATGTAGTGATGAGTCAGATGAGATGAGAAGTTTGGAAAACATGCGCTGCAAATTTTTGCAGTGGGGTTATTCCAGTACGGCACTACAACAAGCTAAGCGCAAAACTCGTTCTGTGCCAAAGACGCCTGTATCTGGGGCTAAGAGATCAATAAAAAAAATCACTGGTTTGGGTGAATAATTTCACTACTGGCAGTAAGGATATCTCTGCAGAAGCCAAATGGTATTGGCCGGTTATACAAAGTAACCCCAAGATACCTTCTTTGGATGATAAGTAATTGCTTTGCTGTTATTGCAGGGGGAAAAAGTAATGAAAGATCTAATTATTCCACTGATGTTACCAGTATGAAACCTCAGATCAGTCACTTCCTAACAAGAAAACCTGGAGTGTACAAATGCCTTGGCTGTACTACCTGTTCCTATATGGAGATAGAGGCATCCTTTGTTCACCCACAGTCAGGTCGCCGAATTTAGATTAAACATGCGTTAACTTGTTCCAGCAAGTGCATCATCTACTACATATGTTGCCCTTGTGGCAAATGTTACATAGGAAAATCCATCCGTACTTTTAATGAGAGGATGACTCAGCATAGAAGTGCCATTTAACAAGCGCTTAATGGAAAGAGTATAGCAGGGCCGAAACTAGGATTTTCGTCAGCCGGGGCAATGCAGTAATTTGGAGCCCCCCTACCCCCCCCCCCTCCACACACACACACACACACACACACACACACACACACACACACACACACACACACACACACACACACAAACACACACACACACACACACACACACACACACACACACACACACACACCCTATCAGACTAAAATAATCAGATTATCAAACATTTTGAAAAAAAGGGGTTACTACTGGACAATATTCCTCTTTGTGCCTCAAATGCCCTATATGTCACATGCACCTCCAGCAGCGTGTTCAATTACTGTACATGCTCCTCTGTGTGTCCCCATACATTACACTATATCATAACAGTTCATCACTGCGCTACTCCCCTATCCACTGCACTACATCACTATACTACATCCCCTACATGCTGAACTACATCACTACACTACATGCCCCTATGCACTCCACTACATACCCTATATGCTACACTACATTCCCTTATATGCTACACCACATCGGTGCACTACATGCCCCTATATACTGCAATACATGACCACACTACATACCCTATATGGTACACTACATCACTGTACTACACCCCCCTATAAGCTACACCAAATCCCCCCATCTGGGAGGCAAAGCGTAGGTTGATACTGCTAACTGGGTGCACAGTGCGCTTCTATAGTAGCTTTTATGGTGCACCGCACGCTAGTCGCAGCATTGCATGGCAAAGAAGAGAGTTTAAGACCATAGCCAACATGGGAGAGATCCCAGGTACTGGAGCTCACCCGCACAGCGTCGGAGCAAGCTGCGGGCAGACAGGTGAGTCAGATACATTGCCCTGGGAGCTGTCTGCTGTCTCACTGGAGCAGCACAGCACTGCCAGTAAAAAAAAACTGAACAAAAAACACCTGCTCCTCTGTAACTCCTTGGCACCCCCTCAAATCCTGCACCCTTAGCCCCCCCCCCCCCCCCTAGTTACGGCCCTGAGTATAGATCAGCCAGTGGCTAACCATTTTAAAGAAATGAAGCATAGTCTTGCACAACTGAGGTACAAGATCATAGATCACATACCTGATAGCCAGAGGAGAAGTGATCATGATAGACAGCTGCTGCAGCGTGAGGCTTGTGAGGATCTATAAGCTTAACACTTTGCAGCCCAATGGTCTAAATGAGTACCTGTCATTTAATTGTTTTATTTAAAGGAATGAATTGTCTGTACAACTTTCACTGCAAGAGTACTTGTGCTTCTGTTACTTGATCTGTATTGTATATTTATTGCTCAAAAATGCATGTTACATTGTAATTTCTGCTGCTCGCTAGATTGTAATAGTGCGCTTATCAAATCCGATGTAGATTTTATTTTTTTATTTTTTTATAATAATAAAAAACTTTTTATTGTATCCATACAATTCTATATAATCTAATATCAGCCGGCCGGCTATATACAAAACTTATTTCCAATAAAAAATACTGACATAATTTTAAAACACAATTCCTTAAGTATTCATTATACAGAGTTCTTATCCACAACTCCAATCTATCTGCACAAGTCCATATATACGAAGATTATTTAGCAGCTTATTGCACCAATTGTATTAATTAGCAAACTCTTGAGCAGTTTCTGATGCCAAGTGAGTAGTTTAGTAATAATCTAAAACAACGCCTTCCTCACAGCTGAACAGTCCATTTAGGCAGTTCATATATATTTTGTTACAACTGTAACTATTGGAATTACTTTGTATCAAGTTGTTTGTATACCGTACAGAGTGCTTCTATTCTCCAGCTTGCAAGCATACATACGGCGTCCCTCCTGGTTAGTGTCTCTCGTCACTGTCCGTTAAACTTTGGAGGGGAATCACTTCATATGTCGCTCACCGTTTCTTATTCTCCCGGCGGCTAGCCGTGCGGCTGGAATATTTCCTCGTCAGCCTAACTGGAGATTTGTCGGACTTGTCAGCAGAGAAGGCATACACAGCCCCGCGCCTTCGGGGTATTAGCAATCACCGGCCAGTAGATATAAGATTGCTGCTGTCTGTATGAGAGTGTCTGACAGACGCGTTTCCCCGCCTACTCGAGAGCATCGGCGGCTTCCTCAGTGTCAGTGTATTTTTTTGTCTATATTGGGGTAAATGACCTAGTACCCCTGAGAGAGCTGCTGCCGAATCCGACAATTGCAGCGCCAGGAACACTGTGCTGTGAGATTGTAATAGTGTTTGCATTATGTAGTCTCCATGGTGATGGGTACACTTTCTGTAACCACAGTTCCCGGGGGAGATCTCATGAGACCTTGCTCTGCTCCAACTCCAGCGACACCAGGAAGTGCTCACAACCCAGCCCAATCTATTGTATCCGCGCTGTGCCCTCCCCCCCTTCCAGGACTCAGCACTCTAGGCTGCAGCCTTATCAGCCTATTGGTTAATCAGGCCGTGGGTGCAACCACACCAGGCAGTGCTTTATCTGACCTGGTCGCACAGGATGCGACCAGGTCAGATAAACTGTGTTAGCAGCGGCAGGGAAGAGAAACTTCCCTCCACTGCTGCTCTCAGGGGGACCGGAATGTCCCTCTGCCTCCCTGCACTCTCCCCTACTGATTGCCGTGCTGTCGATCACTGCTGATTGGTCAGCATGGCAGGATCCCCCCCTCCTGCGGCTGCAGACAATAGCAGCCACTGGGAAAGTGTAAATTAACCCCCCCAAGCCCCCACTGTGTACCTGGAGGCTGTCCCGGCTTTCAAAATGAAAGCCACAATGGTTGCGATGTTTCTGATGGTTGCAATATTTCGATGGTCATGACCGATGTTTGATAAAAAGATTTTTTTTTCAAATATCAAAAAAATATATTTTATTCATTTTCCCCCTCCTCCAATTCTTCCTATTCTGTCCTTCCTAAATAAAGTATTTCCCTGTATAGCTACATCCCAGTCATGATTTTCATTGCACCATGATTCTGTAATAGCCACAATATATAGGTCATACCTTGTCATTATTGCAGTTAGTTCTGGGATTTTATTTCGTAAGCTCCTAGCATTTGCATGCATAGCTTTTAGAATTTTGTTTGTGCTTTTCCTGTTACTAGCTATGGTCATCTCTCTGCCTATGTTTATTATTATTATTATTATTATTATTATAATCCTTTATTTATATGGTGCCACAAGAGTTCCGCAGCGTCCAATTACAAAGTACATAAATAATCGAAACAGGAAAACAGCAACTTACAGTTGACGACAATATAGGACAAGTACAGGGTAAATGAACATAGTTACATCAGCAGATGACACTGGAATAAGTATCAGGTGGCAGAAGACTGCTGGATTTGGTGCAGTTGAAGATCATTAAAGTAAGAAGAAAAAGAATAAGCACATGAGGGAAGAGGGCCCTGCTCATGAGAGCTTACATTCTAAAGGGGAGGGGTAGACAGACAGGGTTGACACAGACGGGGTACATAGAGAGCGTGGAACAGAGGGTTAGGATGAGATTTGGCTGGGTTTGGTGAAGAAGTGGGTCTTGAGAGCCCGTTTGAAGTTTTGTAGAAAGGCGGAGTGTCTGAGGGGGAGAGGTAGGGAATTCCAGAGAAAGGGAGCAGCACATAAAAAATCTTGGAGGTAGGAGTGGGAGGAAGTAATCAGTAGACAGGAGAGTCGTCAATCCATTAGCAGAGCGAAAAGGACGGGTGGGAGTGTATAGGAAGATAAGGTCAGAGATGTAGATGGCAGAGGAGTGGATGAGGGCTTTGTAAGTGAGTGTGAGAAGCTTGAAATGGATTCTGAAAGGGAAGGGGATCCAGTGAAGGTCTTGTAAGAGAAGAGTGGACGTAGTGTGTTTGGTGAGGAAAATGAGCCGGGCAGCAGCACTGAGGATAGATTGGAGTGGAGAGAGGTATTTGTCAGGAATGCCAGTCAGGAGGAGATTACAGTAGTCCAGTCTGAAAATGACCAGTGAGTGGATAAGAGTCTTAGTAGCATCCTGGGTCAGAAAAGGTCTGATCCTGAAAATATTTTTTAGATCAAAATTGCAGGTTTGCGAGAGATGCTGAATGTGTGGTTTAAAGGAGAGGGAGGAGTCAAGGATTACTCCAAGACAGCGCACTTGGGGGCTAGAGGAGATAGTAATGCCATCAATAGACAATGAGATTGTAGGAGGTGAGGTTATGCGGGAAGGAGGGAAGATGATCAGCTCGGTCATAGACATGTTAGGTTTGGAGAGGAAAGATATATTTGAGTGTCATCAGCATAGAGATGATATTGGAAACCAAAAGAACTAATGAGCTTACCTAGTGAGGATGTATAGAGAGAGAAAAGAAGAGGACCAAGGACAGAACCTTGGGGTACACCTGCAGTTAGTGGAAGTGAGGGGGAGGTGGAGTCATGAGAGGAGACAGAGAATGAACGGTCAGAAAGGTAGGAGGACAGCCAAGAGAGGGCAGTATCATGCAGACCAATGGAGTGAAGGATTTTCAGTAGGAGAGGGTGGTCCACAGTGTCAAAAGCAGCAGAGAGATCAAGAAGAATAAGTAGAGAGTAGTGTCCCTTAGATTTAGCAGCATGGAGGTCATTGCATACTTTTGTAAGGGCAGTTTCAGTGGAGTGGAGAGGATGGAAGTCAGACTGGAATGGGTCAAGCAGTGAGTGTGAGGAAAGAAAGGGAGTAAGGCGGTTGTAGACAATACGCTCAAGGAGTTTGGAGGCAAAAGGGAGGAGAGAGATGGGTCGGTAGTTGGAGAGAGTGTTTGGGTGAAGGGTAGGTTTTTAAGAATAGGAGATGAGTGCATGCTTGAAGGCAGATGGGACAGTGCCTGATGAGAGGGAGAGATTAAGAAGGTGGGAAAAATGGGAATAGGCAGAAGGAGAGAGTTAGAGGAGGAGGCGGGAGGGAGGGAATAGGGTCAAGTGGGGAGGTGCTGAGGGATAGGAATAAATGAGGGCCATGACTTCCTCACCAGATGCATGTCAGAGTTGGTGACATGCATCTGGTGAGGAAGGGGTGGGGTGAAGGGAGCAACAGAGTCAAGAGCTTGTTCAGGGCATGAAAGAGAGAGAATAGGAGAGAGAAGTGAGTCAAACAGGGAGAAAAGGAATGTGGTGTCAATAGCCTCAATGTTACGCTTAGTGATGGTAGTCTTAGGAGGTAGAGATGGGGAAGCAGAGAGAGATAGGTTAAAGGAGAGTATGTGGTGGTCAGAGAGGGGAAATGGGGAGTTGGAAAAATTAGAAATATCACAATGGTGAGTGAAGACCAGATCCAGTGAGCTCCAATTCACATGGGAGGGTGAGGAGGTCCACTGGGAGAGACCAAGTGAAGAGGTGAGGTTAAGGAGTTTAGAGTCAGAGGATTGTGTGGGGATATCGATAGGGATGTTGAAATCACCTAGGATAATTGCGGGAATGTCAGAAGAGAGGAAGTGAGGAAGCCAGGAAGCAAAGTTGTCGATTAATTTGGAAGCAGTGCCAGGGGAAGGGGGGGGGGGCGGTAAATGGCAGCTGCTCTAAGATGGACTGGTTGGATGAGGCGTATAGCATGGACCTCAAATGTAGAGAATGTAAGGGATGGTTCTGGTGGGATGAGTTGGTAGGGGTAACTAGGAGGTAAAAGGACCCCAACACCACCTCCATGGCGACCCCCAGGTCGGGGTGTGTGTGTGAATGCAAATGTGAATGTTTCTTTGGTTTTGATCTGTATTATCTCCTGTGGATATGCTTCCTAATTCCTTTGCCTGCAGAACACCAATACCTCTGGGTTGGGGGAGCAGATTACATTATTCATATTTGGTGGGGTGTACTGGCAATACTTCTGAAAAAGTTACAGTGGTTGCCACCTGTTTCAGAGCAGTCCCTAACTTCCTAATTTCATCTTGTACGGCCATGAGTTCCGCATGAGACAGGTAATTTGTCCCTAGGTGGACAATGACATCCACCTCCCCATCTTTTCTTGCTGCCTTCACAATTATTAGCATGCGCTCTGGGGGGGGGGTGATTCAGACCTGATCGTAGATGCGCTAAATTTAGGACATCTACGATCAGCTTCCCTCACATGAGGGAGGACGCCCAGCACAGGGCTAGTCCGCCCCGCATGTCAGGCCCTACCCCATCGTACAAGTACAAAAGAATCGCACATTAGCGATGCTTTTGTACTGTAGGAGTAGCTCCCTACCAGCGCAGCTCCTGCGCGCTGGCAGGGAGCTACTTGTCTCTGCCCGGGTCGCAGCGGCTGCGTGTGACATCATGCAGCAGCCGCGGCCCGTCCCCCAAATGGTGCGGGCACGCCTGCATTGCCCGGACAGCGCCCCCTAACTGGCGGCCAAATGCCGCCGACCCACCCTCTCTCGCCCAGCGACCTGATTTACAGGCATAGGCAATCACAGGGCTAAGACAGCCGTCGGCTGTCTGCCATGCATCGGCACACTGCGGCGCTGGCGCATGCGCACTTCAGACCTGATCGCTGCTGTGCATGTTCACTGCAGAAAAGTGACAAAACACCCCAAAAATGGGAAAAAATTGTGTCTACCTTTTTTTGTGTTGACCATTTCCATGTCGACCTTTTGAACTTGTTGACCTTTCCTTCTGCCTAGCTATTCTATGTCACCCTTTTGACCCTGTCTACCTAACGCATGTCTACCATTAGTGGTAGACCTATTGACTGTAGACCTAATTAGTGTAGATCTAATGATCCACACCATTTTATTTGAACCCCCTAACTCTCCCTCTTAAGGCTTTTCTAGGAAAAATGACTAATATTAGGAAAATATTAAAATAAATGAATTACATAACCAATTTATATTAGGACTATGGAAACATCAGATATCGTACAGTGGCCCTCATTCCGAGTTGTTCGCTCGCAAGGCGAATGTAGCAGAGTTACACACGCTAAGCCGCCGCCTACTGGGAGTGAATCTTAGCTTCTTAAAATTGCGACCGACGTACGCGCAATATTGCGATTACAAACGAGTTAGCAGTTTCAGAGTAGCTCCAGACTTACTCTGCCTGTGCGATCATTTCAGTGCTTGTCGTTCCTGGTTGACGTCACAAACACACCCAGCGTTCGCCCAGGCACTCCCACCGTTTCCCCGGCCACTCCTGCGTTTTTTCCGGAAACGGTAGCGTTTTCAGCCACACGCCCCTGAAACGCCGTGTATCCGCCCAGTAACACCCATTTCCTGTCAATCACATTACGATCGCCGGAGCGAAGAAAAAGCCGTGAGTAAAAATACTTTCTTCATAGTAAAGTTACTTGGCGCAGTCGCAGTGCGAACATTGCGCATGCGTACTAAGCGGATTTTCACTGCGATGCGATGAAAAATACCGAGCGAACAACTCGGAATGAGGGCCAGTATACAGAAAAAAATAGCTTTCTTGGACAATGGTTCTAAAGGCAATGCCACATGTATAGAAATAGGAAAATTAAAATGAAAGCACTAGCTGCAATGTTATGACAATAAAGGCAATATTTAGAATACATGTCTAATAACTGCAATACAGTATCTCATTGTTCATATTATGGAATACAAAAAAAATACAATAGTCTGAATTTACATTGCAATCTAAGCTCTCATCTCCACCCTCCTTTGTAAGTAAGGAAAGAGATAAGTTATATATTTAAAAAAAATATTACAATCAGTCACCACAAAATTAAGGGGTCTATTTATTAAGCCTTGGAGATAGATAAAGTGGAGAGAGATAATATACCAGACAATCAGCTCCTAACTGCCATGTTACAGGTTGTGTTTAAAAAGTGACAGTTTTGAGCTGGTTAGTTGGTACTCTATCTCCATCCACTTTCTCTCTCTTCAAGGCTTAAGGTGCATACACACTGAGCGCTTTTCCCCCCTGCCCAGCGATGTCAGCGGGGGTGAACGGCTTTCTATAGCAGGACGCTATGGAAAGCCGCTCACCCCGCCGTACATCTGCTGGTAATTCCAGTAGATGAACGGCGGCCGCCAGCGATGAAGCGGGAGCGCGCATCAGTGTTCACCGCTCATCGCTTGTGCATACACACTGGGCGGCTTTGAGCTGAAAGCAGCTCAACACACCAAAAGTGACTTGCTTTTAGCTCAAAATCGCCCAGTGTGTATGGGCCTTTAGTACATAGACCCCATAGTCGCTATGACTGAACTGATGATGCTCTCAGTATATTTAGAAAAGTGTACAGCATTTTGAGAGACTTCATCGCTACAGCGGCGAGTTGGTAAAAATGGAAGTTGTAAAGAAGAAGTAAACAAAGCCACATACCCATTTGTGTCTCAATAGCATTTAAGAACTTATTGTAGTTTTCATATGTTTATAAGAACTAAAACAAAAAAGGAGCATGACAAAATGCTACAGTACCACAATGCAAGCATAACAGTAACTATGGATTGACTAGAAACTCTGGTGTCTAATGTCAGGCCTATTTACTGTACATCAGTTATATTGGTGTTAAAGATACAAGTACATTATATTATAAAATGATTGCGGTTATGAGCCTTAACTTCTTGACATAGTGTATATGGATAGAAGCCCATTTCATATTTATAAAATGTATTCTCAAGTTTTAATTTATTTCTGCTTTAACAAAACTACAGAATTTCAATCTGTCCACCTTTTTATAAGACCAACTTTAAGGTTCATATTCACGGTGCGATATATCCTTGCAAATTTGACTATATAGTCAAAATCGCAAGAAAAGTTAGTGCAAATCGCACCATGGCCCTCATTCCGAGTTGATCGGTCGCAAGGCGATTTTAGCAGAGTTACACACGCTAAGCCGCCGCCTACTGGGAGTGAATCTTAGCTTCTTAAAATTGCGAACGATGTATTTGCAATATTGCGATTACAAACTTCTTAGCAGTTTCAGAGTAGCTTCAGACTTACTCGGCATCTGCGATCAGTTCAGTGCTTGTCGTTCCTGGTTTGACGTCACAAACACACCCAGCGTTCGCCCAGACACTCCCCCGTTTCTCCAGCCACTCCCGCGTTTTTCCCAGAAACGGTAGCGTTTTTTCCCACACGCCCTTAAAACGGCCTGTTTCTGCCCAGTAACACCCATTTCCTGTCAATCACACTACGATCGCCGGAGCGAAGAAAAAGCCGTGAGTAAAAATACTATCTTCATTGTAAATTTACTTGGCGCAGTCGCAGTGCGAACATTACGCATGCGCACTAAGCGGATAATCACTGCGATGCGATGAAATTTACCGAACGAACGACTCGGAATGAGGGCCCATGTGTACACAGCTTGTGATACCGATGCACGGTCCCGTGGGGTCAGTATCGCAAGAAAAAGTAGACTGTGCAGGCAAGTAAATTTTGACTATCTAGTATAAAGTATAGTCAATATCGGCCATAGCGAAAAGTGCACATTGCCAAAATCGCAAGCACACATAGACAATATCGCATAGTCAAAATCGCACATAAGTCAGTATCTCACCGTGTGTATGCACCTTTAGATAAGCTTACAGCCTTTACAAGCAATCTCTTAGTAGATTTAGAATCAGTGTCAGACAACTTTTAACAATGTAATAGTGAATGAAGAATCTGCTCATATTGGGTGTAATTCAGAGCTGATCGCAGCAGCAACTTTGTTAGCAGTTGGACAAAACCATGTGCACTGCAGGGGGGGCAGATATAACATGTGCAGAGAGAGTTAGATTTGGGTGGGTTATTTTGTTACTGTGCAGAATAAATACTGGATGCTTTATTTTTACACTGCAATTTAGATTTCAATTTGAACACACCCCACCCAAATCTAACTATCTCTGCACATGTTACATCGGCCTCCCCTGCAGTGCACATGGTTTTGCCCAACTGCTAACATATTTGCTGCTGTGATCAACTCCGAATTACCTCCATTATCTTATATGACTTCAAGATTTAGAAAAGGTCACATTGTTTCATTATTTAAAATACATTCTCAATGACTTGTTGTGTCACTAAAACAGTATTACGTTTTTCAAATATTTGTCCAGTACTTCAGCTTTTTAAGTTCGGCAAGCAGGACACAGCTAGTAAGAAGAAATAAAATTCCCTACCATGACTACAGCAGAGAACCAGTGATTTGCAATCCAGTTTCCCATTTCATTTAGATCTCTTGCTTTTCGTTCTTCTTTTCCTTGATACTTATTTTGTATGTTTCCTTCAGGGTGATTGGAAGTATATACTGCTTGGTGCTTGTTATACAGACTTTTTAACCAGCATGTGGAATGCATTAGTCACTCCTCTAGTTTGGCAGGTAAATTCCCAGTATCAATGTATGAGGAAATGCTGAGATTTTCAAATGCTCTTTTTCCTTTCAGGCTATTGCGACAAACTGACATTTCCTATGGTGAGTCCTTCCCTAAATTACAGCTGGAGAACTGGTTTATCATTGTTTGGATAAACATGCAGGAAAAGCAAAATGAAAATTTTTTCACCATGCACCTTCCATGAAATAAACATCTAATCTATCTATCTATCTATCTATCTATCTATCTATCTATCTATCTATCTATCTATCTATCTATCTATCTATCTAATCTATCTATCTATCTATCTATCTATCTATCTATCTATCTATCTATCTATCTATCTATCTATCTATCTATCTATCTATCTATCATGTGGTTTCCATTCTCTCTCTCTCTCTCTCTCTCTCTCTCTCTCTCTCTCTCTCTCTCTCTCTCTTTCTCTCTATATATTACACACAGGTACAGCTGTATATAATGCTGGAAATTTGTGAGTATTGAGAGATGTGCGTAAAAGGTAGGCGTCTCACCTGTCATAGACTTTTTACTTTAGAGTATTGATTATAAAAATGATTAGAATAATACAAAGAAGATATTTCTGGTATATTTGTAATACCCCCATTGTTATTATTTAAAAAGACCTCCTGTGTTTTTTAACTCCTATAGCACTGCTGCCTCAATATATCCCATGGCAGCAGCAATGGTGTCAGCTCTGGACAGGGAGAGTTGGCACCACTGACTTCTAGTGTGTCACCTTCTGGCCAGCAACAGTTTTACCCGGGAAAATCCCTGTTATGGCCCATACACACGGTGAGATTCGGGCTATAGAGATAGTCAAAATTGACTTGCCTGCGCAGTCTACCTACTCTTGCGGGACCACGCATCGGCATGGAATCGGGATCGCAAGGTGACTTTCACCTTGCGATCTGCACTAACTTTTCTTACGATTTTGACTATATAGTCAAAATCGTAAGAAAAAATCTCACTGTGTGTACACACCATTAGATTATAGGGTCCCCGGGTTGCAGGGCAGACTGGCAAGGGAGTGGGCTGTTGCGGGGGCCCCTAGACCCAGTCACCATCAAGGAGCCCAGGGGGGAGAGTTCTTGAGGCACCCTATGGAGATAAAAGGAGCAGCCAAGGAAAGAAAAGGAGCTCTGGTGATGGGAACTGCACATATGAAGAGGATTCATTATGTAGCCTCCAGCAGCACAGTATGGAGCAGCAGGAGAGAGGATGTCCAGTAGAGCCTTGGATGACCCCTGGGAGAACTCACTGCTGGAAGTCGGGAGCCATGCCTGCTGAGTGTGGTCCACAGCCAGCAGCGAGACAAGGAGCAGAGCCGGCAGCGCAGAGAGGACCAGACGCCCTATTGTAGTCCCCTGTAGAGAAGGAGGGCTGCCGGCTTCACTGGGGAGAGCCGTCGCTGGAGAGGAAACTTCAGTGCAGTAGCCAGGGAGATAGCCGCTCCTCCACCCCCACCCCCCATTTCCGTTGCCTCAGGAGACAGTTCAAAGTATGGAGGCATCCCTGTTCTTGTGCCCGTTAACCCCTTTCACCAGAGGCAGAACTCTGGGAGGCAACGGAGTCAGCTGCCGCCGGGCTCCTGCTTTGAAGGGGGGCACCTCTCCTCCTGTTCCGTATGTTCAGCGACATTAATCAATAAAGTTAATTGACAGCAGCCGGTAACTCTTCCGTAGCCGACTTCCACACTAGTCACTACACCTTACAAATCACACCCTCTTTATTGTAGATATACTGGAAGCAGATACCTTACTGATGAAGCTATTTGCTCCTATAAAGGAAGCATGAGAATTCTAACTATATGAGGTTATTTCTCTGACAATTACAAGTAACATATAGTTAGAATTCTCATACTTCCTATGCAAGAGCAGATATCTCCATCAGTAAGGTGCATGCTTCCTGTTTATGGAATA
The DNA here is from genome assembly GCF_028390025.1 of Pseudophryne corroboree. Taxonomy (NCBI): domain Eukaryota; kingdom Metazoa; phylum Chordata; class Amphibia; order Anura; family Myobatrachidae; genus Pseudophryne; species Pseudophryne corroboree. The sequence goes on from NC_086451.1 coordinate 138,293,290, forward strand.
TGACACTGGATATGACACTGGATATGACACATGCAAATTAATTGTCAGAGAAATGATCAGCATTGTGAGTGACTGAGCAGATCTATGTAGTGTGTGGTTTGACCCCTACATAGATCTGCCTAGTTGCAATGGTTTTGAAGTAGCTTCACATAGTTAGAATTTGCAGGATTGCTATGCAGGAGGCAGCTAGGACAAACTTACGCCACTGCCTTCCACTACAACACTGGTAGGACCCCCTTTTTGGCATCCTGTTTTCAGTCTCACCCAGAAGTGTTAGGTAACAGGGATAGGTTCCCTTGTGCTTCCTCTCATCCCCTTTAAGTAGCCCTGATTCCCTTATGGTGATTTGAAATGTTAAAATGTGTTAATAGAATGTATTCTGTGCTATGCTAATGCGGTTATGCCATACCTCCCAACATTCTGTGGGCTGAAAGAGAGACTCCTGCCGCCCCCGAAAAGGGGTGTGGCCTAACCAAAGGGGGCGTGGTCTCGTGGCCCTGCCGCGATCGCAAGTCATGCCCCCGTTTTTCATCACTAAAGGGGGCATGACCAGCGCTCTGTGAGCCGCTGGCATGCCCCCTCTCCCTGTCTTCACTGAATAGACGCTGTGCGCATGCGCACAGCGTCTATTCACAGCAGCGATGACAGGAGCCTCCCAACTTCACCTTCCACACCGCGGGACACTGCGGCCCGCGGGTGGGACAGCGGGACAGTCCCAAAAAAACGGGACTGTCCCGCGAAAATCAGGACAGTTGGGAGGTATGGTTATGCTAAAATGAAGCTCCTCTTGCTGTCAGGTCATTAATAGAGGTGTGCACCTCAATGCTAAAGTGTGATAATGTAAATGTATGTTATTCCATGCTAATGTGGTTATGCTATGGGAATCTTATGATGCTGACAGGTTTCTAGTAAAAGTGTATTGATGTTAATGTGTGTTGTGCAAATGCTAATGTGTTCATGCCATAGTGAAGGTTTAAAATACAGACAGGTTAATGCGTAGGTGTGCTCATAATGTTGAATGTGATGAAGCAGACATATCTTCTCTATTGCTTTCGCTATCTAAAATGCAGGACTTTATGCTATTGCTTGTGCTTGCTCAAAGCTGGACTCTGGGGGTCATTCCAAGTTGAGCGCTGTGCTGAGTGGGGGGAGAGATGTGTGCTGAGCGGTCTGTGTTAATGTGTTAAGATAGCTCAGCACACATCTCCCCCGTCAGTACCTCCCTTTACTCTTTCAGTGCAATTGAATCCTGCTGATCGGGACAGAGCTGACGTTCAGACACCCCCCTCAAAACGCTTGGACATGCCTGCATTTTCCTGGACACTCCCTGTAAATGGTCAGTTGTCACCCACAAACGGCCTCTTCCTGTCAATCACCTTGCGTACACCCATGTGAATGGATCCTTTGCACCATTCCGTCGTTGACCGGCGATGCCCGTTGTAGCTGTCCGACGTGCCTGTGCATTGCGGTGCATACGCATGCGCAGTTTGGACCTGATCGCTCGCTGTGCGAAAACGTGCAGCAGCGATCAGATCTGAATTACCCCCATTGTGTCTGAGGGGTAAAGCCAGGCCTGCCTTTCTGATCTTAACCGAACCTGGTTCATTTTACACCCCACACTCAGTTTTAGTCCCGTCACCGTGGGTTTTACACAATTTTTTTAACATTTTTCATATACTTTATAAAGTCAAAACTCTGACTTATATGTTAGTATGACAGGAAAGGCCTCACCTGCCTCACCCCACCACACATCACTGATCTATCTATCTATCTATCTATCTATCTATCTATCTATCTATCTATCTATCTATCTATCTACCTATCTAGCACTACCACTTAAAAAACATTACGTAGCTGGGTGCTCTCACATAGGGTTTATACACTGCTCCAAAAAATAAAGGGAACACTTAAACAACACATCCTAGATCTGAATGAATGAAATATTCTTATTAAATACTTTGTTCTTTACATAGTTGAATGTGCTGACAACAAAATCACACAAAAATTATCAATGGAAATCAAATTTATTAACCCATGGAGGTCTGGATTTGGAGTCACACTCAAAATTAAAGTGGAAAAACACACTACAGGCTGATCCAACTTTGATGTAATGTCCTTAAAACAAGTCAAAATGAGGCTCAGTAGTGTGTGTGGCTTCCTCGTGCCTGTATGACCTCCCTACAATGCCTGGGCATGCTCCTGATGAGGTGACGGATGGTCTCCTGAGGGTTCTCCTCCCAGACCTGGACTAAAGCATCCGCCAACTCCTGGACAGTCTGTGGTGCAACGTGGCGTTGGTGGATGGAGCGAGACATGATGTCCCAGATGTGCTCAATTGGATTCAGGTCTGGGGAACGGGCGGGCCAGTCCATAGCATCAATGCCTTCGTCTTGCAGGAACTGCTGACACACTCCAGCCACATGAGGTCTAGCATTGTCTTGCATTAGGAGGAACCCAGGGCCAACCGCACCAGCATATGGTCTCACAAGGGGTCTGAGGATCTCATCTCGGTACCTAATGGCAGTCAGGCTACCTCTGGCGAGCACATGGAGGGCTGTGCGGCCCCCCAAAGAAATGCCACCCCACGCCATTACTGATCCACTGCCAAACCGGTCATGCTGGAGGATGTTGCAGACAGCAGAACATTCTCCTTGGCATCTCCAGACTCTGTCACATCTATCACATGTGCTCAGTGAGAACCTGCTTTCATCTGTGAAGAGCACAGGGTGCCAGTGGCGAATTTGCCAATCTTGGTGTTCTCTGGCAAATGCCAAACGTCCTGCATGGTGTTGGGCTGTATGCACAACCCCCACCTGTGGACGTCGGGCCCTCATACCACCCTCATGGAGTCTGTTTCTGATCATTTGAGTAGACACATGCACATTTGTGGCTTGCTGGAGGTCATTTTGCAGGGCTCTGCCAGTGCTCCTCCTGTTCCTCCTTGCACAAAGGCGGAGGTAGCGGTCCTGCTGCTGGGTTGTTGCCCTCCTACGGCCTCCTCCACGTCTCCTGATGTACTGGCCTGTCTCCTGGTAGCGCCTCCATGCTCTGGACACTACGTTGACAGACACAGCAAACCTTCTTGCCACAGCTCGCATTTGATGTGCCATCCTGGATGAGCTGCACTACCTGAGCCACTTGTGTGGGTTGTAGACTCCGTCTAATGCTACCACTAGAGTGAAAGCACTGCCAGCTTTCAAAAGTGACCAAAACATCAGCCAGAAAGCATAGGAGCTGAGAAGTGGTCTGTGGTCACCACCTGCAGAACAACTCCTTTATTGGGGGTGTCTTGCTAATTGCCTATAATTTCCACCTGTCTATTCCATTTGCACAACAGCATGTGAAATTGATTGTCAATCAGTGTTGCTTCCTAAGTGGACAGTTTGATTTCACAGAAGTGTGATTGACTTGGAGTTAAATTGTGTTGTTTAAGTGTTCCCTTTATTTTTTTGAGCAGTGTAGTATAGGTCACTCAAATGGTTACATAGTTGTTGAGGTTGAAAAAAGACAAATGTCCATCGAGTTCAACCTATATTAAAAAATTTTTTTAATGAAATGCTATATCCCTGGATATTTTTTTTCCGCTAGAAATTTATCTAATCCATTTTTAAACTTATTGATTGAGTCCACCATTACTACCTTCTCTGGCAGAGAATTTCAAATCCTTACTGTGAAGAATCCTTTTCTCCATTGAGTATGGAATTTTTTCTCTTCTAAACTCAGGGGGTGTCCTCGTGTCCTATGTAGTGTTTTTTTTTGGTAAACAAATCATTTGATAAATTCTTGTATTGTTCCTTAATGTATTTATAAATATTAATAATGTCCCCTCTCAGTCGCCTCTTTTCCAGTGTAAACATATCAAGCCTTTTAAGTCTTTCCTCATAGTCCAGTGCCTCTAACCCCTTAACCAGTTTAGTGGCTCGCCTCTAAACCCTTTCGAGTTCCAAGCTATCTTTTTTTATAGTATGGTGCCCAAAACTGTACACAATATTCCAGGTTTGGCCGCACCAATGATTTGGGATCCGGTCTGAAGATCGACAGTGTCTAGGTCGACAATGTTTAGGTCGACCACTATAGGTCGACAGTCACTAGGTTGACAGGGTCAGAAGGTCGACATGATCTAGGTCGACAGATCAAAATGTCGACATGAGTTTTTAAAATTTACTTTTTTTACTTTTTCATACTTAACGATCCACGTGGACTACGATTGGAACGGTAATCTGTGCCGAGCGCAGTGGTAGCGGAATGAGGCACCTTGCCCGAAGCTGCGAGGGGACACAGTGCACTAATTGGGGTTCCCGGTCACTCTACGAAGAAAACGACACCAAAAAAACATAAAAAACTCATGTCAACCTTTTAACCTGTCGACCTAGAACATGTCGACCTTCTGACCCTGTCGACCTAGTGACTGTCGACCTATAGTGGTCGACCTAAATATTGTTGACCTAGACACTGTCGATCTAATGATCCACACCCCAATGATTTATACAGTGGAAGGATTACACTCTCATCCCTAGTCTCTATACCCCGTTTTATGCATGATAACACCTTATTAGCCTTTGCTGCTGCATTTTGACATTGCGTACTGCTACCAAGTTTATTATCGATGAGCACTCCCAAATCTTTTTCAGCTACCGTTATTCCTACATTTTCCCCATTTAGTTTATAGGCTGCCTGATTGTTCTTAGTACCAAAGTGCATAACTTTACATTTGTCTATATTGAACCTCATTCTTCATTTATCCGCCCAGTCCTCAAGTCTAGATAAGTCATTTTGTAGAGACTCAACATCCTTGTCTGAATTAATTATTCTACATAGTTTAGTATCATCTGCGAAAATTGACACTGTGCTTTCCAGTCCCTCTCCTAGGTCATTAATGAATATGTTAAACAGCAATGGCCCGAGTACTGAGCCCCGCGGTATTCCACTGAGTACTGAAGCCCATTCAGAGTACATCCCATTAACCCCCACTCGCTGTTCCCTATTAAACAGCCAATTACTCACCCAAGTACAAATAGTGTTTCCTACCCCAAGCCCCATGGTGCTGCACTCCTAGCGTACAAACGGCTTGTTTTTGGCAGAAAAATTACAAAACACCCCCCCACCCCAAAAGTCTACCTTTTTTGTGTTGACCATTTCCATGTCAATCTTTTGACCCTGCAACCTTTTGACCTTGTCAACCTTTTCTACTGTCTGCCTATTCTATGTTGCCCTTCTGACCTTGTCGACCTAATGCATGTCTATCATTAGTGGTAGCCTATTGACTGTAGACCTCTTCAGTGTAGGTCTAATAATCCACACCTGATAATTAGACAGATAGAGATAGAGAGACACACTGTAGATAGATAAATAGACAGACGGAACCCCAGAGAGAGAGAGAGAGAGAGAGAGAGAGAGAGAGAGAGAGAGACTGTAGATAGATATAAACCACAGAGAGAGAGAGAGAGACTGTAGATAGAAAAAAACCCCAAGTGAGAGACACAGAGAGAGAAAGAGACACTGTAGATAGATGGATACCCCCGAGAGAGAGAGAGAGAGAGAGAGAGAGAAACACTGTAGATAGATATAAACCACAGAGAGAGAGACTGTAGATGGATAAAAAAAAAACAAGTGAGAGACACAGAGAGAGAAAGAGACACTGTAGATAGATGGATAATAGATGGATAAGTCTAGAGAGAGAGAGAGAGAGAGAGAGAGAGAGAGAGATAAATACACTGTAGCTATAAACCCCCTATAGAGAGAGAGAGATACACTGTAGATAGAAACCCCATAGAGAGAGAGCCAGAGAAAGAGAGAGGCACTGCAGATACCCCCTAGAGAGTGAGAGAGAGAATGGAGATTGATAGAAACCCCCTAGAGAGACAGAGATACACTGTAGATAGATAGATAGAAACCTGCGAGAGAGAGAGAGAGAGAGAGAGAGAGAGAAACACTGTAGATAGATATAAACCACAGAGAGAGAGACTGTAGATAGATAAAAAAAAAACAAGTGAGAGACACAGAGAGAGAAAGAGACACTGTAGATAGATGGATAATAGATGGATAAGTCTAGAGAGAGAGAGAGAGAGAGAGAGAGAGAGAGAGAGAGAGAGATTAACACACTGTAGCTATAAACCCCCTATAGAGAGAGAGATACACTGTAGATAGAAACCCCATAGAGAGAGAGCCAGAGAAAGAGAGAGGCACTGCAGATACCCCCTAGAGAGTGAGAGAGAGAATGGAGATTGATAGAAACCCCCTAGAGAGACAGAGATACACTGTAGATAGATAGATAGAAACCTGCGAGAGAGAGAGAGAGAGAAACACTGTAGATAGAAACCCCCTAGAGAGAGAGAGACACTGTAGATTGATGGAAACCCCCTAGAGAGAGAGAGAGAGAGAGAGTGAGTGAGTGAGTGAGTGAGTGAAAGAGAGACTGTAGATAAATAGATACTCCCTAGAGAGACAGAGGGACAATGTAGATATATAGAAACCCCAGAGAGAGATAGAGAGAGAGAGAGAGAGAGAGAGAGAGAGACAACCATTATAGATTGAAACCCAAGAGAGAGAGAGAGAGAAAGAGAGAGAGAGAGAGAGAGAGAGAGAGAGAGAGAGAGATTGTAGATATATACAAACTTCCTAGAGAGGGAGAGAGAAAAAAATAGAGAGAGAGAGAGACAAAGGGGTCTATTCATGGAGCAGAGAAAAGCACTGTTTTGTAGAACTGATGAGATGAATAGTGATACGTAACAATTAATTTTTCGATTTCTTTATGAATAGACCCCAGAGAGAAAGAGACACTGTAGATAGATATAAACCTGAGAGAGTGAGAGAGAGAGAGAGAGAGAGAGAGAGAGAGAGAGACTGTAGATAAATAAAGACAAAAGGAAAGTCAGTGAGGGAAAAAGAGATATTGTAGATAGATAGAAATCCCCTAGAGAGACAAAGAGAGAGAGAGAGAGAGAGAGACACACACACAATGTAAACAGATATAAAACCCCTAGAGAGAGAGAGACACTGTAGATAAATAGGCAGAGACAGACGGAAATCCAGAGAGAGAGAAAAAGACACTGTAGAATGTAGATAGATAGATACCCCCTAGAAAGAGAAAGACACTGTAGATCGAAAACCCCTAGAGAGAGAGATTATATAGATAGATCAAACACAAAGCCAAAACGTACTTCCTCAGCAGGATCCCAGCTCCTGAGTGTGACCTTTGGAATCCCCTTGAGTCAGGCCTCTTCCCCACGCTGCATGCTCCTGCCTCTGAGCTGCATGCCTCATGTCAGCTTAGCTTACAGGTGGGTTTATGTCTAAATCACTTTTCTCACCACCAAGTTACTAAAGGGAGTAGTTGTTGACGTAAATAGTTGATAGTGCTATCCCACTGGCCTAGCTCCTCCCCTGATGTCAGAGGTCCTTTGGCCCACTTGGATCTAGCATCTAACTTACAGTTGGTGGTCAGTAGGGACAGCTTCTGGCAATTTGGACAGTACAAATGGAGATGGGGGCATCTAGTAGGACCTAGAAGTACGGCACTCAGCAGTGACACTGACAGCAGCTCTCTGTCAGCGCCCGGACAAATTATAACATCCATCCTCTGGTCAGACAGAGTGTCTGGGTCAGAAAAAAAGGCATTTTGTTCCCCCCAGCACCCTGAATGATACCAGTAACCAGATTTAAATTCTACAAAATATTAGAATTCAGAGATCTTGGTTACATATATTTGCACAAATGTATGTATAAGCCCCCAAGCCTCGTCAAGGCACCTCTGTATATTGGGGGGTCCCTATTGCTATATCTAGGTGCAGGATGCAGCACCCCAAATATCAACATAAACCAGAAAGCCCAGTGCAGGCCATCAGTGAAAAAACTATAGTGTTAATAAATCAGAGTTAGGAAGCCGAAGCTATATACAGAAAGTGATAAAAAAAATTAATGATATGTAATTAAAATGTAGAAGAAATAGTGGTAATAAAGAAATTAGTAAGTGATAAGTGTTAATAGAATGTAATGGTATGCCACACTAGAGCCATCCAGCCCAGCCAATTAAGGGGCACCACACCCCACACCTCTGTTACCCCAATCTGGATCTATAATTAACCAGCAAAGAGCCACATGATTATGGCTCCTTACTTGCATATATCTAAGCTAAGAGCTACCTCCCTCGGAGCAACCCCATAGTGCTCCATATGGCATATCAGGATCTGCATCTCCTCCTAATGCAGGATCTTTCTGTCTCTCACAACAGACATATATAGTGGCAGATGCTCAATTAGCTTAGTGATATCACTCAGGTGCTTGTAAGGGAGGGGTATTTCTAAGCAGGAAAAAAAGGCATTTTGTTTCCCCCCAGCACCCTGTATGATACCAGTAACTAGATTTAAATCCTACAATATAATAGAATTCAGAGATCTTGGTTACATATATTTGCACAAATGTATGAATAAGCCCACAAGCCTTGTCAAGGCCTCTCTGTATATTGGGGGTACTAATTGCTATATCTAGGTGGAGGATGTGGCACCCCAAAAATCAGCATAAGCCAGAAAGCCCAGAGCAGCACACCAGTGAAAAAACTGTAGTGTTAATAAATTAGTGTTAGGATGCCAAAGCTATATACAGAAAGAGATACAAAAATAATGAGATGTGATTAAAATGTAGAAGAAATAGTGTTAATAAAGAAATTAGTAAATTATAAGTGTTAATAGAATTTAATGGTACGCCACACTAGAGTCATCCAGCCCGGCTAATCCAGGGGCAAAGTCTCTGAGTACTCAGAATTCCCCCCCCCCCCCCCTCTGCATATGCTACTGGGGTGGGATGTACTAAAGAAATGAAAACGGCCAATGGCATGTTCTATATGGAGGAGATTTGTATCCAAACCGCAGTGGATTAGAAGCACCATTCAATTGACATCACAGAAAAAGATAGCTGGACATTTTTTATTTTGCTTTGTGGGTTTGTGAGGAGTTTATGTCAAGTTTTATTGCTTCTTGTTCTGTATATTGTCTATTCAAGGTATGTTTTCCATATAGTGTTTCTTTTAAGGCCCTGTCTGTGTTGTTTTTTTTTCCTGTATGTGAGAGTGTGATTGTGTGTTAATTTTATTTTTAATATTTCATATTTTTGTTTGTATATTTCTGTTAAAGTCCAGTTATGTCTGTTGAGATGTATCATAATCCTCAATAATCCAATTGGATTATATATACCAGTCAATCAATATTGTCTGTCAATTCATTAATTTTCCTGTTGATTTAGTAATCATGATCCTGACTGTAGTTGTCATATTTGGTGATTTACCTCTGCCATCTGTCCTGGATCCTGCATATTTTCTGCTCACTGGGATAAACAGCTTGCCAGTACCATGAGTTTTCTGACTGCTGAGTTTTCTGCCTGGAAGGTGAGACTTAACGAGCTCCACCTGTGATGATTAACCTTCTGTGTCAATACTGAATTCAGCAAGTCTTTCTATGCTGTGCCTACACAGTAATCATTGTCCTCGTACTATATGCCTCTCTGACTCCAGTGGTCACCAGATACATTCTCCTCTGTGCTCGGCTCTCTGGAGTTTAGGCCTAAAAGTCAGCATCCTCTGTTTATTTGTAGAAGTTCAGGCTTCAGTGTTTTTTCGGCCTGCTAGGCCTTACTCCACATCAGAGCCTAACCTGGAGTATTGACATGACAGGGTCAGATCGCCTGACCATGAGCTATCCAATCCCGTGCCAGCCCATGACTTCCTGAATCACCTGACCCTGTTCACTAATCACCAAGGACCAGGAAGTATAAGTAAAGAGACTTGTGTTACAGAAGTGGCCAGTTCCTTGTGTCACACAGCTCTGTGTGAGCTTAGTAGCTGAGCTCCCTAAGATGTAACACTTTTACTTTGGTTCCTGAAAAACTCTGCTCTTTTGTTACCCAGTCTGGATTACAGTTGTGTTACCAGTTATATCCAGTATTAGTATCGTCTTAAAGACACAGCCGCAGTATTCTTCAGTCTAGTCTTAAAGACACAGGCACAGTAATCATCCATCTCGTTTTAAAGACACAGCTGTAGTATTCTTCAGTCTCGTCTTAAAGCCACAGCCACAGTATTCATCAGTCTCACCTTAAAGACACAGCTGCAGTATTCTTCAATCTCGTCTTAAAGCCAGAGCCGCAGTATTCTTCAGTCTCATCTTAAAGGCACAGCCACAGTCTTCAGTTAATCTTCAGCCTCGTATTAAAGTCGCAGCCACAGTCATTGTTCTACATACAGCTGTGTTTCCAGTTATAATGGTACCCAGCCCGGTTCACAGTGCGGTTCTCAGTATCACTGGTAACCAGTCCGGTTCAACGTCTTCAGTTCTCCTCCCAGTTCTGCACAATGCCAGAGAACCTATTTCATAGTAACCCTGAGTACACATACATTTACTCCTGTGACAGTATATCCAGTTCGTTCTCACCAATGCATTAAACATCCGGCTATCAACACCAAGTCCATGGTGATCCAGTGGTCAGGATGTGGCTCCCTCTGCTGAGGCCCGGGTTCTACCCCTGGTCAGGGATTGCTCCATACTACTCCATCTCACCGATTTCCACAGACCAGCCAAATATACACATAGTTTTCCAGTTACCCGCACGGATTTCACATACATGCCGGGTTCACAAAAACCCACAGTCATGACAGCCTGTCTGAGTCTAGTCATTTGCCTAATAATTTTTTGGGAGGGTTTGCCAGTGGTTTTATGGTGGTTAAAAAGAAAATACTGCTTGTTGAATCAGTTAATTCTATTTTATTCCATTCATTGCATGGTTTAAAACATTGATGGTGCTTCAATATATGATTCTATTCTAAAGTGTGGTTTCCCACTGGAAAGACAAAACCGCTGCTTAGTAAATTTAGCCCCAAGAGTCTTGGGGAGTGGCAGAAGAACCTAGCATTGTACCTGGACATATATGTACACATTGTTATATTGAAATACTGGATAGTGCATTAATAATTTACAATATAGATGGTCTATAGTATAGGCTGTAGCAATGGTTCTCAAACTGTGTGCAGTGGCACCCTGGGGTGCCTCAGGGCACTTGAAGGGGTGCATTGGATTGGTGGCTCAGGATCAATTCAAATTATGTATGGTCAATGCAATAGACAGAACCAGTGCTGGTGACTGCCAATATTAAATATGTGGACAAACAGAAGCAAATCTTGTCCCCAAACCACAAAATTGAACCTAAGGATGATCTATAAACACAATTTACTTAATTTAATATTTATTTCTAAATTTCTCAATAACAAACTTTTGGCCCTGGAGTGCTGTGGAAAAAAAAATCTGTTACTCTAGGGTGCCATAATTCAAAAAAGTTTGAGAACCACTGGGTTATAGGGAAGAAAGTCAAAAGAATGTACTTTTTGTTTGAAACATATTAATTTTCTGTAACTAGCAGTAGAGATGAACGGGTAACCGGATCCACCCGCCAGCCTCGGATCCCACAGAGAGGCTGAACATCATCTTTCCGCTGTTGTATTTTCACGGGTTTTGGACTCTATAAAGGTGGTCATCTTCACTCCGGCTGTTGAGAGCGTATTGGACAGAGGTGTCCGTCAGTACTGTATATATTTGGCATGGGGTCTTTCAGCTTTGCTTTATCAGTCCAGGGGTGCTTTTTCAGCTTTATTGTATCAGTCCAGGGGTGCTCTTTCAGCTCTGCTGTATCAGTCCAGGGGTGCTTTTTCAGCTCTGCTGTATCAGTCCAGGGGTGCTCTTTCAGCTCTACTGTATAAGTTCAGGGATGCTCTTTTAGGGGTACATTTACTAAGCAGTGATAAGATCGGAGAAGTGAGCCAGTTGAGAAGTTGCCCATGGCAACCAATCAGCACTGAAGTAACATCTATAATTTGCATACTATAAAATGATACAGAGCTGCTGATTGGTTGATGTGGAAATTTCTCCACTGGCTTACTTCTCCACTTTTATCGCTGCTTAGTAAATGTACCCCTTAGTTCTGCTGTATCAGTTATGGGGTGCTCTTTTAACTCTGCTGTATCAGTTCAGGGGGTGCTCTGACTATACATCCAGGGGCTCCGTCCCAGTGTAAAATTAAAATAATAAATGATAATAACAAAAAGTATAAAGATATAATTATTTTAAAAAAAAATTTTTGTTTGTGCTGTACCCCAGTATACTATACAATTTTTATTTAAGTAGTTTTAAGTACTGTGACACTGCCGGTCAGACCACAGTATATTATTATTTCGTACTTATACACGGATTGTGCAACACTTTGGTGAAATTAAACCACAGTGTTCGATTACTATTTCTGACTCATACACCTATTGTGTGACACTGTGGGTGAAGGTGGTACCACAGTAATATATTTTATTTCATACTCATACACGTATTTTGCGACACTGTTGGTGAAGTTAAACCACAGTGTTTGACTACTGTTTCTTACTCATATACATATTGTGTGACACTGTGGGTGAATTTGGTACCATAGTAATATATTTTATTTCATATTCATGCATGTATTGTGCGACACTGTTGGTGAAATTAAACCACAGTGATTGATTACTGTTTCTGACTCACACACGTATTGTGTGACACTGCAGGTGGTACATTTTTGGTACAAATTGTGGTGTGTGCTGTACCCCACTTTGCATTTGTTAATAGAAATGGAGAAAGGACAATTAAGAGGAGGTCATGAACCCCGTACTAGTGCTGAAGCTGCTGCCACTAGTCCTGACAATGCAAGCCCGTCAACATCATCTGTTAAGGCCTATGCCCAATGGCATAGTGGGCATGTAAAATCAAAGTCGGTGCATGTAAAATCAAAGAAGCAATATCATTTTACAGTTCTAAATAAATAGAAAATCACAAGTAAAGTTAGTGGCAGAAAAACATAAAATTGTCAATACAGTATGCCATTCACTAAACAAAGTGGTAAGGAAAGGCTAATCCCTTGGCCTTTGTTTATGACTGGTGGTTCTGCGTCCCATAATGATGATGTAAGCCTTTCTCCCAGTAGAAGATTTAAAAAAATTAAACTTGGTAAGGCACAAGAGCCAACTGTGTGCTCAGAAATATCACAAATCCCCCAGGAGAGTCCAAGTGTGTCCGCGGGTGCCATGTGTGAGCCTGACATTTCCAATACTGTACTAGAAGAGGAGGCTCCTTCCACCATTTGCACACCCTCTGCAAGTGTTGGGAAGAGCAGCACAAGTCAACATGCTGACATTGAAATTGAGGTTGTCACTGTAGAAATACACCAGGATGAGGAGGATATTTGTGTAGCTGATAATAATAAGAATGTTCATGATGAAGATGTTGATGATAGTTACATAGTTAGTGAGGTTTAAAAGAGAGAAAATGCCAATCGGGTTCAACCTGTATTCTGTGTTAAGCTGTGTATATTATAATGCACCTGCTGAAGTAATGGTTTAGTACCAATTGACTACCATGGTTCTTACCACCCCCAGATATTTAATGTCAATATGTTAAATGCTATAGCCCTGGATACTTTTTCCAGTTAGAAATTTGTCCAATCCATTTTTAAATGCATTTACAGAGTCCGCCATTAGTACCTTCTCCGTCAGGGAGTTCCAAATCTTTATTGCCCTTACTGTGAAGAACCCTTTTCTACGTTGTGTATGTAATTTTCTGTCCTCTAGCCTCAGCAAGTGCCTGCGTGTCCTATACAGAGTTCTTTTAATAAACAAAACCCTTGCTAACTCCTTGTAATGACCCTTTACATATTTGAAGATATTAATAATGTCTCCTCTTAGACGCCTCTTTTCTAGTGTATACATATTAAACCTAGTAAGCCTTTCCTCGAACTCCAGTGTCTCTAACCCTTTAATCAATTTAGTAGCTCACCTTTGAACTCTTTCTAGTTCCCCGATATCTTTTTTTATAATATGGTGCCCATAATTGAACACAATATCCCAGGTGCGGACGTACCAATGATTTGTACAGCGGCAGGATTACATCTTTGTCCCTTGTCTCAATGCCCCGTTTTATGCACACAAGCACTTTAGTTGCCTTCTTTGCTGCATTTACTGTTATTAAGCCTATAATTTATGAGCACCCCCAAATCTTTTTCCACCACAGTTACCCCTATATTTTCCCCATTTAGAGTGTAGGATGCAAATGTGTTTTTGTTCCAAAATGCATAACTTTGCATTTTTCTATATTGAACTTCATTCTCCATTTAGACTCACAGATTTCAAGTTTAAATAAGTTATTCTGTAGAGACTCCACATCGCTTTCTGAATTAATTACCTTACACAGTTTAGTATCATCTGCAAAGATTGACACTGTGCTTTCCAGGTCTGTTCCTAGATCATTGATAAATATATTGAACAGTAGCGGGCCAAGTACGGACCGTTGCAGTATTCCGCTGACTAATGGTGCCCAGCTGGAGAACATCCCATTGACCACTACTCGTTGTACTCTGTTATCCAGCCAATTACTTATCCATGTACAAATAGTATATCCTAGGCCTAGTTCCATTAATTTGATGATCAGTCTCCTGTGAGGCACTGTATCGAAGGCTTTTGCAAAATCTAAATAGACCACATCCGCTGCTTTTCCCTGGTCAAGATTCTCGCTCACTTCCTCGTAGAAGCTAATTAAGTTAGTTTGACATGATCTGTCCCTTACAAACCCATGCTGACTTTTGCTAATAATCTTAGTAGCCTGTAGATAATCCTCTGTGCTATTCCTCAAAATTACTTCCAATCTTTTACTCCATATAGAAGTTAAACTAACTGGTCTATAGTTACCAGGATTATTTTTAGTTCCCTTTTTAAATAAAGGCATTACCTCAGCTATGCACCAATCCTTTGGTACCATGCCTGATCTAATTGAACTATAGAAAATCAAGTATAGGGGTTTTGCTAGTTGTGACCTAAACTCCATAATAACCCTTGGATGAAAGGCATCTGGGCCTGGTGATTTATCAATCTTTATGTTGCTTAGTCTCTCCAGGACCACTTCCTCACTTTTTAAAAGTATCAAGCCAAGAGTCATTACCTTCACTATCGATATGCACTACTCTCACCGTCTGATCCTCCCTGGTGAATACTGAGGGAAAAAAATCGTTCAGTAATTCCGCTTTTATTTTGTCATCGTTTATCAAAGGTCTCAGTTAAATTTTTAATGGGCCTACGTTCTCCTTCTTTAA
Organism: Pseudophryne corroboree; assembly: GCF_028390025.1. Lineage (NCBI taxonomy): Eukaryota > Metazoa > Chordata > Amphibia > Anura > Myobatrachidae > Pseudophryne > Pseudophryne corroboree. Next base: position 138,308,431 of record NC_086451.1, read on the forward strand.
CCATTTACTGTTTATGTATTTATAAAACTTTTTAGGATCGGTTTTACTCTCTATAGCGATTTGCTTTTCGTTTACAATTTTAGCTGCTCATATTATTTTTTTGCATCTTTTATTACATTCCTTATAATACTGGAATGACTCCTCACCTCCATTAGATTTAAATGTTTTGAAAGCACACTTCTTTTTAGCCATTGCTTCTTTGACCTCCTTATTAAGCCTCGTTGGTTTCTGTTTAGTACTCCTACGTTTATTGCTCATGTGAATGAATTTGTGAATATTGCTATCAAGCAACCCTTTTAAAGCATCCCATATTTCCGTTGTGTCTTTACCATGAAACAAAACTTCCCAGTCAATGTTGTTTAGTGCCCGTCTTAGCATATTGAAGTTAGCTTTTCTAAAGTTAAATGTTTTGGTTGATCCCTTATAGCTATGTTTCTTGATACTGATGTCCAATGTGATCATATAGTGATCACTGTTTCCAAGGTCTCCCCAACTTTAGTATTTGATATAATGTCCACATTATTGGTAATAACTAGGTCCAGAATAGTTTTACCTCTAGTTGGGTCCTCAACTAATTGAGTCATGTATTGATCCTTTAATGCAGGCATGTCCAAACTATGGCCCTCCAGCTGTTGAGAAACTACACATCCCAGCATTCCCTGACACAGCTTTAGCGTTCTCTGACAGCAAAACTGTGTCAGGGCATGCTGGGATATGTAGTGTCACAACAGCTGGAGGGCCGCAGTTTGGACATCCCTGCTTTAATGTAATTAAGAACCTGCTGCTCCTAGTTTTTACACATGAATCGTTACTCCAATTTATATCAGGATAGTTAAAATCCCCTAACACTAGGATGTCCCCCATTCCTGCAGCTTTTTGAATTTGCTGTAAGAGTTGTTCCTCCTCATGTATGCTAATATCCGGTTGCTTGTAGCACGTGCCAATGACTAGTTTCTTTGCTTCAGTGCCCCCACTAGTGATTTCAACCCATAGTGACTCCACGTTATCTCCAGTGGATGAGGATGATGCTCGTTTAAATAAGGCACCAATGGAGACAGTTATTGCCCATAGTATGAAAAAGCCCATTGTCATGCCTGGGCAAAAATAAAATCCATCTCTTCGGTGTGGAATTATTTCTACCCAAATCAGGACAAGTGTCAAGCCATCTGTAGCCTTTGTAAATCAATAGTAAGTAGAAGTAAGAACCTTAACCACCTAGGAACATCCTCCCTTATACAGTATGTCACTTGTAGAGCATTCACCAAAAGTCATTGTCAAATTCAGACACTTTGGCTAAAAACGTAACAGCCAGTCCAGCATCAACTAGCTGCTCCCTTCTCTCTGTTAGATCCTAGGGCCTGCAATCTCCACCACTAACACCTGCATCATCAGCATCCTCAGTCATGATCGGAAGTAGTCCTGCACCAAATGTCATGACTGAATCCTCTCCTATACGGGCTTCCTCAAAAGCATCCTTGAGTGCCGCGCCTGTTGCTGCTGCTATCCAGAATGGGACCAGGAAGACTACTTGTAGTAGTTTACCAAAACAGTTGACTGTTAAACAATCCTTTGCAAGGGCAGCTAGTATGACAGCAGTCATCCAGTTGCACAGCGGATAACTGACGCCATAACAACTATCCTGGTATTAGACGTGCGTTCAGTATCCGCCATTAATGCAGTGGATTTTAGACAGTTGACTGAGGTACTGTGTCCCTGGTACCCAATCCCATCTAGATTCCACTTCACTAGTAAAGCAATTCCCAGCCTGTACAAGGACATTAAAAAAAGCATTTTTAGTGTCCCCAGAAATGCCGTTGTACCCACTGTCCACTTAGCCATGGATATGTGGACAAGCGGAACAGGCCAAACTAAAGACTTCATGACTGTGACAGCCTACTGGGCAGATGTATTGCCATCAGCAGCACCAACAGCAGCAGCAGCAGCTACATCTCACAAATCACAGCTCCTTCAGAGGCAGGCTACTCTGTGTATCACTAGTTTCACTAAGAGGCATACCGGTGACAACCTCTTAGAAACACTCAGGGAAATCATTGCAAAATGGCTTACCCCACTTGGACTCTCCTCAAGATTTGTGATAGCTGACAATGCCTCCAATATTGTGAGAGCATTACAGCTGGGCAAAATTGAACATGTCCCCTGTTTTGCTCACACAATTAACTTTGTGGTGCAAATTTTATTTTTTTTAAATGACCGGGGTGTGCAGAAAATGCTGTCTGTGGCCCAGAAAATTTTGGGACATTTTTGACATTCTGCAAGTGCAGGTAGAAGATTGCAGCACTTGCAAAAACAGATTAACTTACCCTGTCATCAGCAGAAGCAAGAGGTAGTACTGAGGTGGAATCCAACCCTCTATATGCTTCAGCGGATGGTGGAGCAGCACAAGGTGATCCAAAGCTACACATTGACCTATGACATAGGGAAAGGAGCGGGAATACACCTTAGTCAAGCACAGTGGAGAATAATTTCCTTGTTGTGCAAGGTTCTCAAACCATTCGAAGTTGCCACATGTGAAATTACTGCAGTTTAGACACTGCCAGTTTGAGTCAGGTCATTCCTCTTATTAGACTATTAGAAAAGAAGCTGGACAAATTGAAGGAGGAGCTGAAAGGAAGTGAGTACGCTAAGCATGTCGGACTTGTAGATCAAGCCCTTCTTTGGCTTCACCAGGATTCAAAGGTCGTCAATCTCTTGAAATTAGATCACTATATTTTGGTGACCATACTTGATCCTAGGTTTAAATCAAATGTATCTTTCTTTCCAATGGACACAAATCTGAAGAGATGCAAAGAGCTGTTGGTGAGAAAATTGTCAGCTCAAGCTGCTTGTGGCACAGCAACATCTCCTCTTTCAGTTTCTCCAGCAACTGCGACTGCAAGGAAAATACTCTAGAGTCTCTGAAGTGAGGTAATAAGGGGATTCCCCTGCGAGGATATGCCAACTTTAATAATATCAGCACTCCCTTTTCGAGCTTGCCCGCCAAAGGCACGCACAGATGGTCTCTTGGCTGCACCAGGTGTCAAGTAGCTTGGGGGCCACCACTAGTCGTACCACTGAAACTTTCAACAGCCCTATGTTAGATGCCCTATTCATATGAGTATGGCCTCCAGTGTGAGTAATTCAGTGTCTATATATGCAACCACTGTCAATGACACGTCCACAGAGCCGTATCTAGACTTTTTTGGGTGCCCTGTTTCAGAGAGAGTATTGGTGCCCTCACCATTTTTCAAACAGGGACAGCCAAAAATAAAGGGGTGTGGCCTCATGGGGAAGGGGCGTCACTGCACAAAAGTACCAATTCACATTACACCACACAGTAGAGTCCATTTTTAACATTAGACAGTAGTGTCCGTTATTCAAATTACACCACACTGTAGTGTCCATTAGTCACATTAGACAACACAATAGTGTCTGTTATTTACATTATACCGCACAATAGTGTCCACTATTCACATTTCACCACACAGGGGTGAGAACAATATCTAGGTGATGTGCTCCAAATGGTATGCAGCTGGGACCAAGTGCCACCTGTACTGCACTTCAACAAGGAATCAAAAAATAGAAAAGTGATCCCGCGCAATTCTATCAGGGTAATTCTAACTGAATCAATCAAGTAAAAATACAATGTTTATTTCAATGTTTTCTGGGTCCTTGCAGACAGATGTGGAGCAGTCCGGTTCACCAATACAGTATATGCCAAAGGCTGGCTGGCTGAATGAAGTGACAGAGCAGCGGCACAAACACACAGCAGTTGCTCTAAGAATATACTGTATCACATTGCTGCACAGCAGTGGCAGACAGGATGGCTGTTTAATGAACTATACAACCCCATAGAAAAAAATGTTTTCAAAAGAGACCCCAGCAGTGGGTCAAGTACACTCAGGTACACTCGGGTATGGAGTACCCTTTAGAATTTGGCAGCAGGTACGCAGTACCACCCACTGCACACTTTGCACCCGTGACTGCCATTACCGCAATTATAATGCGCTGTCAAGCAACAAGACCATGGTGTTTGGCAGCATGATGTCATCTCCCACATTGTCAGGGCTACAGGAAGTATAGTGGTGACGTCATGAGATCACATCACGCTTCCTCTCCTGGAGGCCGCTGCTGGCACAAAGAGAGGAGTCTGGGGACTGGGCTGCAGTGTCCAGCTGTTTCCCTTCAAATGGCTTGAGTGACGCATCAGCACTGAGTGGCTTTTGTTCTTCACAGGCTGGGCTGCTGGGCATGTCTCTGGCTTCACTAATGTGGATACTACTATATATTTCTATTATTATGAGGACATTGCTATATATTTATATTGTAACGAGGACACTACTATATATGTCTATTATTATAGGGGCATTACTATATATTTATATTGTAATGTGGGACACTACTATATATTTATATTATTATTTGGACACTATATATTTCTATTATTATGGGGTATTATATATTTCTCTTGTAACATGGACACTACTAAATATTTTTATTATTATGGGGACATTACTAGATATTTCTATTGTAATGTGGACACTACCATATATTTCTTTTGTAATGTGAACACTACTATATACTTTTATTGTAATGTGGACACTACTATATATTTCTATTATTATAGGGGCATTACTATATATTTCTATTGTAACATGGACACTACTAAATATTTTTATTATTATGCGGACATTACTATATATTTCAATTGTAATTTGGACACTACTATATATGTCTATTATTATGTGGATACTACTATATATTTCTATTATTATGTGGACACTACTATATATTTCTATTATTATGGGGCCTTACTATTAGAGATGAGTGGGTTCGGTTCTCAGAGAACCAAACCCTACCGATCTTCATGTCCCAAGCCCGGATCCAAGACCGGCTCGGGTTTTCCCGCTTGACTTGGAAACCAGAATGAGGCAAAACGTCATCATTCCGCTGTCGGATACTCACGGGGTTTGGATACCATATAAAGAGCCGCGCATCGCCGCCATTTTTACTCCAGTCCTGCAGAGTGTAGTGAGAGGACATGTCTCCGTCCTTAGTGTCTGTGCGGGCGGGAAAGTGGGGTGGCGATTATAGTGCTGTCTTGTGCTGCTCAGTCCAGTGTAGTGTCTTAGCTGCATCAGTTAGTCCAGTGACCAGTCACAGTGGTGGTGTCCTCTGCTGCCATATGTCCAGTGCTGCTGTATAATAAGTCCCTTACAGTGTTGCTGTGTTGTCCTGCATCAGACCAGTGGTAGTGTCCTGTGCATCAGTCAGTCCGGTGACCAGTCACAGTGGTGGTGTTCTCTGCTGCCATATGTCCAGTGCTGCTGTATAATAAGTCCCTTACAGTGTTGCTGTGTTGTCCTGCATCAGACCAGTGGTAGTGTCCTGTGCATCAGTCAGTTCAGTGACCAGTCACAGTGGTGGTGTCCTCTGCTGCCATATGTCCAGTGCTGCTGTATAATAAGTCCCTTACAGTGTCGCTGTGTTGTCCTGCATCAGACCAGTGGTAGTGTCCTGTGCATCAGTCAGTTCAGTGATCAGTCACAGTGGTGGTGTCCTCTGCTGCCATATGTCCAGTGCTGCTGTATAAGTCCCTTACAGTGTTGCTGTGTTGTCCTGCATCAGACCAGTGGTAGTGTCCTGTGCATCAGTCAGTTCAGTGATCAGTCACAGTGGTGGTGTCCTCTGCTGCCATATGTCCAGTGCTGCTTATAAGTCCCTTACAGTGTTGCTGTGTTGTCCTGCATCAGACCAGTGGTAGTGTCCTGTGCATCAGTCAGTCCAGTGACCAGTCACAGTGGTGGTGTCCTCTGCTGCCATATGTCCAGTGCTGCTGTATAATAAATAGAGATGTGCGGCTGGCACTTTTTGTGTTTTAGTTTTGGTTCTAATTACACTTTTGTGTTTTGGTTTTGGCTTGGTTTTGCCAAAACCACCCTTTCGTGTTTTGGTTTTGGTTTTGGATCTGGATGATTTTTGAAAAAAACATAAAAACAGTTAACATCACAGAATTTGGTGGTAATTTTGCTCCTACTGTATTATTAACCTCAATAATATTCATTTCCACTCATTTCCAGTCTATTCTGAACACCTCACACCTCACAATATTGTATTTATGCCTAAAAGTTGCACCGAGATGGCTGTATGACTAAGCTAAGCGACACAAGTGTGTGGCACAAACACCTGGCCCATCTAGGCGTGGCACTGCAGTTGCAGACAAGATGGCATTATTCAAAAACTAGTCCCCAAACAGCACATGATGCAAAGAAGAAAAAGAGGTGCAATTAGGTAGCTGGATGGCCAAGCTAAGCGACACAAGTGTGCGGCACACACACCTAGCCCATCTAGGAGTGGCACTGCAGTGGCAGACAGGATGGCAGATTTAAAAAATAGGCCCCAAACAGCACATTATGCAAAGAAGAAAAAGAGGTGCAATGAGGTAGCTGGATGACTAAGCTAAGTGACACAAGTGTGCGGCAAAAACACCTGGCCCATCTAGGAGTGACACTGCAGTGGCAGACAGGATGGCAGATTTAAAAAAAATGCCCCAAACAGCGACGATGCAAAGAAGAAAAAGACGTGCAATGAGGTAGCTGGATGGCCAAGCTAAGCCACACAAGTGTGCGGCACAAATACCTGGTCCATCTAGGAGTGGCACTGCAGTTACAGATAGGATGGCACTTAAAAAAACTAGTCCCCAAACAGCACATGATGCAAAGAAGAAAAAGAGGTGCAAGATGGAATTGTCCTTGGGCCCTCCCACTTACCGTTATGCTGTATAAACAGGACATGCACACTTTAACAAACCAATCATTTCAGCGACAGGGTCTGCCACATGACTGTGGCTGAAATTACTGGTTTGTTTGAGCCCCCCACCAAAAAAGAAGCAATTAATCTCTCCTTGCACAAACTGGCTCAACAGAGGCAAGATGTTGACCTCATCCTCCGATTCCTCACCCCTTTCAGTGTGTACATCCTCCTCTTCACAGAGTATTCATTTGTCCCCACTGGAATCCATCATCACAGGTCCCTGTGTACTTTCTGGAGGGAATTGCTGGTAAAGGTCTTCCCAGAGGAATTTATAATTCATTTTGATGAACATCATCTTCTCCACATTTTGTGGAAGTAACTTCCTACGACGATCGCTGACAAGGTTACCGGCTGCACTAAACACTCTTTCGGAGTACACACTGGAAGGGGGGCATCTTAGGTAAAATAAAGCCAGTTTGTGCAAGGGCATCCAAGTTGCCTCTTTTTCCTGCCAGTATACATACGTACTGTCTGACATGCCTACTTGGATGCTGTCACTCATATAATCCTCCACCATTCTTTCAATGGTGACAGAATCATATGCAGTGACAGTAGACATGTCAGTAATCGTTGGCAGGTCTTTCAGTCCGGACCACATGTCAGCACTCACTCCTGACTGCCCTGCATCACCATCAGTGGGTGGGCTAGGAAATCTTATTCTTTTCCTTGCAGCCCCAGTGGTGGTAGAAATTGAAGGACGAGCTGTTGACGGGTCACGTTCTGCTTGAGTTGACAATTTACTAACCAGCAGGTCTTTGCACCTCTGCACACTTGTGTCTGCTGGAAAGAGAGATACAACGTAGGCTTTAAACCTAGGATCGAGCACGGTGGCCAAAATGTAGTGCTCTGATTTCAACAGATTGACCACCCTCGAATCCTGGCAAAGCAAATGAAGGGCATCCCAGTGGGCTGTTACAGTCATATCTTCCACTTGTCCACATGTCCGTGGTTAAGTGGACACTGGATACAACCGCATTTTTTAGGACACTGGTGACTCTTTTTCTGACGTCTGTGTACATTTTCGGTATCGCCTGCCTAGAGAAGTGGAACCTAGATGGGATTTGATACCGGAGACAGAGTACCTTAAACAATTCTCTTAAGTACCACTGTACTAATGGCAGATACCGGACGCACGTTTAACACCAACATAGCTGTCAAGGCCTCAGTTATCCACTTTGCAAAAGGATGACTGCTGTCATATTTCATCTTCCTCACAAAGGACTGTTGGACAGTCAATTGCTTACTGGAAGTAGTACGAGTGGTCTTCCGACTTCCCCTCTGGGATGACGATATACTCCCAGCAGCAACAACAGCAGCGGCAGCAACAGCAGGAGGAAACCCGGTTAGGAGAGGAGTCCTCAGTCTTGACAGTGACATGGCCTGCAGGACTACTGACGTTCCTGAGTGAGGAGGAAGTTGACATTGAGGGAGTTGGTGGTGTGGCTTGCAGGAGTTTGGGTACAAGAGGAAGAAGGGATTTAGGTGTCAGTAGACTGCTTATGCTCTTACCCAAAGTTTCACAACTTGACACTGACATGATGAATGCACTGCAGGTGATGTGTAAGGGAGGATGTTCCTAGGTGGTTAACATCCTTAGATGGCTTGACACCTGTTGTCCGGATTTGTGGAGAAATAATTCCACACCAAAGAGGTGGTTTTTTTGGTAGTTTGCCCAGGCATCACAATGGGCTTCTTCATCCCATGGACAACAGGTGTCTCCCCCGGTGCCTGACTCAATCAAACCACATCACCATCAGAATCTTCATTGTTAGAATGTAAGCTCTCATGTGCTTATACGTTTCTTACTTTAATAATCCTCAACTGCCCAGATCCCGCAGTTTTTTGGCCACCTGGAACTTATCTCTATGTTTACTGGTGTAGTTATGCTTAGTTGCCCTGTACTTGTCCTATATTGTCTTCAACTGTAAGTCACTGTATTCCTGTTTTGATTATGTGCATATGTACTCTGTAATTGGGCGCTGTGGAACCCTTGTGGCGCCATATAAATAAAGGATAATAATAATAATACTAATAATAATAAATTGTTAACTTCCTCCTCAGCGCCAGCAACAACCATATCCTCTTCCTGGTGTACTTCAACAGTGACATCTTCAATTTCAATATCAGCAACTGGACTGTGGGTGCTCATTCCAGCACTTGCAGGGGGCGTGCAAATGGTGGAAGGAGCCACCTCTTGCTCTCCAGTGTTGGGAAGGTCAGGCATTGCAACCGCCGACACACTTGGACTCTCCTTGGGGATTTGTGATACCATCTCAGAATGCACAGTTCTTTTCTATGTTTTTTCCAGCTTAACTCTTTTCATTTTTCTAGCGGGAGGATGAGGGCTTCCATCGTCATGTAAAGCTGAACCACTAGCCATGAACATAGGCCAGAGCCTCAGCCGTTCCTTGCCACTCCGTGTTGTAAATGGCACATTGGCAAGTTTATGTTTCTCCTCAGACGATTTAAATTAATTTTTTTGGGTCTTTTTACTGAACTTTGGCTTTTTGGATTTTACATGCCCTCTACGATCACATTGGGCATTGGCCTTGGCAGACAACGTTGATGGCATTTCATCGTCTATGTCATGGCTAGTGGCAGCAGCTTCAGCACTAGGAAGAAGTGGTTCTTGATCTTTCCCTATTTTATCCTAAAAATTTTTGTTCTCCATTATTTTTTGGGAGTTTTATAGCAATATGCGGCACTGGAATGACTGATGGCCAGGACACTACCACTGGTCTGATGCAGCACAACACAACAACACTGTAAGGGACTTGTTGTTGTTGTTGTTATTATTATATTATTATTATTATTATTATTATTATTCAGCAGCAGTGGACATATAGCAGCAGCGTATACCACTGTGACTGCCTCGTCACTGGAATGACTGATGGCCAGGACACTACCAATGGTCTGATGCTGCACAACACAACAACACTGTAAGGGACTTTTTGTTGTTGTTATTATTATTATAATACTGTAGCAGTGGACATATAGCAGCAATGACTGATGGCCAGGACACTACCACTGGTCGGATGCAGCACAACACAACAACACTTTAATGGACTTGTTGTTGTTATTATTATTATTATTATACGGCAGCAGTGGACATATAGCAGCAGTGTATACCACTGTGACTGCCTCGTCACTGGAATGACTGATGGCCAGGACACTACCACTGGTCTGATGCAGTACAACACAACAACACTGTAAGGGACTTGTTGTTGTTGTTATTATAATAATAATAATAATAATAATAATACTGTAGCAGTGGACATATAGCAGCAGCGTATACCACTGTTACTGCCTGGTCACTGGAATGACTGATGGCCAGGACACTACCAGTGGTCTGATGCAGCACAACACAACAACACTGTAAGGGACTTGTTGTTGTTATTATTATTATTATACGGCAGCAGTGGACATATAGCAGCAGCGTACACCACTGTGACTGCCTCGTCACTGGAATGACTGATGGCCAGGACACTACCACTGGTCTGATGCCGGACAACACAGCACCACTGAAAGGGACTTATACAGCTACACTGGATATATGGCAGCAGAGGACACCACCACTGTGACTGGTCACTGGACTGATGCATAAGAGACTTCCCCTGGTCCAATGCAGGACAACACACTGAAAGCATAGGCAGATCCAGGGGATCCTGCAGCTCCAGCCTCCCCCTGCTCACACCAGAACCTACCTCCCCCACTGCCAGCCGGCCAGGGTCCGGACCAGGTGCGGGGTTCAAATGCCAGCATTGAGTAAGACTGTTACTTATGACAGCACAGAAGGCTTTATTGGCCCTCACTGCACCGCACAGTTTCCCAGCGCTTCCTCCTCCACTTCCTTTACCACCATGCTAGGTGCAGTCAAACTCGGCTCAGCTTTGAGAAGGCAGCCCGTGTGATTGTGACAGGGCTGTCCTGCAGATGCTTATGCTGCTTGTTGGAGATCCAGCTGGCTGCTTCTGCCAATTAAAGATGGGCAGTTCGTGTCCTGCAGTCTGAGTCTCAGTGCAGTGCCCAAAACAAGGTATGCTGCACCTGCCACCACCAACTAAAAACTATAATAATTAGATTGTGCTGGGGTGCCTTCCAGGCTACCATAACTAATGGAACAGGTGACCAACATTTCAAGGCCGAATCAGATATTTCCCCAGGGTGAAACATTGGCAATAAACCAGGATGCGCTCCTACAGCCAATCATTACCTGATGGCGTATTCTGTGAGGCCACACCCCCTGTGATACCACACCCCTTATCTAAGAGCACGCGTGCCTTGGGTGCATATAAATATTACAGTTCCCCTATCATGGTGCCCATCCTTTCATTGTCTTCTGGATCCACCCCTGACTGAAAGGGACTTATACAGCTACACTGGATATATGGCAGCAGAGGACACCACCATTGTGACTGGTCACTGGACTGATGCTGCACAAGACACTACCCCTGGTCTGATGCAAGACAACACAGCAAAAATGCAACGGACTTATACAGCAGCCAGCAGCACTAGGGACATATAGCAGCAGAGGACACCAACACTGGACTGATGCAGCACGATACACTGACTACACTGGACTGGACTGAGCAGTACAACACAGCACAAGACTTGCCACCCCACTTTCTCGCCCACACAGACACTGAGGACACGTCCTCTCAATACACTCTCACACACTGGAGTGAAAATGGCCGCAACGCGCGGCTCCTTATTTGGAATCCAAATCCCGCGAGAATCCGACAGCGGGATGATGACGTTTTGCCTCGTTCGGGTTTCCGAGTCAGGTGGAAAACCCCGTGCTGGACTCGGAACCGGGCTCAGAGCGTGAAGTCCGGTAGGGTTCAGTTCTCTGAGAACAAGTCCCTTACAGTGTCACTGTGTTGTCCTGCATCAGACCAGTGGTAGTGTCCTGTGCTGTATAAAATTTACTCCAAATAAAGGGGTTATTAACATTTAATCCAAATATTATTTATACAGGGTTTGCCCTGTGTGGTGTAGGGGTACGCTCGCCTGTGCTGCATATTATTATAATAGCTCCAAATAAAAGGGTTATTATTATCCAAATTAAATTTACAGGCTTTGCCGTGTGTGTGTGTGTGTGTGTGTGTGTGTGTGTGTGTGTGTGTGTGTGTGTGCGTGTGTGTGTGTGGTTTAGGGGTACGCCACCAATATTGTGCGTGTATTACATCTGGGCAAATTCCGGCACGTCCCATGTTGTTTGTGCAGCAGACTTGTGTCACTTAGCTTAGTCATACAGCTACCTCATTGCAACTCTTTTCCTTCTTTGCATGATGTGCTGTTTGGGGCCTAGTTTTTTTAAGTGCCATCCTGTCTGCAACTGCAGTGCCACTTCTAGATGGTCCAGGTGTTTGTGCCGCACACTTGTGTCGCTTAGCTTAGTCATACAGCTACCTCATTGCACCTCTTTTTCTTCTTTGCATGATATGCTATTTGGTGCCTATTTTTTAAATCTGTCATCCTGTCTGCCACTGCAGTGCCACTCCTAGATGGGCCAGGTGTTTGTGCCGCACACTTGTGTCGCTTAGCTTAGTCATACAGCCACCGCGGTGCAACCTTTTGGCCTTAAAACAATATTGTGAGGTGTGAGGTGTTCAAAATAGACTGGAAATGAGTGGAAATGAATGTAATTGAGGTTAATAAGTAGAATCAAATTTACCCCCAAATTCTGTGATTTTAGCTGTTTTTATGTTTTTTTCAAAAATCATCCAGATCCAAAACCAAAACACAAAAGGGTGGTTTTGGCAAAACCAATCCAGAACCAAAACGCGGGGATGAAACCAGAACTAAAACCAATACACGAAAAGTGCCAGCCGCACATCTCTAATTACTATATATTTCTATTGTAACATGGACTCTACTAAATATTTTTAGTGTTATGGGGACAGTACTAGATATTTCTATTGTAATGTGGACACTACTATATATTTCTATTGTAATGTGGACACTACTATATATTTCTATTATTATAGGGGCATTACTATATATTTCTATTGTAACATGGACACTACTAAATATTTTTATTATGGGGACATTACTAGATTTTTCTATTGTAATGTGGACACTACTATATATTTCTATTGTAACATTGACACTACTATATATTTTTATTATTATGGGGGCATTACTATATATTTATATTGTAATGTGTACACTACTATATAGTTTTATTATGAGGGAATAACTATATATTTCTATTGTAATGTGGGCACTACTATATATTTCTATTGTAATGTGGACACTACTATATATTTCTATTATTATGGGGCTATACTATATATTTCTATTGTAACATTGATATTACTAAATATTTTTTATTATTATGGGGACATTACTAGATATTTCTATTGTAATGTGGACACTACTATATATTTCTATTGTAATGTGGACACTACAATATATTTTTATTATTATAGGGCATTACAATATATTTCTATTGTAATGTGGACACTACTATATAGTTCTATTATTATGAGGGCATAACTATATATTTCTATTGTAATGTGGGCACTACTATATATTTCTATTGTAATGTGGACCCTACTATATATTTCTATTATTATGGGGCATTAATATATATTTCTATTGTAACATGGATACTACTAAATATTTTTTATTATTATGGGGACATTACTAGATATTTCTATTGTAATGTGGACACTACTATATATTTCTATTGTAATGTGGACACTAGTATATATTTTTATTATTATGGGGACATTACTATATATTTCTATTGTAATGTGGACACTACTATATAGTTCTATTATTATGAGGGCATAACTATATATTTCTATTGTAATGTAGGCACTACTATATATTTCTATTATACCAGGGGTACTACTACAGTATATTTTCTTGTTATAATAGAGGCATTACTATATATTGTTATTAAATTGGGGGCATTACTATATATATTTATTATACTGGGGCATTACTATATATTTCTATTATACTGGGGGTATCACTATATATTTCTATTGTAATGAGGACACTACTATATATTTCTATTATTATGAGGGCATTACTATATATTTATATTGTAATGTGGAAACTACTATATATTTCTATTATGGGGGCATTACTATATATGTATTTTCTAATGTTGGACTCTACTATATATGTCTATTATTCCTTTTATAATGGGGCATTACTATGTATTTTTATTAAATTGGGGGCATTACAATACATTTCTATTATACTGGGGGTATTACAATATATTTCTATTATACAGGGGTTATTACTATATATATCTATTACACTGGAGGCAGTAATTTATATTTCTAGCCTTTCCTCCAGAGTGCAAAGAAAAGGGACAGTGCTGTGCAGCCACACCTCTAGTGTAATGTAGCCACTCCCCCTAGTGTCATGTGGTCATGCCCCCTCATGACACAAGACAACACCTATTATTCAGCACACTCAGTACCACCAAGAAAATATTTCTACTTGCTCCACTGGGCCCCAGGGTAGTACAGGGAGGAGGTGGAGTATGTAGTGGCAGGCAGGTAGAACATTGATTAATTAAACAACTGATTAAAATTTAATAATTTAATTTATTCAAACTAATTATTATTTATTAATTACTTTAGAAAATGAAATGTGACTTGGTCTGTTTTGCCATAAAATGTGAAAAGGAAATGAAAATATAGTATTAATAACCAAGGATTCTTGACAAGGGTTGAAAAGGATGCCAAGAAAATAAATACTTTCACTGCAGAGCTGCAAACTCCAAATCAGCCTATCATACTAATATTAGGAGGCTGAGCTGCTGGCCATACTGCCCCCTCCCACCTAATTGTGTAACACACTCCTGTAGTACAGATGTATCCTCCATCAGGGTGTGTACTTTCCCGTGAATGGGTCACATGCGGATGCGGCTAGTCACAATTGTGATGCAGCTGCACTTACAACCCGTATGCGGGTAAGCTGATGCTAATGCACTTGTACATTTATGATGTCCACCAGTCTGAGTATGAGAGATAATAACATATTTTTCCTAGTAAATCATGTCCACAAGTGACGCAAGATGGAATTACACTCCCACCAACCCTTCTGTTGTATATTAATTTTAAAAGGATATGCAGAATTTAACAAACCAAGCACTTCAACGACAGGGACTGCCACTTTTGTGGCTGAAAGGTTTGTTTGGGCCACCACAAAACAATTTCTTGTAAGGTGTACCTCCAACCATTAATGAGGAGGTTGATGATGAGGGTGTTGGTGGTGGAGATCACATATACTAGTCCAAACTCCTGATAGCTGAAATTTGACTGCTTGTTATTATTTTTAAAATTATAATTTTTGCTAGATAACTTGCTTAAACTCAATGCAAATGATGTAACAGGAAGAAGGTGCCTAGATGGTTAACTTCCCTACCTGTACTAACTTTGGCCCTGTATACGGTACAACTGCCTTCACAAATTTTAGGATTTGGGTAGAAATAATTTCACACACAAGAGGTGGCTCATTGGTCTTATGCCATATCCTTTTTTATCATAGGCAAGAACTGCTGCTACTGGGGTCTGACTTACATCTTTAATACAAACAACATACTCATTAACATCAGATACACAAATATCCCCATTCATCATGTTGCACTTCCACACTAACAACCTCAATTTCCATTTCACCATCATTACTTGTACTGCGCTTCCCCACATTTGCAGAGAGTGTAGAATGGTGGAAGGATGCTTCTCTATGAGTACAGTGTCAGAAATGTCAGACTCACACATAGCTAATGTGGACACCGCTATACTCTCCTCTCTCGCATTTATAAATACAGTTTGTTCTTTAGCCTTAATGTTCATTTGTTTGGGCACTGATTTGTCTGTTTCAAAGGTGACACCTCTACTAGACTCAGAGTAAGAAGGTGTTGCATCATCATCATACAAGCTTCCACAATAAGCATTCTTTTAGTGCATGAATCAGCAGTAGCAGAAGCAGGACCACCACTCGCAAACAAAAGCCGTAGCCTCAGCCTTTCCTGGCTATTTTACATTTTTTGTCAGTAAACATTCTCTTTATTAGTAGAGGTGATGTTTTCATTAACATTGTGAAATATTTATCGCTCAGGTACCCTGTATTGTACTTTAGGGTATATTTTCTAAAGCTTCTAAAATTGAAAAGTGGTAATGTTGCCTATAGCAACCAATCAGATTCTGTCTATAATTTTCTAGGATGCAATAGAGAAATGATAGACAGAATCTGAGTAGTTGCTATGGGCAACATCACTTTTCATTTTTAGAAGCTTTAGTAAATGTACCCATTTGAGTCCCCTGGACCACCTTTAGTAGAGGTTGAAGTACTATCATGACTGGCAGCAGCACTAGGTTGCTGCTCCTGCTTATTTATCGACTGATCCATAGCCATATTTTTCTTGTTTTTACACACTGCTGCAACTCACTGCACTAATTGTGGCATACTGGCACTTACTAAATGAACATTATTATTTTTAATAATGAAGATGTTGGTGGTGCAGGTTGCATTTGATGGGATCTAGCTGAGCGCTGATAATTAGATGATGCTGTACTGCTTGGTATTATTGTTTTACTGGATTTTTGGTGTTTTACCAAATACTATGCTGTGACAGGACGGTTCCGTACGAAAGCACTCACCGCTTTCGCGTCCCGTCTCCTGTGCACAGAATGGAAGGTCAGGTCACACGGGACCTGGCCACATAGGGGATTCCCGCTTACCGTCAGTAACCGCCTGTTACTGACTCCACCCACTGCACTGTGGGCGGGTTTATGCTGCCACCACCAAACTCCTAACCTGCCGTGGCGTTTGGAACCACGGTTCTGCTCTGTATGTGCCGACGCATTGCCTTACCACACCTGTGTGGTGTTGACGAATCCCCACTAGCCACTTGCTAGGCCTCTACCGGTAGCTGGCGGAAGGCGGAACTTGGAGACGCTAGGTGCTTTCCTGGACAGCCGGAGGACGGGGCTATGTTTGGCATAACCCTGTAGGTCACAAGATGAAGCAATCTTCTTGAGGCAGATGTTTATTTGCTCAATAATAGCCTTAAAAAAGACTCATCCCTATTGCTAGGGGCAACAGCATACAACAAGATGTTCCAGCAGAATAAAGATGGTACAACACAATACAATACAATTTTCATGGGGCAACTGCCCTCCTTTTATCCTACTCCAATACACATTACCACAGGGGGTAAGCCCGCCCTGTGGTGTACAACCAATCAATGTGTACCCATGGGCTGTGCATGCCTTGGTCACATGCACAGCTAACATTGTTCCCTATGGAGAGTGGGGAGTGGTCACTCTCCTTTCTCTGTCCCATCCTGGAGGATCAGGATACGCCCCGGTGCCGTTCAGTCTAGGCTGGGGGAAGTTTTCCCGCCTAAACTGACTTCCAGAAACCTGCCCGGGACCTAGCCCACTGCCTGCAGCCTGAATTGGGCTCCAGAGCTGGGCAGCCTAGCTCCCTGGTCAAGGTTTCCTGGCCACTACGGGTGATCTCCATGGAGCTCCAGAAAACCACTCAGCTTGTTTCAAAGCTGAGCTTCTTCTCTCTCTCCCAATGCCCCTTTCAAGAGTGAGGCTGGAAGGGAAAGTATTCCGTTTTTGGGGAAAAGGTCTGGGAGAATCCATCAGCCTGCACAGTCATGGATTCCCCCCTCCTGGGACACACAACCAAGTAAGTGCAATTTACCTTTAAATATATTTCATTTAAACACATGTGTTTCCTTTTAAATCTGCACTGAGCCTGTGCCCTGCACAGGCTCCACATTCCTAGGCACTGCAGTGCCTCATAACACAATATATTTATATATATATATATATTTTACTTTTAAAAACCATTGTTCTGTGTTTATTCCTGCAGCCTGGGGGACCGCTGGGCTCTCCCCAGGGGCAGCAGGACACACTGGGAGCTAGAAGCACCGCTGGGGGTGTTGGCTGCAGCAGGGGCTAACTTCCACATGCCCCGCTGCTGCCCTCCGTCCCCCAGCGTGAACTGAAATTGCCGCCTCGCCGCAGCCTCCCGACCCGAGGCTGCGGCGCACCCCCTTCTGAAACCCGGTGGCTCGGGACGCTTATCCCGGCCGCCGTGGCTCTGTGCCGCTGGAGCGCTGAGGCGCAGGGAGCTACGCTCCTGTCCCCCAGCGGCGGCACACACAGAAAGCGCTGCAGCGGGAGTGGATCTCCCGCCTGCAGTGGCTCTCCCTTCTCCCCGGCGCGCACACAGCTAGTGCGCCAGGGGCTGTACTGACCGCTGCCATTGCTGGGAGCGGAGCTCCCGGACTCCGGCGGTCAGCGGCTCCCTTCTCCCCCGGCGCACACACAGAGCTCAGTGCGCCGGGGGTCGCCGGAGAGGTCCGGAACCGCGGCACACATTAAAAAATAAAACATTTTTAACAAGCTATACACACGGCGCCTAGCGCCCACAATATTTTAAACCTGGCACCAAGCGCCCATTGTCCTTATAATGGCGCCGGGCACTAGGGGTTAACCCCTTCAGTGCCGCGGCGGCCATTGTCCACGTGGGCTGGGGGTCTCTCCGGCCACATATGCATAAACCTGCTGCAAATTACATAACAGGGGATAACATTCCTACCTCTACTTGATTTCACAAATAATACAGATGGCTACACAAATGTCAGGATTGAGGTAAAACTAAATCCACACAAAAGTGGCGGCTTTTTTGGTCTTATACCCAAGTATGACAATTGCCTTCTTTTACTCATGGGCAGGAACTGCTGCCACTGGTGGTTGGCATATTTTGACACAAACAACCTCCTTATTATCATCAATATCATCAACATCCTCATTAGCGTCAGATACTCAGCTATTCCCCTCATCCTGTTGCACTTCCACAATAGCACCCTCAATTTCTATGTCACCATCTTTACTTTTACCGCACATCCCCACATTTGCTGAGAGTGCAGTACCAACCTGGTTTTGCAGTGTAAATGATTTTTGCTTTAAAAATACGGGCATTCTCTCATAAAGTCCGGCACCTTTGGATTTTCACAGGCTATTACATTTAGCTATTAGTGTTCTACTTTTTTTTGGCACTGATTTGTCTGTTTTAAAGGTGACACGTCTAAAAGACTGAGAGCAAGAAGGTGTTGCATCATCATCAACATATGAGGTCACAGAAGAAGATGCCAGACTGTGTTTGGCAATATGCATTATTTTAGTGCATGAAACAGCAGTAGCACTAGAAAGACCACCACAAGCAAACAAAGGCCATGGCCTCAGCCTTTCCTTGCCACTGCATGTGGTGTATGGCATGTTCGTAATTTTATGGTTTTTGGCAGTAAACATTCTCTTCATTATTAGAGGTAATGTTTTCATTAACATTGTAAATATCTCAGCTGCCCTTTCTTAAACTTTGAGTCCCATGGACCACCTTTAGTAATGGTGGCACACTGGTACCTAATTTACTTTATTATTTTACAACATAATACCTGAACAACACACACTTTTTTTCTTTCTTTTTCTACACACTGCTGCGACTCACTGCGTTTTGTAACAAGGGCAGCATGAACATACCTGGCATATATAGAACAGGAAAGTTGTGGCTGGAAAGAATCCAGCTCCAATTGGTAAATTCTAAGAAACAGCAAGTATGATTGCAGTCACTTGTCAGCTTGTTTTAAAAAGGTGTCAGACAGAAGGAACAGGGCTCCTGACAGTGAACTAATCACCCAGGTGATAGGCCAGGGGGTGGCTGCTATAAGGAGTTCTGGACCTCAGTGGTCTCTGGAGAATTTACACCTGTGTTTGCTGTGAACTATTTTGTGATCTGTGACTTGCTGGTAACTACTGATGTTCAGCTGTGAACTGCCTGTCTGTGGAAATGCTGTGGACAATAAACCATGCATTTGGAACTTTTACCGGTCTATGTGATCCTCGTCACATTTGGTGCCAAAACAAGTACCCTTTTGCTGGACGCTACTAGGTGCAAAGAGTTCTGGGAAAGGTGACTGTATTAACCCAAAGCGACGGCAAGATGCATTGCAGGACACTACCCACTGCACCGCGACTTGGAAAGACTGCGCTGCACTGACAGCAGCTGCGGAAATAAGTCCGGCAAGTCGGCCATTAAACAGCAATTGGTCAAGTTAACATTATTGATGTTGGTGTATGTGGCTTAGGGGCCAGGAAACACTGTATTGTGTGCTTACTTATGGTTGTATCCCTGTTGTGCTTACGAGTTGGTTTGGTAGTCTATTGAATTCTTTTTCTATTCGGATAGTATTTTACCTTCCTTGTTTGGCTTTAGCAAATCTCTGAGTTGCATAAACAGACTACACTCGCGCAAGAATGCAATCTTGACCAAACACGATCTTTAGTAAATTTGCCCCCTAGTTCTTGCTGATCTGGATCAAAAGCTTTGTTTGTCTTGCACGTAAGGGTAAATTTACTAAGCTCCCATGTCCATTCGAGATTGCATTGCTGGCCAAAAATGCATCTCATTAATTTACTAAACACCAAACACGTCATATTTTGACCAATTCAAATTGAGATACATGGCCGTCCACACATGTACAGTGCCTTGCTAAAGTATTCACCACCCTTGGCTTTTTACCTATTTTGCTACATTACAACCTGTACATTTTTTTTATCTGAATTTTATGTGATGGATCTGCACAAAATAGTCTAAATTGGTGAAGTGAAATGAGAAAAATTTATATAAAAAATAATTTTTATAAATAAAAATGTGAAAATTGGCATGTGTATATGTATTCACCCCCTTTGCTATGAAGCCCCTCAAAAGTTCTGGTGCAACCAATTACCTTCAGAAGTCGCATAATTACTGAAATGGTCCACCTGTGTGCAATCTAAGTGTCACATGATCTGTCAGTATAAACACACCTTTTCTAAAAGGCCCCAGAGGCTGCAACACCACAAAGCAAGACACATTACACCATGAAGACCAAGGAGCTCTCCAAACAAGTCAGGGACAAAGTTGTTGAGAAGTACAAGTCAGGGTTGGGTTATAAAAAAATATCCAAATCTTTGATGATCCCCCGAAGCACCATCAAATCCATCATCTTCAAATGGAAAGAACATGGTACTATAACAAACCTGCCAAGAGAGGGCTGGCCTCCAAAACTCACAGACCGGGCAAGGAGGGCATTAATCAGAGAGGCAGCACAGAGACCAAAGGTAATCCTGAAGGAGCTGCAGAGTTCCACAGCAGAAGGAGGTGGAGAATGGCGCATGTGACCACAATAAGCCGTACACTTCATAGAGCTGGGCTTTATGGAAGAGTGGCCAGAAAAAAACCATTACTTAGTGTTAAAAATAAGGAGGCACATTATGTGTTTGCCAAAAGGCATTTGGATGACTCCCCAAATGTATGGAGGAAGGTTGCTCTGGTCAGATGAGAATAGAATTGAACTTTTCGGCCACCAAGGAAAACACTTTGTGTTGCGCAAACCCAACACATCCTATCACCCCAAGAACATCCTCCCCACAGTGAAACAAGGTGGTGGCAGCATCATGTTGTGGGATGTTTTTCAGCAGCAGGGACTTGGAAACTGTTTTAAGTCGAGGGAAAGATGGATGGTGCTAAATACAGGGTTATTCTTGAGCAAAACCTGTTTCAGTCTGCCTGTGATTTGAGACTGAGACGGAGATTCACCTTCCAGCAGGGCAATGACCCAAAGCATATTGCTAAAGCAACACTTGAGTGGTTTAAGCGGAAACATTTAAATGTGTTGGAATGGCCTATCCCACAGGTTCTCAAACTTGGTCCTCAGGACCCCACACAGTGCATGTTTTGCAGGTCTCCTCACAGAATCACAAGTGAAATAATTTGCTCCACCTGTGGACTTTTTAAAATGTGTCAGTGAATAATTAATTCACCTGTGCACTTGCTGGGTTACCTGCAAAACATGCACTGTGTGGGGTCCTGAGGACCGAGTTTGAGAATCACTGGCCTAGTCAAAGCCCAGATCTCAATCCAATTGAGAATCTGTGGTCAGACTTGAAGATTGCTGTTCACAAGAGGAAACCATCCAACATGAAGGAGCTGGAGCAGTTTTGCCTTGAGGAATGGGCAAAAATTCCAGTGGCAAGATGTGGCAAGCTCATAGAGACTTATCCAAAGCCACTTGCAGCTGTAATTGACGCAAAAGGTGGCTCTACAAAGTACTGATTATAGGGGTTTAATAGTTATGCACGCTGAAGTTTTCTGTTCTTTTGTCCTATTTGTTGTTTGCTTCACAATAAAAAAAATACATCTTCAAAGTTGTAGGCATGTTCTGTGAATGAAATGATGCAAACCTGTAAACAATCCATTTTAATTTCAGGTTGTGAGGCAACAAAACATGAAAAATGCAAAGGGGGGTGAATACTTTAGCAAGGCACTGTACAAACAAATAGACCATCAGCCAAACGCGTTTGGATATTCACACACACCTCACAGAACACGGGAATTTACCAAGTATTCTATTCTCAATCTCTACCGACAAAAGCCAAACTGTTGCAAAAGGATGGAACTTGTACAGAAATAGAACTTTAAAATAGGACTGCTTTTGGCCGGTGTGTTTGGAAAATCATGCACGAATCACAAGAGTGACCTCAATTAACCTTGCAGTCTCCCACCCATAGACTTCAATGGGTTTTCCCCCACTGAACTCTATAGGCTCTGCTTGAGTGACAGATGAGTAGCACACAGCCAATCAGGTGAGTGTTACTATGTGGCATCCCTTGATTGGCTAGTTGGCCTTCAAGTGACATTTGTCATGTGGAGGCCCACCATTCGGGAAAAGGGGATCCATGTGTATACATGGAACCCCTTACATCCTGTTGGATCGAGTTACGATTTTTTTTTGTAACTAGTGGATGCCTACATGGAAAGGACAGATCTACACCAGATTTAGGTGAGTATTTTTTTTTTAACAGGTACCCTAATGATTTCTACTTGGGCAAGGGGACCGAAGGGCTATGTGAAACAGTGGGTAAATATATGTGAGTGCGAGTGTGTTTGTGTAAGTATGCTTTAATAAAGTTATACTTTCACAGTGTGTGAGTGATGTTTTTATTGCAATATGTTTTTACAATAGAACTACTAGTACCTGCAGGCCCTTTAATGCCCCAAATGCTGGTACTTGTGGTTCTCCAATTACCAGCATGTGGAAGAGGCTTGCTGGAACATGTATTTCCACTGTAGAAGATAATATTTATTATTATTTTTACACACTTAATGTACAGTACTATCAACTCACCATCCACAGCCTACGGATGGCAGGGACAGCCCCGGGGTTCAGCCCTGGTCCTTGGAGGCCCTGAAGGGGGACCCCTTTATTGGGGGTCCCCACTTCTCCAGGGAACCCATGCCAGGGTTGACTAGTTGAGTTGGTAATGCTATGGCTGCAGGGACCTGTATAAATGTGTCCCCTGGCTGTGGCATTATCATCTTAACCAGTGGAGACCGGTGCTGGTTTCAAAAATACAGGGGACACCTATGTACTCTTTCCCCCAATATTTGGAACCAGGACCAGTCTAAGAGCCGGGTGCTGGTTCTTAAAATACTGGAGGACCCCTACGCGTTTTTTCTTCCGAAGTTTAAGAACCAGGACCAGCTCAATAAGCTTGGCGCTAGTAATGTTTAGGAGGGGGGACCTCACGCACATTTTTTTCTTATTTTTAACTATTTCACACACTTTACAGAAAGAAGCCCTGCATGGATCTCACTGTTCCGGCCAGGCTTAATGGATTCATGTCCGGCAGAGTTTGACAGAACTCCCCCGTAAAAAACTGCTCAGCATTACAAATGGTATCAACATTGGAAAACAAACACAGGAGCTTAGTAAATTACTGAGTATGTTTGTTTAAAAATAGTCATGAAAACGGCGGATGACAACCGAGATTGATTTTGGTTAGCATTGGCTAAAACACGTGAGCTTAGTAAATTTACCTCCTAGTCTTTAGAAGTTTTATTTTGTCACTATGGGCCTGATTCATGTATGTATGCAGATGCAATTGTGATTTTCTAGGCTACAGAGCTGCTAATATTAGTAAGTGAAGCTGCCACCTACTAATGAAAAGAAACACCCACTGGAGCCATCGCAAACTCATTTGCACTTACGTAACCATTAACAACCTATATGCAAAAACATGGAACATCGAGGTTAATGGTTGGCCTATGGCTATGCAGACTGGACTCAGCAGTAGCAACACAGGTGCCATGGGGGTCATTCCGACCTGATCGCATGCTGCAGTTGTTCACAGCGCAGCGATCGGGTTGGAACTGCGCATGCGCCGGCACCGCAGTGCGCCGACGCATGCCAGATGGTCAAAGGCCGTCGTTACTAGTGATCACCTCTGCCTGACTGACAGACAGAGGCGTTCGCTGGGAGGGAGGGGGCGGAACGGTAGTGTTTAGCCGCCGCTTTCAGAGTGTGGTCTGGCCAACACAGGCGTGGCTGGACCGTGCGGGGACAGGCAACAGCGGCTGCGTGACGTCCCATGCAGCCGCTGCTACCCGGGGTAGCGACGAGTAACTCCCGGCCAGTCACAGGAGCTGCACTGGCCGGTAGTTACTCTTCAAGTACAAAAGCATTGCCGCTGTGCAGGACTGACACGCGGGGCGGACTAGCCTTGTGCTGGACGTCCCCCCACATGTCTGAGAAGATGATCGTAGCTGTGCTAAATTTAGCACAGCTACGATCAACTCAGAATGACCCCCCATGTTTTTACACATGCGAGCGTGCAGCCGATAGCACATACATACCCCGAATATGACAGTCTGCGTATTTTTATAACTAAGGAGCCATTTATCAACAAGTTTTAGCTATTTAAAACTTGTATACTCAGGGAACCCGCCTCTAGCTCCGGCACAGTATAGATGTCACTGGTATGGGTTGGGGTCCAGGTTGAGCAGCCCCTGGTGCTTGCAGGTGGCTGCTTGGTACAATGAATAAAGTATTTTTCGTCTCCAGGGAAGGGTGGATGGAGAGCGGGCACCACAGTCTATTTTGCCTCCAGGGAGGGGGGTCCTACCTATTTTGGCAGCCCTGCAATCAGCTCCCAACTGTCATTTTTAAACACATTACATTTTCCACAACGAGTTTTAAATAGCTAAAACTCATTGATAAATGGGCCAAGAAATGGTGTAAATTTACACTTGGAGAAGCTTTGTAGCAAATTATTTTATTTTCACATGCTTCTGCATGTAACCTATAAATACTAGTCACTGCAACACAAAATGATTTTACCAAAGTACAAAATTGCACCATCTTATTATATTTATTGCTTACTATAAATAAGGCTATAAATGTGAAATGGCATAATAATATAACCTTTGGCATTATTATACAGATGACTGAGGGTACAAACAAAATACTGGAATGTCTACATTGTGAACATGATAACCAATCTCACACTGGGCACCAGAATCAGATTTGCCAACACTATAAACACCAGTTAAAACACACTGAAATAAAAGGTCAACACACATCAAATTAAATAAAATACTTAACTTTATTAACTTAGCTGCAGAGGAAGAACCAATTTCTCTGCAAAGTAACTGAAAGAATCTCTGTCCTTGGTGAATCCAAATCCAATCTCCCCCATGCAGCTTTTTATAAGCTGGCAGAGCATGATTTTATCAGTATATACATACAAAGTACAAAATCATTACTATTAAATATTTAAATTTACACTATGCAGGATTATGCAAAACAGTTCTAGAATTATCAGTTTGCAAACATTATTATTATTACATTTTATTTATAAGGCGCCACATGTGTTTCGCAGCGCCGTACAAAGGGCATACAATAGAACAGTACAGGGAGACAGAACTTAACATAACAGTAAAAATAACAAAAATCGAGTACAGGTAACAAAGATCACCACAATTCTCAATACACAATACAGCTAAGCTGTAAGCAGCAGGAGAGTAACCAGCGTACTACAAGGGTCTGGCGGCCAAAGATAGAGATGAGCCTTTACCAGCAGGAGAAAAGCGGGTAAAGATGGTCACTGAGTAGGAGAGGGCTGTAAGTGAAATGTAAGGAGAAGAGGGCTTTGACAACAAGAGGGAAGAGTGCCCTGCTCTGAGGAGCTAACAATCTAGTGGGACGGTGCGACAGACAGATGACATGAGGTGCAAGCAAGCGGGAGGTAGCCTGATGGCAAGATGTAAGCAAAGCAGAGATGGTCAAGGCATGAGGCAGGAGGTTGGAGGAGCATCCCTCAGGACTAGGTTATGCATCAGAAGGGTACGCTTCAATGAATAGGTGGGTTTTCAGTGCCCGTTTGAAGCTTTGCAAGGTCGGGGAGAGTCTAATGGAGTGGGGGAGTGCATTCCACTGAAGGGGTGTAGCACGGAAAAAATCTTGAACTTGAGCTTGGGAAGCAGTGACCAGGATAGAGGAGAGGCGAGGGTCATTGGCTAACCATAGGGGGCAGGAGGGAGTATGAAGAGAGAGGAGGTTGGAGATGTAGGGTACAGTGGAATTAGAGATGGCCTTGTATGTGAGTGTGAGAAGTTTGAAGAGGACTCTATAGGGAAATGGGAGCCAGTGCAGATTTTGTCAAAGGGGAGTGTCATAAGTGGAGCAGCGGAAGATAAGCCTAGCTGCAGAGTTGAGGACAGATTGGAGGGAAGCAAGATGGGAGTGAGTGAGGCCAGTGAGGAGAACGTTGCAGTAGTTGAGCTGTGAGGAGATGGCGGAGAGGCAGCTGGAAACCTGAGAGAGAACAGTGGGGGAAAGATCAGGAGAGGAGAGGTAGAATTGTGTGTCATCAGTATAGAGGTGGTACTGAAGGCCAAAAGAGTTGATTAGCGCACCCAAGGAAGAACAGGAAGTACAGGGAGAACAGAAGGGGGCCAAGGACAGAACCCTGAGGGACACCAACAGGAAGGATGTGAAGGTGTGAGGTGGTGCCGGAGGCAGACACAGAGAAGGAGTGTTAGTGAGGTAAGAGGTAAACCAGTCAAGAACAGTGCTAGAGAGGTCAATATTTTGGAGTGCGCAGAGGAGGAGAGGATGGTCCACTGTGTTGAAGGCAGCAGAGGGTTCCAGAAGGATAAGCAGAGAGAAGTGGCCCATGGATTTGGCCAAAAGCAGGTCATTGGTGACTTTCACCAGGGCAGTCTTAGTGGAATAGGCGAAAGTCAGGGTATCAAAGATGGAGTTGTAAGAGAGGTAGCTGGTGAGACAGCTGTAAACCAGCCATTCAAGTAGTTTGGAGGTGAATGGGAGAAGAGATATGGGGCAGTAGTTAGTGGGTGATGAAGGGTCGAGGTTGTTGTTTTTTTAGAATAGGTGAGACCAGAGCATGTTTGAATTGTGAGGGAAAGATGCCGGTAGAGAGTGATAGGATGAAGAGGTGAGCAAGGTGGGAGCACCCAGTGGGGGAGACAGAGTGGAGGAGATGGGAGGGGAGGGGGTCCAAGGGGCAGGTAGAGGTGGGAGAGGATAAGATGAGGGAGTGGACTTCCTTCTCTGTAGTGGGGCGGAAGTAGGACAGGGTGGGATAGAGGGGAAGGATGGTGGGGGGGGGCAGCAGAGGGTTGATGGGAGGAGATATCGTGTCGGATCTCCTCAATTTTGGAAAAGAAGAAGGAGGCAAAGTCAGTGGCAGTTAGAGAGGATGGGAGGGGAGGAGGAGGGGGGGCGAAGGAGAGTGTTGAAAGTTTCAAAGAGATGGCATGGACTGGAGGACTGAGAAGAGATGAGTGATTGGAAAAAGGATTTGCCTGGCGTGGGAGAGAGCAGAGCTGTAGGAGGAGAGTATAAACTTGAAATGATGTGCCAGGGTTGGGGTTTAGAGTGGTGGAGGGGGACAGGGGAGAAAGGGGCTACAGAGTCGAGAGCAGAGGATAGGAAAGAGTTATAGAAGGAAACTGCCTGGTTGGGGCAGGTCATCATGGAAAGAGGAGAAAGGAAAGACTGGTGGGAGGACAGAATAGCGGAGAGACCCGAGATTGCGTCTGGTGATGTTGGGTGTGGAGAGGAGAGGGGAAGATGAGAGAGTGACAGAAAGCAGATAGTGGTCAGAAAGAGGGAAGGAAGAGTGTGAGAAATCAGAGGGATCACAACGGTGGGTGAAGACAAGGTCACGGGAGTAGCCGAGATTGTGAGTTGGGGTGGAGGTCCATTGAGAAAGTCCTAAGGAGGAGGATAGGGCAAGAGGATTAGTGGAAGCTGCATTAGTGATGTCAATAGGGACGTTAAAGTCGCTGAGGATGATAGAGAGGAGGTCAGAGGAGAGAAAATGGGGAAACCAGGCAGCAAAGTTGTCAAGGAAAGGGGAGCAGCGGCCAGGGGGGCGGTAGATCACAGCCACCAGGAAGTGAATGGGATAGAAGAGGTGGATAGTGTGGACCTCAAAGGTGGAGAAGGTGAGGGAGGGCTCAGGTGGGATGACACATGCAGTTTGTCCCACTCCTCCATCCTGGCGATCATTGTGTCTGACTGAGTGGGTGAAGAAAGGCCTCCATAGGAGAGGGTAGCAGTGGTGTCAGAGGAGGAGAGCCACGCTTTAGTGATGGCTAGAAGGTTAAAAAAGTGGGAGATGAAGAGGTCGTGGATAGTTGGCAGCTTGTTGCAGATTGATCTAGCATTCCAGAGTGCACAAGAGAAACGAAGGAAAGGGATAAGGGAGATGGAGATCAGGTTGGCTGGGTTATGAGTGCATGTGGGTGGTCTGGAAATTGGGGGGGGGGGGGGGGGGGGAGACCTGGCAGTGAGGATTGGTATGGGACAGGATCGAGGAGCCATAATTCCAGTACAGTGGTGTTGTTCAGAGGAATAATATAACGTGTATAAAATTTGTTGATATAACACCACAAATGATCATCTGCCACAGTGGTATTCTGCCTAAAACAGTCATTTCAAATAATAATAATAATAATAATAATAATTGCATGTATACATTATGGAATAAAGGATTTTGCCTATAATTGGTCCACACCTTGTAAATATTTACATCTGAATCAGAATGCAGATTTCTTTACGATTTTAGTGCAGAGGATATACTTTTTACTTTAAGGACCAAAATTATAAACGATGATACATCTATTCAGTGCATCACTAGTATAGTATTCCTATTAAAATTGTGAGCAAAGTTTGCAGACAATAATTGTAGCAATAAACGTGGACTAAATAAATATAAGTGGAGGTTTTTGGGTGGTGGCTTACATTGCATCTAGAAGGATGCATTCCCCTCAGGTTTCAACCATATCATGACTTCAGGATAGCATTTAGGGGCATATGGAGAGTTAAAAGTCGATTTTGAGGACATGTCATATGTATTTTTGCATTGTGTGTGCTCTGTGGGGGTAATTCAGACCTGATCGCTCGCTAGCGTTTTTTGCAGCGCTGCGATCAGGTCAGAACTGCACATGCATAAGCACCTCAATGTGCAGGTGCGTCGTATAGATACAAAGCGGATCATTGCTGTGCGATGGGTTTTACGAAGAATCCATTCGCACAGCCGATCGCAAGGTGATTGACAGGAAGAAGGCATGTACGTGTGTCAACTGACCGTTTTCAGGGACTGGTTGGAAAAACGCAAGCGTGTCCTTGCGTTTGCAGGGTGGGTGTCTGACGTCAATTCCGGCCTCGAACAGGCTGAAGTGATCGCAGCGGCTGAGTAAGTCCTGGGCTACTCAGAAACTGCACAATCTATTTTTGTACTGCTTGGCTGCACATGCGTTCGCACACTTGCACAGCTAAAATACACTCCCCTATAGGTGGCGACTATCTGATCGCAGCGCTGCAAAAAATAGCTAGCGAGCAATCAGGTCTGAATTAGGTCCTGTAACTGAGAGCATGCTAGTACAAGAGATGCTGAATCTCAAGCAAACTCAATAGCATCTCCACCTGAAGGGGCAAAACTGGGCAATATTGGAGCATGTGCATGTTTGGCCAATGCGTGCCAATGGAATCGTGGGCTATGCAGTGCTGTGCATATGCCAAAAAATACACCTGCTTTCAGATGGATCTCTTGAACCAGGGATAGTGTTGGTGCAAATGTGGACTATTAATGACAGTTATGAAGCCAAGATGATGTATGGAGGCAGGCCGCAGCTCAGGGTGAATATCTGCATTTTTCTCCATGCGGTATAATTATGTCTGGGCTTAAAGTGGTCCTGGAGAGGTGGTGGAACTCTTTTCCCCTGCTGCCTACCCCGCTCCTCCCCCCCCCCTCCCATTAGGCAGAGCCAGGGTCAGTGCTAATGGTTTTCAGCACCCCCTCCTTGCAAACTATAAATTTGCGCCATGCCTTGCATACTTTATAGAGGGACAGTGTGAGCTGAAGATGCGCATTGCAATAAAAGGGGGGTGATGTCACAAGATGGGGCGTAGTATCACATTAGTACCCCCAATTCAAATTACACAGAGTAGCTCAATCTTATTCACATTACACCACACATGAGGCCCTTCATTCATATTAAACCACATAGAAGTGCCCCTTAATTGAATTACAACACACAGTAGTGCCCCTTATTCACGTTATGTCACTAAGTAGTGCCCCTTATTCACGTTATATCACAGTACTGCTCCTTATAAACAATTCCCACATAAGTAGTGCTCCTTACACATAATGCCCACAGTAGTGCTCCTTATACATATAATGCCCTTATGCACATAATGCCCACAGTAGTACTCCTTATACACATCTCTGCCCCTGTCACTCCAGCAGCTTACTGTCGTGTCCCTCCAGCAGCTTCACCACCTCTCTGTGTCCCTCCAGCCCCCTCTCACCTTGTCTTCAGCATTCACAGAGCCTGCTCCTCTTCACTTCAGCAGCATGACATTGCATACTCCGTACCAGAAAAGGAGGCTGCTGGGACCTAGAGAGGGTTTGAATGCCAGCCAACAGACACAGGGTGTGTGAGTACCAGGAGGGGTGGGTCGCAGGTGGAGGACAATGGAGCTGCTAGGACCTGAGAAGGGGGGAAGTGGCTATAGCTCATCAATGGGACTAGCGCCACCTACATTCTTTAATGCCATGGGTGGTGCGGTGGGCTTTTTTGTTAGAATTACTGTTCAGGGCTGTGGCAGAGGCAGAACTAGTTCCACCTACAGTACCATTAACCCATGATTATGTCCAACTTGCAAACTGCTAGTGGAAATGTCATGCGGCCAAGAAAATTACATGGAGTCAACATGAAGATCTGCAAGAAATCAAGGGACGAGCATGAAATTGAGGTACCCAGGCTAATTAGTTCTGTATCAGCAGGCTCGGACTGGCCCACAGGGGTACAGGGGAAACCACCGGTAGGCCCCTCTACCTGGGGGGCCCTCCTCCTCTAGGGATCAGGTTCTAGACTGTGCACTTGAGTTATATATTATACATATGTTACCTTATACTGCACAGGATTATGATGTATTCTCTACAGTACATTGCTGTCATTAATCTGGCACATTATTATGCATGCACTAGCATTAATTACTATATAAATTATCAAGGAGTCCAGTCCAGGTACTCTATAATAGTTAGCCAAACCTCTGTGGTGGCTGGCCACACCCCCTTTGGAGGATGGCCTTACCTCTAATCATTAGCCCCTACCACTGCATACCCCCGGTGGGCCCTTCATGCTCCAGTCCGACACTGTGTATCAGTACATCCTGACTTTCTATTAGATATTTTTGGATCTATCACATACACATACCTATTCTGGGGTATGATAACTTCTGACAGTGCATCCTTTTTAAATGCATTCACCCTAATAAGAACTACATTTATACTGTTGTGTACGCTTATACCCTTGATTAACACAATTTACCTATTCTATATAAATATAACCTATGAATATAAGACAATTCTATATAAGGCTACAGTACATTTTGTTGACATGTTCATAGTTTCAACATTAACCATGTTGACATCATCATGCCGACACTGATGTGATGTCGACATTGTTGAAATATCGACAATGTGCTTTTAGTCTGGTTATATCCATAACACAAACCCCAATGCTAACCCTAATGGAAATGTAAGCATTATTCTGTTACTCTAAACAATTTTTTTTTTTGTAAAATATACACAGTGGCGCAATGGGGAAATACTGCCTGTGGGGCAAACTGAACCAGTTGGATTTCACCTTAAATCCAAAAAAACGTATGTAAAAGCAAAAAAGGTAGGATCAGTTTGCTCCTTTGGCGCAAAGGGGAAAAATGATGAATTGTGTCTATGTGTCTAACAATAAAAAACAATAGTCTGCGTACCCCCACTCACACTATGCGAGCGTGGGATATGTCCATAAAGGCATCTTTAACACGATATCACATCAATCTGGATCTTGTTCCAGGAGTCAATAAAAAACACGATTTGAAAATGACTGGGTATCGTACCCCAACTCACACGAAACAGGAGATGATGACTCCTATAAAGGTATCTTTGAATATCTGATGTGGCTTTGGAGGCATATCCAAAGCCACATCAGATATTCAAAGATACCTTTAGAGGAGTCATCATCTCCTGTTTCGTGTGAGTTGGGGTACGATACCCAGTCATTTTCAAATCGTGTTTTTTATTGACTCCTGGAACAAGATCCAGATTGATGTGATATTGTGTTAAAGATACCTTTATGGACATATCCCACGCTCGCATAGTGTGAGTAGGGGTACGCAGACTATTGTTTTTTATTGTTAGACACATAGACACCATTCATCATTTTCCCCTTTGCGCCAAAGGAGCAAACTGATCCTACCTTTTTTGCTTTTACATTATTCTGTTACTGTCAACATTAACCATTTATCTAATGACTTACTTTTTTTTATTTAATGAAGTTTCAAAATCATTTTAATAATATATTGAAATATTTCATTTTAAAAATAGACAGTTGTGCTCAGAAGTTTACATACCCTAGCAGAATTTGTGATTTTCTGTCCATTTGTCAGAGAATATGAATGATAACTCACAAACTTTTCTTTCACTCATGGTTAGTGGTTGGGTGAAGCCATTTATTGTCAAACAACTGTGTTTACTCTTTTTAAATCATAATGACAACAGAAACTACCCAAATGACCCTGATCAAAAGTATGCATACCACAGTTCTTAATACCATGTATTGCCCCCTTTAACATCAATGACAGCTTGAAGTTTTTTGTGGTAGTTGTGGATGAGGCTCTTTATTTTCTCAGATGGTAAAGCTGCCCATTCTTCTTGGCAAAAAGCCTCCAGTTCCTGTAAATTCTTGGGCTGTCTTGCATGAACTGCACGTTTGAGATCTCCCCAGAGTGGCTCAATGATATTGAGGTCAGGAGACTGAGATGGCCACTCCAGAACCTTCACTTTATTCTAGAGATGTGCACCGGAAATTTTTCGGGTTTTGTGTTTTGGTTTTGGGTTCGGTTCCGTGGCCGTGTTTTGGGTTCGAACGCGTTATGGCAAAACCTCACCGCATTTTTTTTGTCGGATTCGGGTGTGTTTTGGATTTGGGTGTTTTTTTCAAAAAACCCTAAAAAACAGCTTAAATCATAGAATTTGGGGGTCATTTTGATCCCAAAGTATTATTAACCTCAATAACCATAATTTCCACTCATTTTCAGTCTATTCTGAACACCTCACACCTCACAATATAGGCCCTCATTCTGAGTTGATCGCAGCAGCAAGAAAGTTAGCAATTGGGCAAAACCATGTGCACTGCAGGAGGGGTAGATATAACATGTGTAGAGAGAGTTAGATTTGGGTGGGGTGTGTTCAATCTGCAATCTAATTTGCAGTGTAAAAATAAAGCAGCCAGTATTTACCCTGCACAGAAACAAAATAACCCACCCAAATCTAACTCTCTCTGCACATGATATATCTGCTTCCCCTGCAGTTCACATGGTTTTGCCCAATTGCTAACTTTCTTGCTGCTGCGATCAACTCAGAATGAGGGCCATTATTTTTAGTCCTAAAATTTGCACCGAGGTCGCTGGATGACTAAGCTCAGCGACCCAAGTGGCCGACACAAACACCTGGCCCATCTAGGAGTGGCACTGCAGTGTCACGCAGGATGGCCCTTCCAAAAAACACTCCTCAAACAGCACATGACGCAAAGAAAAAAAAGAGGCGCAATGAGGTAGCTGTGTGACTAAGATAAGTGACCCTAGTGGCCGACACAAACACCTGGCCCATCTAGGAGTGGCACTGCAGTGTCACGCAGGATGGCCCTTCCAAAAAATACTCCCCAAACAGCACATGACGCAAAGAAGAAAAAAAAGAGGCGCAATGAGGTAGCTGTGTGACTAAGATAAGCGACCCTAGTGGCCGACACAAACACCTGGCCCATCTAGGAGTGGCACTGCAGTGTCACGCAGGATGGCCCTTCCAAAAAACACTCCCCAAACAGCACATGACGCAAAGAAAAATGAAAGAAAAAAGATGTGCAAGATGGAATTGTCCTTGGGCCCTCCCACCCACCTTTATGTTGTATAAACAGGACATGCACACTTTAACCAACCCATCATTTCAGTGACAGGGTCTGCCACACGACTGTGACTGAAATGACGGGTTGGTTTGGACCCCCACCAAAAAAGAAGCAATTAATCTCTCCTTGCACAAACTGGCTCTACAGAGGCAAGATGTCCACCTCATCATCATCCTCCGATTCATCACCGTGCACATCCCTCTCCTCACAGATTATCAATTCGTCCCCACTGGAATCCACCATCACAGCTCCCTGTGTACTTTGTGGAGGCAATTGCTGCTGGTGAATGTCTCCATGGAGGAATTGATTATAATTCATTTTAATGAACATCATCTTCTCCACATTTTCTGGAAGTAACCTCGTACGCCGATTGCTGACAAGGTGAGCGGCGGCACTAAACACTCTTTCGGAGTACACACTTGTGGGAGGGCAACTTAGGTAGAATAAAGCCAGTTTGTGCAAGGGCCTCCAAATTGCCTCTTTTTCCTGCCAGTATACGTACGGACTGTCTGACGTGCCTACTTGGATGCGGTCACTCATATAATCCTCCACCATTCTTTCAATGGTGAGAGAATCATATGCAGTGACAGTAGACGACATGTCCGTAATCGTTGTGAGGTCCTTCAGTCCGGACCAGATGTCAGCATCAGCAGTCGCTCCAGACTGCCCTGCATCACCGCCAGCGGGTGGGCTCGGAATTCTGAGCCTTTTCCTCGCACCCCCAGTTGCGGGAGAATGTGAAGGAGGAGATGTTGACAGGTCGCGTTCCGCTTGACTTGACAATTTTCTCACCAGCAGTTCTTTGAACCCCTGCAGACTTGTGTCTGCCGGAAAGAGAGATCCAAGGTAGGTTTTAAATCTAGGATCGAGCACGGTGGCCAAAATGTAGTGCTCTGATTTCAACAGATTGACCACCCGTGAATCCTTGTTAAGCGAATTAAGGGCTCCATCCACAAGTCCCACATGCCTAGCGGAATCGCTCAGTGTTAGCTCCTCCTTCAATGTCTCCAGCTTCTTCTGCAAAAGCCTGATGAGGGGAATGACCTGACTCAGGCTGGCAGTGTCTGAACTGACTTCACGTGTGGCAAGTTCAAAAGGTTGCAGAACCTTGCACAACGTTGAAATCATTCTCCACTGCGCTTGAGACAGGTGCATTCCACCTCCTATATCGTGGTCAGTTGTATAGGCTTGAATGGCCTTTTGCTGCTCCTCCAACCTCTGAAGCACATAGAGGGTTGAATTCCACCTCGTTACCACTTCTTGCTTCAGATGATGGCAGGGCAGGTTCAGGCGTTTTTGGTGTTGCTCCAGTCTTCTGTATGTGGTGCCTGTACGCCGAAAGTGTCCCGCAATTCTTCTGGCCACCGACAGCATCTCTTGCACGCCCCTGTCGTTTTTTAAATAATTCTGCACCACCAAATTCAAGGTATGTGCAAAACATGGGACGTGCTGGAATTTGCCCAGATTTAATGCACAATATTGCTGGCGTTGTCCGATGCCACAAATCCACAGGAGAGTCCAATTGGGGTAAGCCATTCTGCGATGATCTTCCTCAGTTGCCGTCAGAGGTTTTCAGCTGTGTGCGTATTCTGGAAAGCGGTAATACAAAGCGTAGCCTGCCTAGGAAAGAGTTGGCGTTTGCGAGATGCTGCTACTGGTGCCGCCGCTGCTGTTCTTGCGGCGGGAGTCAATACATCTACCCAGTGGGCTGTCACAGTCATATAGTCCTGAGTCTGCCCTGCTCCACTTGTCCACATGTCCGTGGTTAAGTGGACATTGGGTACAGCTGCATTTTTTAGGACACTGGTGAGTCTTTTTCTGAGGTCTGTGTACATTTTCGGTATCGCCTGCCTAGAGAAATGGAACCTAGATGGTATTTGGTACCGGGGACACAGTACCTCAAACAAGTCTATAGTTGGCTCTGCAGTAATGATGGATACCGGAACCACATTTCTCACCGCCCAGGATGCCAAGGCCTCAGTTATCCGCTTTGCAGCAGGATGACTGCTGTGATATTTCATCTTCCTCGCAAAGGACTGTTGGACAGTCAATTGCTTGGTGGAAGTAGTAAAAGTCGTCTTACGACTTCCCCTCTGGGATGACCATCGACTCCCAGCAGCAACAACAGCAGCGCCAGCAGCAGTAGGCGTTACACGCAAGGATGCATCGGAGGAATCCCAGGCAGGAGAGGACTCGTCAGAATTGCCAGTGACATGGCCTGCAGGACTATTGGCATTCCTGGGGAAGGAGGAAATTGACACTGAGGGAGTTGGTGGGGTGGCTTGCGTGAGCTTGGTTACAAGAGGAAGGGATTTACTGGTCAGTGGACTGCTTCCGCTGTCGCCCAAAGTTTTTGAACTTGTCACTGACTTATGATGAATGCGCTGCAGGTGACGTATAAGGGAGGATGTTCCGAGGTGGTTAACGTCCTTACCCCTACTTATTACAGCTTGACAAAGGCAACACACGGCTTGACACCTGTTGTCCGCATTTCTGTTGAAATACTTCCACACCGAAGAGCTGATTTTTTTTGGTATTTTCACCAGGCATGTCAATGGCCATATTCCTCCCACGGACAACAGGTGTCTCCCCGGGTGCCTGACTTAAACAAACCACCTCACCATCAGAATCCTCCTTGTCAATTTCCTCCCCAGCGCCAGCAACACCCATATCCTCCTCATCCTGGTGTACTTCAACACTGACATCTTCAATCTGACTATCAGGAACTGGACTGCGGGTGCTCCTTCCAGCACTTGCAGGGGGCGTGCAAATGGTGGAAGGCGCATGCTCTTCACGTCCAGTGTTGGGAAGGTCAGGCACAATTGGACTCTCCTTGTGGATTTGTGATTTTGAAGAACGCACAGTTCTTTGCTGTGCTTTTGCCAGCTTAAGTCTTTTCATTTTTCTAGCGAGAGGCTGAGTGCTTCCATCCTCATGTGAAGCTGAACCACTAGCCATGAACATAGGCCAGGGCCTCAGCCGTTCCTTGCCACTCCGTGTGGTAAATGGCATATTGGCAAGTTTACGCTTCTCCTCCGACGATTTTATTTTAGATTTTTGAGTCCTTTTTTTACTGATATTTTGTGTTTTGGATTTTACATGCTCTGTACTATGACATTGGGCATCGGCCTTGGCAGACGACGTTGATGGAATTTCATCGTCTCGGCCATGACTAGTGGCAGCAGCTTCAGCACGAGGTGGAAGTGGATCTTGATCTTTCCCTATTTTTGGAACCTCAACATTTTTGTTCTCCATATTTTAATTAGGGATGAGCGGGTTCGGTTCCTCGGAATCCGAACCCGCCCGAACTTCAGTTTTTTTTACACGGGGCTGAGCGAATCGGATCTTCCCGCCTTGCTCGGTTAACCCGAGCGCGCCCGAACGTCATCATCCCGCTGTCGGATTCTCGCGAGGCTCGGATTCTATCGCGAGACTCGGATTCTATATAAGGAGCCGCGCGTCGCCGCCATTTTCACACGTGCATTGAGATTCATAGGGAGAGGACGTGGCTGGCGTCCTCTCCGTTTATAGAGAAGAGAGTGAGACAATAGAGAGAGACACAGTAGTAATTTTGGGGAGCATTAGGAGGAGTACTAGTAGTTACTTGCTGAAGTGATAGATAGTGTGACTGTATTATCTGACTTGTGGGGGAGACACTGACAGTGGGGAGCAGTTAGAGTCAGAGAGCAGGACTCAGGAGTACATATAACGTACAGTGCACACTTTTGCTGCCAGAGTGCCACACTGCC
The DNA here is from genome assembly GCF_028390025.1 of Pseudophryne corroboree. NCBI lineage: Eukaryota > Metazoa > Chordata > Amphibia > Anura > Myobatrachidae > Pseudophryne > Pseudophryne corroboree. Next base: position 138,346,359 of record NC_086451.1, read on the forward strand.
ATTGTGACCACACTGACCACCAGTATAATATATATTGTGATTGTCTGCTTAGGAGTACTACTTGCAAGTTGCTGATAGTGTGACCAGTGACCTGACCACCAGTTTAATAATCACCACCAGTGAGTTTAATATATATATATATATATATAATTGTATATAATATATATATAATATTGTATACCACCTACCCGTGTTTTTTTTTTTCTTTCTTCTTTATACATACTACTATAGTAGCTTACTGTAGCAGTCTGCGGTGCTGCTGAGCTGACAGTGTCCAGCAGGTCCGTCATCAGTCATTACATAATAAATATATCTACCTGTCCGGCTGCAGTACTAGTTATATTATATATATATATATATATATTGATTTCATCTCATTATCATCCAGTCTATATTAGCAGCAGACACAGTATGGTAGTCCACGGCTGTAGCTACCTCTGTGTCGGCAGTCGCTCGTCCATCCATAATTGTATACCACCTACCCGTGGTTTTTTTTCTTTTCTTTCTTCTTTATACATACTACTATAGTAGCTTACTGTAGCAATCTGCGGTGCTGCTGAGCTGACAGTGTCCAGCAGGTCCGTCATCAGTCATTACATAATAAATATATCTACCTGTCCGGCTGCAGTACTAGTGATATTATATATATATATATTGATTTCATCTCATTATCATCCAGTCTATATTAGCAGCAGACACAGTACGGTAGTCCACGGCTGTAGCTACCTCTGTGTCGGCAGTCGCTCGTCCATCCATAATTGTATACCACCTACCCGTGTTTTTTTTTTTTCTTTCTTCTTTATACATACTACTATAGTAGCTTACTGTAGCAGTCTGCGGTGCTGCTGAGCTGACAGTGTCCAGCTGGTCCGTCATCAGTCATTACATAATAAATATATCTACCTGAACGGCTGCAGTACTAGTGATATTATATATATATATATATATTGATTTCATCTCATTATCATCCAGTCTATATTAGCAGCAGACACAGTACGGTAGTCCACGGCTGTAGCTACCTCTGTGTCGGCAGTCGCTCGTCCATCCATAATTGTATACCACCTACCCGTGGTTTTTTTTTTTCTTTCTTCTTTATACATACTACTATAGTAGCTTACTGTAGCAGTCTGCGGTGCTGCTGAGCTGACAGTGTCCAGCAGGTCCATCATCAGTCATTACATAATAAATATATCTACCTGTCCGGCTGCAGTACTAGTGTGATATAATATATATTGATTTCATCTCATTATTATCCAGTCTATATTAGCAGCAGACACAGTACGGTAGTCCACGGCTGTAGCTACCTCTGTGTCGGCAGTCGCTCGTCCATCCATAATTGTATACCACCTACCCGTGGT